>NC_142386.1:300909-601818 GCF_059441005.1 Hippichthys cyanospilos | reverse complement strand
GCTATTTTTAACTCCAATTTCCACAAGCGCCCCCGCAGATTAATTGGCAACAATGACGGATGCGACATCTCGTCTTCATCCTGCAGATGTGACCTCGTGCAGCTTCGGGGTACTCCGACAACCCCTGACTCCCACGCATAGAAGGAAGCTAATCTCCTTTGGGAAAATGTCTGTTTTTCCACTTAAAAAAAATGGTGCCCGTGGTAGTCAATTTGCCGCCGTCTGATGTAGGAACGGCTCCCTCACAGTCGGGATGTCGACTGTGTTGAAGTGTTTTTATAGAGTGCCTTTATTGTCATTGTTTACAGGTGCACCACAAAATTGGAATTGTTGCATGTTAATATTCAGAATACCCGTATTTAGACTTTTTGTGTCAAACTAATACAACTTTATTCCCGTGGGAAGAGTAACGCGGCGTTTTTAAGACATTTTTTAATCATAACATCTTTCAGTGAAATCGATTTTTATTTGAACAGAATAACACTATTCCTCGGGGTTTTTTTTTTTATACTTCTAAACAATAGTGGAATTCATATACTTGTATTTGTCAATTTGCATGAAGCAGATTAGGAGCTCGTGTTGCCGAAAGTAAAAAGCGCTCTATATACCTGCAGGGAATAGTCGGCAATCATCATCACACCCCGACATTCGCTGCGCCCCCGCCGGTCCTCTTGTAAGGAAACTTTTATTTCGCTCATCTTGAGGTAGAACTTGTGCCAGTGATTATTACGGCCAGGAGAACCATCAACGGGCGTGCGTCCCAAAGGTGTTTAACTTCTCGGAGAAAGCCCCGATTTAATGGCTCCGCTCGACTTTTCGATAAAGCGCTTGCAATTTGAAGCGCTCGACTCCTCGGGCGCAAAATGGATGCGCGCGACACGGTGGCGCGACCGCATGTCGCAGGAGTGGTAAGTCCTCCTTGGCAGTAGTTGGCGCTATACTGTAGCCACAGCGCTACTGCTACGGCAGTTTGACACATCGGCAAATCGTCGTCTGCGTTTACAGTACAGTACTCGAAAACCAAAGAGGAAAGGTTTGGGGGTTTTTTAAAGCCTGTTGAAATGCATTGGGCAGAACCAAGTGCTATTGTATTCATTATACGTTTGAAAATAATCAATCTGCAATCAAACTTCTGTTTCGGGCCCTACTTACTAGTATCAGTAGCACTAACTTGGGTGAGCAGCGGTTCTCATCTCATTCACTGCCAATGACGGCGATAGACGTAAAACAAATCTATTTTTATCGGGTGTGGCAGCGATAGAGCTCATGTTGCAGTTTTTGAAAGAACAACAATGTTCCGCGGTGACCGCACGTCTTGTTTGCTAAAGAGCAGCCGTGTTCATGCTAGGTCCAAGCGCTCAAGGTTTGTTTTTTTTTTTCAAAGATGATGTCATGGTCTAGCCACTCACATTCCTCCCTTGGAGAAAGATGCTATCGGGAAAAAGGATCCTCGGCCGTCCATCTGTTGGATCTTTTGAGTATCGGCGTGAAATCAGAGCCGAACGGTCGCGAGCTCACCGCGAGTCCGCACTGGAATGGAAACACATTTGCCCTCATTCCCGTTATGTTGACAAACGAAGCCAAAATTAGATTAAACAATAAGATTAAATACCGAACGTTTGGAAAGTATATCTTATGCATTTTTTTAAATGGCTGTGGCCTTAACCCTTTAGACAAAGCAATATCTTTCAATCAAATGCATTAACTGGAATTCACAAAATAATGAAAGAAATATTACATTGAGGGGATCTGATACTTTATTTGAAATCAATGAATGGTTCAAATGTGTTTAGAATAAATGAAAACATATGTGTTTCATTTGTAAAAATGAAAGATACAAAATCTGCCTTTCAAGTGGACAAAATAGCTTTTGATAAATGGATAACTAGAAAAATATTCTGCAACTTGTGACTTTTTTGACAATATTTTTTTCCTGGCTAGGCATGGCAATAGTTTGTACAAGTTTTTACAAATTTCAGCCCCCAAGGACATTCTCTACTGTTATTATTTGAATACAGTGTCAAACCCCCACACATGATATACATCTTTCTGGATTTGGGATATTCAACATGCCCAAAACTCCCATTTCATAATTTTCCTCATTAGAATATCTATTAATATTGAGTAAAATTTGCGATTTTTCTTCAGTAATAACCATTTACCTTACTCTTAGCAATGGCTCAAAATGTGATAATAGCAAGTAACTACGCTGTGTATTGATATATTTCAGTCAATGAAAAGCCTCCAAATGTCATTCATTGGCTGCTAGAGCCACCCGGTGGTTTTGGGTTATCAACACAAAAATGTCTATTGCACCCCGTTCACGAGTTTCCTTTGAAAGGATTCAAGAAAAGAATCAAGGAAAATGCATGCTAAAACCTCGAATGTTCAATATGTCCAAAAACTGCAATATGTCCAATTTGTAATGGCGGTAAATGAGCCTGACATGGGCAAATTTGGACACCAATAGGGTGTACCTCTCGACCTCACGTTTGCATGCAATTTCATATGATTCCACATTTTTTTCAGTATCTCCAGAAATCGCACTCCCTAGTTTGTTCTAATGTTGCCGTAGTCTCATACGCCCGCCCCGACGGCAGTTTTGGAACCTCCGAAGTGAAGGCGCTGAAGCGAAAGGGCGGCAGCCCGCCTCAGTTTCCCTGGCATCCACATCGCAGCTGCTTAATGTTCGACATGCGTCAGAAGCCCTTCTCATTAATCAGCGTTAACGCTCTTCAACGGGGAGCCGGATTCCGTGCGGCGCTCCCGCGGGTCCCGCCGCTTCGCTCTCATTTAGCTAAACCAACGCCAGCTTGTCGGAAATTGGCAGTCTCGTAAAAAAAAAAAAAATAGGAATCCAACATATCTGAGGTGTTGAACATGCTGCGGTACGTGCAGGTTTCAGGTTCATGAAGGCCTTTCACAGTAAATGGCGTTGAGGGTGTCAATGCAATAAAGCGTAATTAGCATGCGCTAGCTAAAGTATTTGCTTTGAGTAATCAAGCAGCAACTGGGTCACCTTGTTTAGCTCCTCTTTCCCTTACTTTTTTTCCTGCTAAGCTCACTTCAAACACCGGATGATTTGCTAAGCGTTCCATATTTCCGTTTCATCTAACTCGTGTCTAATGAGGAGTGCAACAACAAGAAACAATCTTCTAATCGCTGCAACTCCTGTCCAATTCTTGACAAAAATGTGGAGTACAAAGGCCTTCAAATATGAAATATCTCAAATAATCATTGTTAAAAATGTTGTGCTACGCAATATATTTTTTCTTTTTAGACAAAGAAATAAAAATCTATCTCTTATAAGCCGTTTTCTTAAAATGGACTTTTTGCAGCGTTTATATATTTTGAGCGGCAGTAACGAATCAATTGCCATAGTTTTCAGACTCCAAGTACCTCAAGAGTATGAGACATACCAGACAAAACATTTTCAGGAGGAAGAAAAAAAATGGCGGGTTTTAGGGAAATGTCTTCAACAAAATGGCGGCTCGTTGGCTCCCAGTTCAGAAACCCGAATTCACATCCACCTTTGGCCTTTACGTGCGCAGTTTGCATTTTCTCCCCAAACTTTTACTTTGGGAAAAACAAAGCAAAATTTGGTGTCATGTATGATGCGACGTTAAAAGTCAATTCATTTCGGGATGGACTATTTTTGTTGTTGCGCTCCTGCGTGGTTACCTCGCATGGCTTTTGATCTCGTCTTTAAAATGTTAGCGCTGCGCCGTGGAGACCTGTCCTCCATTTAATCCCGCACAAAGGCACGCGCAACGCACTCTGACCCCAAAGCAGTCGCAGCCTTTTCCGCTCTGGTTTATCTCTCCGGCCGCCATGTTTATTCATCCCACTTATTGATTCATCTGCGGAATCGCTTTGACCGCCACGCGGAGGCGCGGAGGCGACCGCATGAAGGAGGGGGCGCCGACCTACGACCCCGCACATAAATCATTTCCTGTAATAAAATTGACCGGCCTTTCTTTTTTCCCGCAGGGTGAAAGCTAAAAAAGGGGTGAACCTGATCCAGACCAAGTCCAAAAACGCCCAGTGGAAGGTGAACTGGGAGGTTCTGTCTGGTGCCAAGCATTCCATCACCACCATTGATGTGAACAAGAACAAAGCTGTCAAGCAAGGGTGAGTCCACACTGCTTTTTATCGTACCGTACTTTCCGCACTACGAGGCGCACCGGATTATGAGGCGCACCCTCAATTGATGACAGATTTGAAAACTTTTTCAATCACAATATAGTAATACTCAACGTAATTAGAATCATAACTCTAAACTCTCAATAGCATAATAAGTCAATGTCAATGTGAGCACCCTTGTTCAACTGTAAACAGGTCAAGCTTTATCACTTCATTCCCCATCTACGGATCCCCATCTCAATATTGATCCATGTATAAGGCGCACCGTCGCCTTTTTAAAAAATGAAGGCTTTTGGGTGCGCCTTATAGTGCGGAAAATACGGTAATCGTTTTTCCTGCTAATATTCTTCATTCTACAAATAGGCTCATTATTGTAACTTGGCAACAGTCTAATTTCTTCATCTCGGGTTCCAGTCCCGCTCTGGCTTTGCTATGTTAAGTTTGTATGTTCTCCCCGTGCCAGTGTGCTTTTTCTCTAGGTGACTCTGGTTTTCTCCCAGATTCTCGCACATATGCTGATCTCAATGTTTCTTGGTACATTTGAAGAACGTAGCATTTTTTGAAAACTCCCGCAAAAGTCCAATAAGAGAAATCTGAAATCTATCAAAGCTTCGAACACATGCAGTGTTCTTTATTACAGGTGTTTTTTGTTTTTTTTTTCTCTCGCTTTCTCTCCGGGAGTCGAGTTCAGCGACTGACAACGTGACGTGAGCGCTTGTCACGGTGCGGTAATTATGTCAGCGACTTCTGGGAGAAGACTCGCCTCATCCGTTATTTAGATGACAAGGCGAGAAGGTGCCGCGACACCTGCCTTTGACACGGAACATGTGCGGAGACGAGCACAATAGAATAACGCCTGTTCTTGTTCTTATTTGTTGCGGAACGTCACGATGCCAATAGGACCGTGTTTTCATAAACGTTTTATGACGCCGGCGCTTCGACCCAGGAATAGATGATTTGCCCTGGGAAAGCCATGCATAATAGCCTTATTCTAAATGGACGTCAGAGGTAGATGTCCCGGCATTTTCGAAAGCCTTTGATCATTTGCTGATTTGTGTTATAAATATAGCGCTAGCTGTGGCTAACTAAGAAAAAGGGGAAAAATCGATTGGTTCTAAAAGAACATCAAAGCCACGTGCGCCCAAATCGCTTGGAAACACTCGAGCGTGTTGGGCAGAATTCCGGTCAATACGTGTTGGTATTGCCTTTGATCCTTTGCTGAATTTTACCATAGCGAAAAATGCGAAAGAATATATAGTGCGGTAGACACGATACCCTGCAGGGGTAAAAAGCCCGGCGCCATCGGCGCCGCTGTTGCCTTCACACAACGGCACCTCTTACGCGCCGGGATTTGCGTGTTTTTCTGATCGTGTGACCATTCAAGATGGGAACCTACAGTACCAATTGACATCACTCAAAAATGGCCCACGTTTGCACTAAAGTTTAATAAGCAAGCATCGTAATTGGCTGAGCGCCAACAGCGCCTTGTCTGCGCTGCGCCATTCACAAAAGTGGCAATTTGGTACGCGCCCCAGTTTTTGGGGTCACAGTTGGATATGAGTTTGTTGGAACCAGTTAAGACTGTAAGGCTTAGTCACGTGGGTCTTGCGTACAGTAAATAGTTGAACGCACATCATGCAGTTTTCTGATAATAGCGAGCATTAAACATAACAAAAACAAACAAAGGTTCCCGGGAAATTTTTACAGGGGTCCACCCGGACCCACTGTGGCGACGCTCTTTGATTTTACCTGTGACATTAAATCATTGTGCCGTGTTGCAAAAAATTCTAGTCATTCGAAATTATCTATCTATATATTTGTGCGTGTGTTGAACATCAAAGGAACATTTCTTGAAAATGATCCAGAACACTTTGTAAATGACCTTGGAGAGAATTCCACTTTCTACATGTCATTGTCATTGTTTTCTTGATTATTGTTAGAGCTGAAAAAAATGATCTGGAAAACGTCTTCTGCAGGAAAATGTATTCTTGCACTGAAGAGCTCCTCAAGTTTGTTGCGGAAATATCCAGTCGATAAATCTTCCTTTTGCCTTTTATCGTTTTTGAAACGTCAGCATTAATATCAGTGCAATCGCTACTTAATAAAACAGAAGATGACAGATGAATTAGTTGTACAAGAACTTGAAAGGCACGATGCCCATCATTGCTGAAGTCCAGTCACCAAATAACATGATGGTACATTAGCTCCCGAAAGAACAAACGCAGACAAATTCATCAGTTCTAAAAGAACAGAAAAGGCAAGATGCATGAATTGTCTATAATCGTTTTGGCTGTTTTGTGTGGAATTCCAGTCTTGGAATTGCACCTTTCATCTTTTTGTAAATGTTCTCATTAATAGCGGCGCAAGAACTTCTCAAAGAACAAAAGCTGACAAATTCATTCTTTCTTAAATAAGATTAAAGGAAAGATGCTCAGCATGGCCCAAGACACATTTTTAATGTTGCGCTGAAGCCGAGTCCCTAAATATCATTCCTATCTTTGATCATGTGTTGAGTTTTTTTATTAACTCCTTCACTGCTGCCAAGTTCAAATGCATTTTTCATTCATACAGCTATCACCGTCCTAAAAAAAAAAAAGAAAATGCATCTTTGACATTAAGAGCAGTGAATGTTAATAGGAGCATAACATCTTCCAAAAGAAGAGAAGATGACAAATACATTGTTTAGAAAAGAATATCAAAGGCATTCAACTTTGGTATCATAATTTTTGTTCACTTTTTTTATTGAACGATATGAACATACAAGACAGTCAGCAACATAGTACAATATTAATATTCATGGACAGTATACGGAAATAATAATAATTCCCTAAAAATAAAAACTATATAAAATATAAATAATATAAATATAAAAATGATTCCCTAATAATAATTCCCTAAAATATAACAAAGTACACTTTGTCAACGTCCATTCCTATGACGCGCTTCCATGCAGCGATTAGCATTACTTGTATTTTTCTTGTCCACTAGCTTTGTCCTGGCCTAACAAAGCCTGCACATTACAGCTAATAATACTTTCATGCTTCACTTAGCACGTACTAACAAATCCTTTTCTCTTTTTATGATATATTCCTGTAAAGAACATTACATCCTTTTTGGTCCCCCCCCCTCGTTCCCTCCCTTTCACGCTCGGGTCGACTTTACGATTAAAGCTTGAGGTCTTATGGAGGAATACGTGGATACTTTAATGGTTTCACACCCCCCCCCCCCCCCCAAAAAAAAAAGAATCCCCAGACAATTATCCCCCTAAGTACCCTCTTAAATTCCAGTAATGCGTCACTAAAAGCGAATTCAAGATGTTTTGGGCGTTTGTCCTCGGCGTAACCCGCAAAGGAGCTAGCGCATCTCGCAGCCCATGACAAAGAGCTTGCGCACCGCTGATCTCTTCTTCGCGTTACTCACTTCATTATTCTACTTTGGCCCGCCGCTTTCTTTTCATCACATCACACCCGCGCTTCATTTATCTTCCCTGACCCCTCCGCCTTTTTTTTCCCCTCTCCTCCTTCTTTCCACCATAGCAGTCGATGCATTTGGGCCGATACATTATTGATCGTGGTCAATGGCTATTCCATATTAATAATGCCGGGACGAGGAGTGGGCAAAAACAGCCGACGAGGTCGTCAGTTCTTTTTTGGGGGCTGGCTGAATTATTCAGTGTTATTTTTTTCCCCCTTAGATGCAAAATGTAAAGAAAATGCCACTTTAAGTAGCTTATCTTGCAAAAAGTTAGGGATAGGTTGAAAGTAGTTTGAGGACACGCAGAGAATTGCATGAGAACAAATTGGTGTCTGAAGTGGGACGCAAAGCTAAATCAGCACATGAAGTATTTGAGAAGGACATGCGAATGAGGGAATCTTTTGACAAAAAAGTGTCCCTGTAATCTCATAGTCTCTATTGTCACGATCGCGAAAAAAAAAGTGCCCGAGCGGCATCGCGTACGCCCGCGCGGGTCTTCTGATTCCGCCGCCAGACCCCCCAACCCTCGCAAATCTTCCGGATCCAATCTCATCAACGCTGTTCAAATGTCAAGTGCGTGTAATAACACAAGGCCGGGAGTAGGACTTTTCGCTTGCCGTTGGGATGGCGCGCTCCCCACGGATGTTCCCCTCCACGCATCTTCAGCGTGACGTTTGACGTTTTCATTATAAAACAATCACGCCGAATGGCTGTCCGTGATAGACTCTACTTAAACGTCCATCTTGGCTATTATTTGACGCACTTTTTTTTTAATCCGCGGATGGACAAAAGTCCGTTTGAAATCGCTTTTTGGCGTACGCGGTTCAAGGGCGAAGCGGGGGGAAAAAAAAGCAATCGATCGATCGGTTCGGAGAAAATGGGCCAACCTGAGCAATTATTTGCAAGTGAGAGCCCCCAACTTAAATTTGCAATCTCCATGAGCCTCCAGATTAAGGCGCGCTGATTGTTTATTGACGAGCTGTTTTCATCGCCACGCGGGGACGAAGCGGCCTGGTGGGGGGTGCGTATTCTGATTCATTCCTGGACATTTGATTCGCAAGTTGAAGCCGTGCAGCCATTAGTAAAAAGTGCCAATCTCTATTAGCCTCTTGTGTCAACTAAGTTCTTATCACGTACAAAATAATACTTGGCGTCCCAACGACCGCCATCAAAATGCATTAAAAAATTAATGGGTTTAGATAAATCATTGATAGCAGGGGTGTCTAAAAATTTTTTTTAAATAAAAATAAAATAAGGGCCATTAAAATGAGGAAAAAAAAAGATCACTCAGGCAAGCAATTAATTTCACATTGTCTATTAGTTATTTTAAAAAAAAAAACAGGATACGCCGATACTTTATGTAAAAGACGATGCAAAAAATGTTTTGTAATGCTGCCTATCATCAAACATTTTTAGTTCCTTTTAAAATTGCCACATAAAAATGTCAAAATATACTTTTAGTTTTTACCACTGGACCGCTAAAATATGGATGGAGGGCCCCTAATGGCCCCCGGGTCCTAGTTTGGACACCTCAAATTCAAAGTGTGTTTCCCATAAAGGTGAAATAAAAATCTACTTAATAAAGGTTGTCTACTTAACTCGTAGTAAAATGTTAAGCACAAGTGAGCGGCTTTTTCACTCTTTTACCTTTTTGTGCGCGTGTTTTTCAAGGGACGTTGCCGGAAACGCCGAGGTGATGCAGCTGGACTTTGAGATGGAGAACTTCACCAGCTTGTCAGTGACGCGACGCATCAACTGGAACATCGACTACAAGGGGCAGAGCCCCGCACCCGAGTCTGAGAAAGTGGTCACCGAGCTCACCGTGGTCCAGCGCGACATCCAGGCCATACTGCCCCTGGCTATGGTCGGTTCAATACGTGTCACCATGCTGATGAATGTCGCTAGCTGGCTAACGGCTTACTATGTAGCTTGACGGACGGACGGGTGGATGATAGATAGACAGACAGACAGACAGACAGACAGGTAGATAGATAAATAGAAAAGTAGCTAGCTAGCTTACCAGCGCTACAGCTACTCGCTAGACAGACAGACAGACAGACAGACAGACAGATAGATAGATAGATAGATAGATAGATAGATAGATAGATAGATAGCTATAGATAGATAGCTATAGATAGATAGAGATAGATAGACAGATAGACAGATAGTACACACAGACCGTATTTTTATTTACTTTTAACATGTCACACAAATAGATGAACTCATTGTTTAATTGTAGTACATTAAAATAATAATAGAGCTCATTTTATATCGTAATTAGCAGTTATAATCACGGCCTTGTAGCAATAGCGAGCACTAATCGTTTTGTGAGCGTGGCATTCATGTTGTTTTGTAATTATGTGCGCGCGTACCCAAACAATGCTTGGAAGTCACGCTGCAGCGTTTTTGGCCATTTGCTTGCTTCCAAGTGCCACGAGCCCCATTATACATTCTCCACTTGGAGTTGCACATCTGCCGCAAACATACGGCTCTCGCCGCGTACCCGCCAGTCAGCCGGCCCCCCTTGACATTTGGAGAATTAGCATGCGTCTTGCACGCCAAATTTTAGATTCCACGCGCCGTGACTTTTACTCGCAAACCCGCCGCTCGTCTTTTCCTCGGCTGCGTGCCCACCTGTTCCCGTTGTGCGATGGGGGTGCGCGGCTTTTGTGTATTGTTGATGAGGACACTTCATTAGGTACGTCGACTGTGGGAAGAAATCCCTAATAAGTTCTGTAGGTATGTGCTTAGGTATTCAATGTAAACCCTTGCTTAGCAACTTACTTTTTTTACCACCCTGTCTGCTTTTATTTTTTTGCTTTTCTTTAGCGTTTTTATCCAGCTTCTTTTTTTTTTCATTTGGATCAATTTCTTTAAAATAGTCCCTTCTTTTTTTATCACTCCACAATGTTTTAGACGTCCATGTCGAAGTCACTTCCTGGCCTTTTTCCGCATAAATCAACTTTTAATATTTTGTGCTTGCGTAACAACTGGAGTGGCAAAGCACAGGCTGGCGGCTGTCATCTTTTTATTTGTGTCTGTTTATCATCACGTCTGTGTTTACCTCGTTTGCAGACTTTTCCTGCTAATGAGTTCTTCCGGAGATGTCAGCTCTTATTTTTTTTCACTTCCTTCTAACTTGCCGCTTATATAACACGCTGACACACGGTCGTCAAGGAACGTTATCGAAGCGCAGCGCGACAACACAGAAGCTGGCCGATGTTATCGACTGGTCGCACGGGGGAGTGCGGGGCGGCGTGACCTTACTCATTGATCGGTCGCCGCGCGGCGGCTAGATTAGCATAAGAGTGTGTTGATAAACTGTTTGTTTATTACTTTGCTTCCTGGTTTATTTGGCGCAGGGACTACTCTGAGCCTTAATGGACTCAACTTGCTTGCTCCTTAAGGAGTTCCTCCTAATCGACGCCACCGTGCCGCTTTTATCCGCTTCTAACCGGCTCAACATAAAAACAACACAACGTTTAATTGTAGAACCTTTACTTTTTCCTAGTTTTTCATTCCAATGGTGAAAAGATGGGAAAATTATCAGGATGTGTTCAATCCAGAAATAAATCCAGCTTCATTTGGAAGTTATTACTCTTAGTATTACTTGTATTTTTCTTGTCCACTTTACATTTATATATGTACAGGGACACAATGCCTCGGTTTGAATCGATCCCGTTGGGATCTGATGAAAGACACCGGACGTTCACCACAATTACTCACCAGGCCTGATTTGAGCTCCGCCCTTTTCATGTCCTATTCCTAATTCCCCGACTACAAAAAAAAGGAGCGTTTGAAGCAGTTGATGAAATCCGCTGAAAGCAATCCAGCACGCCTGATGTTTTTATGAACAACTGACCTGACCCATGTCTGTTTTTTTCCGCAGGACACGGAGATCATCAACACAGCTGTCCTGACCGGCCGCACGGTGGCCATCCCCGTTAAGATGGTGTCCATCGAGATGAACGGAGCCGTCACCGACGTTTCCGCCTTTGTGCAGTGCAAGTCTGCAAACGAAGATATCGTCAAGGTGCCCGATCAATCGAACGTCCCTCGTTAACACAGTACCAATGAACTGGTTTACTGCCGTCCACGGCTACAGACGTTCAAAATATTCATTTTACTCCTTTAATCTACTGCCATTTATATTCCGCTCGCTCCCCCGAGCAACAGCTCACGGACGGCGGCGGGGCCGGCCGGGGACCTTCCTTTCAACCCCGCGTCCATAAAGCCAGCCTCCCGTCTGGCCGGGAAGTCAATTTGGGCCGAGTTAATCGGGTTAGGTGGCGCACGGGCGTAAAACCCTCCATGCGCGGCCCCTTCTCAGCGTGTCCTCCTGATTTGATTCCTCAAATAAAATCAATAGTTCATAAAAGGCAGCAGATACATCAATGCGGGAAAAGCAGTAAAAAGCTCCCCGATGCGCCGCGCCGTCTCGTGTACTCCGGCCCTCGTGTTGTTAACTTTAGTGCCGTGGCTACAGGCGAAATATAAAAAAAAAAGAGAGAAATAGAGTAAATAAAAGCGTTTCTTCAGGATGCAGAGAGACATTGCGACATTGCCCTCGTCTTGTATCGGTGACTTCGCGAGTATCATTTTGTGAAATCGATTTTTGATGAGTCTCGTCATTCGGTCTCCGCCGGTTTGAAATCGAGGCGCTTGATCTGCGATACAGTAGAGGAGTCGAAGCCAAACAAAAAGATCGGATGCGGATGACATATTCAAGGGACCTGGGTCGCGTTTGTAAAATTCAGACTGTTGTGTGAATGTAGCCTTTGTCACCTTTGTCGCCTGGCAGCCGATATGGTGAGCCATCAAAATTCACATGCGCCACATCTATCTGTGACAGATGATAAATGAATTTTCATCCAGCAGTCCTTCGTGCAACCAAGGCTAGAAGATGGCAAATTGAAAATGAATGGATGCATAAATGGACTTGAAAAATATGCAGCACTGGAATTCCCTCAATGTGTGGCTGCATCACTTTAAGCGACCATTCCCCTGGAGGTGGGACAATAGAAAAATAGTATATAACAATCAGCAAAAAATCAGGCCCACAAAATAGCTCGCTGGCTTAAGAAAGCAGATCCGCATGACGGAAACGTGTGCGCTGTTTGTGGCCTCATTTCTCTCATTAGTGCCCCATGGACCGGCTAATCATTGTGATATTTGGAATAAATTGGGTTGAATTGGGCAGAAGTAGAAATGTCCACATTTTGTGGCCGGTTGATCGTGTTTGTTAGATGATTAGCGATTTATGTGCGATGATTAGGAATGGACAAAATTTTGCTTTTTCAATGCTACGGCGCTCATCGATTTGGAAGTCGTTAGTGATTGATCGATTTCTTAAAATGAATTCATAAACATCATGTGCCTGATTTTCAAAAAGACATAAATTGAGCGTATGAGTGAAAATGGATCATCCCGGCACGAGTGGCCCTTTAATACTGTACAATGATTGAATTAAAACGACTTAACGTCCTTAAGCTTTGTTTTTCAAAAAACCTCAAAAGGACCGTAGCATCAAAATTTAAACCGACATCCATCGATCACTTCTACAACACCTCTCGATGTCCGTGCGTGCCTTTAACAAAGGTTTTCGGTTTAGTTCGGCGCTGCCGGATGGAACTAAGTGGAGATGCGGAGGCCTCGTGTGACTCAGCGTGACCGCCAAGACTATGACTTTTCAGCCTCGTCGCCCAACGGCGGAAATATCTTCCCGCTGTCCTCCCAGGACATTTGTGCTGCTTGAAGGGAAAACATATTTTGGAGAGTCAATGACAAATCACAATAGCTTTGAAATCACGCCGTTTTAAGTCAAATTCGCTTGACGGGTCTATCATAACAGGAGGCGACGGGTCAAGTACCCAAAGTCCGCCGTTTTCATTTCAAGCAGCCATTTTGGATCAATTCCAGGGGCGTATAACAAATTCGGACTCGACAAACAAGAGTTTAAACGTATCGGTCTCCGGCGCAATCGATCGGTTCAAAATTGGTTGGCCTTATCAGTCGTCGCAAGACACACAAAAAACTGTCAAGGACCCTGCCCTAAATCAAAAAGGAAGTCAGCAGCCCCGATGGGGGAATCCTACAGCTCCCAAGTGAGAAAAACCAGCCCCCATCGTCTCGAGAATCAACACAAAATTGTCAATCGTAACAGACTGCATGTAAAATATATCAAAGAAAACTGCAAGTCCAAACAGGGAATTATCCGAATCAAACCCAACTTCCTTTTTTCTTTTCTTGTTTTATTGCCTACTTTGTTATTTGCTCTATTGTGTGGAAAGTAAGTCTGTTGGGGGAAGCGAACAGAATAAGAATTTGATCGCGTACTGTGACTATGCATATGCCACCGAAACCCTCGAATCGCTTACAAGTACCCGAGACAGATGGTCAACGCTTTCGCGAAGAAAAAAGAGCCATTTTTAATTTTCACGCCTTGTCTTGAGCTCCTCATCATAAATACTCGCGCCCGCCCGCCCGCCCGCCCGCCCATCCTCCTCCTCCCTTCCAATGCTAAATTATTAATTGAAATGGATCTGGAGGGGCTTTGGGGCTACCGTCTAGGATTCATCCAGTGGTCGGGAGGTAATAAGAGGATCTAATCTGCCTCAAATGGAGTCGGGGCCGGCCCGCCCGGACTTCTCCTCCATGCAGGGGATACATCATAGCCAGGGAGGCGGAGGGGGGGGGCGGCTAATATATCCCTCTTCTCCTCCATGTATACGACCTGGAAAATCTGGGTCCCGGCGGGGTTAATGCAATTTTGCCGGGAGTCGACCTCGCGTGCGCAGTCGCGGTGCGTTACTGCGCCGTCCGCTGATGTGTATCTGGACCACAGCGACAAAAAAGAGCGCGTAATTCACCGCAGCCGCCGCGCGGAGCCTGATGAAGGAGTCCGGGCCTGACACTTGAAATACTTGCCGGAGCTCCCGCGGCCATTTTACGCTGATAAATTTGGCCCGCTAATTGCGAGTGGAAAGCTGTTAGCGACTGCGGCGGGTGTTCCGTGCGGCGGGGTGGCCCCCCCCCCCGCCCCCCCTCCGCCGCAGTGCCGCTAATGTTCTGTGGCATCCGCCGCGGTGCCAGCAGATTGCTCGGGCGGGGACGCGTCACATTGTGTTGTATTTAACGCCGGATGAAAAAGTGGCGGGGTTAATAAGGGCGACGCCACCCAAGGGCCTTTTTCACACACATCTATTCCATTCCATTAACGGCTGAAGGAAGAAGCGTCTGTCCTTCAAACCAGCTGGCTTTTTTTGCTATTCAGTAGTCAAACTTCTCTCTGGCATGATGGCGCAAACTAAAACCACCCCCAATTTTGCATCTCCTTTATTTTGTACGATTTGTGCCAAATGATCAGATGTGGTTGCGTCCAAAGACCTGCTTTCACCTCAAAATGTCTTCGGGTACAATTTGGGTCCGAACCATGAGACTTAGCTCTACCCACAATATGTGGTGTTTTTCTGGAAAATGCTCTAAAAATGAGGCGGACGCTTGAAACTAAAATTGCAAAGGTCTTGAACGTTTTGGGATGTGGCTCCTTGCGACTCTTTTGCGGGCCTACCCATGATACCAATTCCACGTCGCTAAATGTGAGCGGCTCTGCGGCCGGAATTTCCTCATTTTGCTCAGAAATGCAACCCAGAAATGGCCGATTTGAAATGCCTGACTTCCTGTGTTTTCAGACTTTCTATTTGTGATTGTGATAGACCCTCTTAGCAAATTTCATAACGCTAAGTACTGCTGGTTTTATGTTCCGAATCTTCAACCTCGCGCACTCGAGACTTTTTGTGTGTCTGCTCATGACATACATGGCTGCCAGATTCCGTGCCCCTAACTGCATTTTGAGGCCGAATTTTGGAAGACGGGACGCGATCCAAATGATTAGCTCCGCGGGAGCTTGAAAATGGTCCTAATCATTTGAATCACGTGTGTTTGGAAGAGATGGGTCCAAAACATGCAGGATACCTAAAATGGCTGACGCCCCGCGCGTTTATGATACTTTCAGACTTTTTTTGTGGGCTTCCTGGTGATAGTCACGCCTAGCAAATGTCCGGTTGCAAAGTGCGACTGGCTGATTTTTTTTTTTTTAAATGCAAGATAAAAGTTTGCCCGAGGCAATCCTGTGACCCCCACATCCATCAACATCAACAAACTTGTGAGGGTGAAAAAAAAAATGACTTACCCGCTTGCTATTTCACACCTTTTGGGCCAAACTGGATGGGCTTTAACATTGAAACGCCGGCGGCTGCTGTCAGGGATACTTTGGTGACTGAATGGGAACAAAGCCCCTAAAGCAGTTTTCCCATCTCCCGACTTTTTTTTTTTTACTTCTTCAGCTCCCTTTTTGGGGCCAACAGATCATCTTCAGCCTCATTAATCCAAGTAACAACAGGCTAATTTATGCATAAGTGTCTGTGTGGGGTGGGGGGGTGGGGGGGCTCTTAGGCTAGCGCGGCTAAATTAGCTCGTATCCGTTTAACACACATCCATCACGGCGGCGAAAGCTCCTTAGCGGCGACACGGTGCCCGCTAATGCCGCGCCATGTGTCAGCTTTCATTCCATTTAACACGCCGTCACCAGGGAGGGGGGGGGGGGAGCTAACTCCCGCGGCCGCCTTGGGGCTGGCAATTAATCAGAGGATGTCGGAATATGAGAAGAGATGATGGTGCTTTCTTGTTCCCACATATCATTCACACGCCGTTCATTTGTGACACGTCCATACAAATTGAAGGAGATTATGCGTGCGTGCGATCCACTTGAGCGATAGCAGGTAATTAACGCTCGGCGACATCTGGGCACCGCCTAGCACAAGCAGCCGTTGTTTAAAGAGCGGCTGTCCTCATCGGACCTTTCCAGGATGAAAACAATCTCCTTAAACGGAAACACTTGCCAAGGAGACACCTGAGATTTTTCTATTGGAGATTTTGGTGTCCCAGCGCATTGAAAACAGTAGTAACGTTTTTTTTCCCCGTCAAATTCTTGCCGAGATGGAGTAAAAAAAATCAAACTGTAAGTTGCTAGTTTTTTCTCACGCTTTATACCCTGTGGTTTACCAGTGGGCGTATCTGCATTTTTTTTCCTAGCCACCAGGGGGTAATCTTTGGGTACTCACCACTCTCCACTAGTAAATGCAATCAGCCGTATTACTGTTTTATTGGCGCTGTATTCTCGCAATCACAGTGTTGAAAACCACGCAGGCGTGTTCAGTCTGTGTTGTTGCTGTAATCGGGTAGTTTAAAGAAAGGTTTCTAATAAAAACAAAAATATATATATTTTTTAAAGTTATATAACATTTTTCTGCATAAATATCTCATGTTACAACCTTCATCTTATAGTCCGACGCAGCCTGTTCATGACAAAGATAGATTTTTTCGTCAGATTATTGTTGTTGCGGTTTATAATCTGGTGCGCCTTACCCCCTGGATTCCACATACTGCGTGGTGTCTGCGCTGCGCACGATACATGTTAATGAATGAGAGAGGTTCCACATGCTGCGTATCCACTGAGCTGCATCGCATCTCCGCCGTTGCACCGCAGTCCCCAACCTAACACGGACTTGAAAAATCTGGTCCACCGCCGTCTGCCCTTGTCAATTCCTCAGTTCAGAAATCACCAAACAGAAAAAAAAGAAACGAAAATTTCTTTTTCGTTCTGTGTCCAATTGAGGCGGAGCATGCCTGTGCGCAGGCGCTAAGCGCATGATTGCGAGGTGAAGGGATGCCACAAAACTTCTATTTGTCGCACCTTCACGCGTTACCTGAGGGAAGCGGCGGGGGGTCTGGGCCTGCGCTGGGGGGCCGGTGTGCATTGGTCTTATCTTTGATCGACATCTTGTGCACCAATGACAGGAAGAACCAATGACTATTTTTAGCATCAAGACGATAAGAAGATGTCTTTGCTCAACTGAGGAACGATGTGGATCGCAAGGCTACTGGATGCCAATTTTTGTTAGCATATGATCATTTTTTCTCTTTCAAAAGTTGGTTTGAAAATGTTTCAATCTCTTGCGTTTCTAGTGAGCATCACCAGCATCAATGCTGGAATTACAGCCTTGATGACAATACAGTTTGCGGACCCTATCCCAAAGTTTTCTCGGAGCTCCCCGCGGTCTTCTTCCCGCCCCGATCGCCGACCCCGAAACTAGTGTAACTGCGGAATGTTATTGAACTGTCAAGCGTATTTCTGAAGGCCCGACATTAAATTAGCAGAGGCGCGCTTAGCCGAGCAAGCGCACTCAATACGGCACGGCTCAGTTGCTTGTGGCTTTAATGGATAATGAAAAATGATAGATGATGTCGGCGAGACCCCGGCAATGCGGCGCGACACCTGTTCCTGTCTCTTTTTTTTTTTCTCTCTCCTGTAGAGGGCCTTATCTGCATATCGCACGTCCTTCCCAATTTCTCTCTTAGTCGTGTTGATTCAAAATCATTTGCATACAAGACAATAGAGGCGGGAAACAGGGCGATGCGCGTTTCGCCCTGTAAACCCTAACAATCGGTTTCGTCTCGCCCGACCTTGAGGACACGCATGCATTTTATGATCCGGTTAGATGGTATGCAGAGCTGGATTCCCTCTGCCAAGGAGCTTCTGTTGCGAGTTAGTTTACGAGCCAAAAATGGATTCGATTGATTCCGGTAAGTGGGCCGGCGTGAGCCGGGATTTCGTTCAGACTAGCAGCGGCCTCACAGTTGAAGGACCCCAGTTCAAAATCAGCTGGCTCCGCCCTTCCTATGTGGAGTTTGCATGCTCTCCCCGAGCCCGCGTGGGTTCCTTCGGGGCACTCCGGCTTCCCCCCATACTCCAAGAACATGCATGGCGGGCGTACTAAATTGTCCCCGGGTGCGATTGGCTGCACGAACGGCCGAGCGTCCCTGCGCGCCTTGCGGTTGGCCGGCAACCGGTCGAGGGTGTCCCCCGCCCGCTGCCCAAAGCCGGCTGGGATAGACACCAGCAAGCCTGCGAGCCTTGGAAGGATAAGCGGCTAGAGAAAATGAATGGATTTTTCAGACTATAAAAGGCACAAGATCATAAGATACAACAAGAATAATTTAACGGAAAATGAGTTTGTGTCATGTATAGGCCGCACTGGACTATAGGCCGCAAGATGTAACATCCAATATTTACACATGTTACATGGTAGTTTTTTAAATGTTGTTTTTTTATTTAAAAGACTTTTTGATGCGCTAAGACTAATCTGTAACCTGAATAAAAAAACGCTGTAAAAGGTGTAGAAAACATTTGTTGAAATTTGATTTTTATACATTGCCTTTTTCTTTTGTTCGTGCTGAAAAGGATACAATTTTAGGTATTATGCATTTTTTTTTTTTTTTTTAGGAAACGATCTTATTTACAGTCAGTTCAACGAGCGGGGGGGGGGGGGGGGGGGGGGTCTCTCTTTCCTAGGGGGCGTTTGCAAAACAATTACCGCTTTAACGGTTATACTGTAACTGTGATACGCAAGTAGGCATTTTGCACTTTGGGCTAAATGGATGTGTTTTTACATAAACCAAATTCTCTTGGTTTTAAGTTTCCAGTGAACTTGAAGAAGGAGTGTCAAAAAAACAACCACTTTCCCGAGGAATTGCAAACGACTTGAGGAAAATCCTTGAGACTTTGTGCGCCCCGTCGTGAAAGGATGGTTCGTGCGCCGCGGTCGGCTAATTTTCGCCCCCCGTAGTATATTTTGCGCGCACCGAGACTAAACCTTGGAGCAAGAAATAAATGGGGACTTTGACAGCCGCCCCGCCGTATATCAGGAGGCCCGGCCTAAGGCCCTTTGTCACCGAGGTGAGCGTCCCCGTACGGAGCCGCTCTTTTGACCCGGGCCTCTGTCGCGGCAGGTCTCCATGAATTGCGACTACGTGTTCGTCAACGGCAAGGAGACGCGGGGCTCCATGAACGCCAGGGTCGTCTTCAGCTACGAGCACCTGAGCGCGCCGCTGGAGCTTACCGTCTGGGTGCCCAAGCTCCCCTTGCGGGTGGAACTGTCCGACAGCAACCTGAGCTTCATCAAGGGCTGGCGGGTCCCCATTCTGCCCGACCGCAGGTGAGGCGCCGTCAGCGTCGTTAATGAGAACAAGCCAAAGCGCTGCAGCTAAAATTCAAAACGTGTTTCCGTAAACCAAACAAAAGGGCAAAAAGCGCATTTCGTATAAAAACGGCTTAGGGTTACAATCGACTTTTTATTATTATCGTTTCGGTTTTTTTTTAGCAATTCTAAAACAAATTCAAACAACTCTTTCCGTACTGATGGCATTAGTAAAATGCTACAGTATTATTTTTTGAGTAAGTGAAATCGTTCCTCAAAATGTCAGCCTCTTTCTCACAAATACTGATCTATTTGTTCAACCAAAATCCGATATTTCCAAGCATCTGATTTTATAGCAACTATCACTGTTTTAGACCATTTATCAAATAATAAAAACAAACAGATTTTTTTGAAGTAAAGTCACCTTCAGAAAACGTTTTGGATCGAGGGATGGAAATCAAAAGGTTTTTTAATGCCAATCTATGATTAATCAACAAAATAACTTACAGATGAATCAGTATTTGCAGACTCGCAAAACCTTTTTTGTCTTGTGTTGCTGATGAATTTGCTTTGTTCCCGGTCACATCAGTGTTGTGGCGTTAATTAAGGTGATGGGTTTCCATAAGAACAATGGCAGCCATCTTCTCAGCGCATGAGCTATTTATAGCCCTTCCTTCGGGGCTTTTCTACCTTTTCCGCAGGACTCCATATTCGTATCGCACTCATTATCCAAAGAGCATTGAGCCCGTTCGCCGAAAACACTTGAAAAACTGAAGCCTTTTTTTTTTTTCTTGCACTTGTTTTGTTCCAATTAGACGGAACACGCAGCCGAACTGTCGCGCGGCCAAACGAGGCTCTCAGGTGCAATCCCATCTGTTTTGTCATATCGGAGTCTGAGCCCTCCTGACACATTTAGCCAAAAAGGCCGAGACGGAGACTTCATTAGCGCCGGGAGGATGCGCGCGCGAGGCTTGGTAAAACAAACAAGTCTTTTTGTACCTTTGTGGAGGATGATGAGGGCTTTGCTCCAAAACAGCCGCAGCACTTGATGATTATGTGTTTTGTCTGCAACAATGTCATTTGCTGATGTTACTGTACATCTAATTTACTAAGGAAAGAAAATGACGTATGTTCTCGCTGTTATCTCCGTCTTCCAAAATACAATTGAAGGCAAAATATTTTCCTTCGTTTGTTAAGCCTGCGTAGCGCAATGGACGCTCTCCTTCATCCGCTTGCCGTCGCGCAATAAACGTCGAGTCGGGCCCCAGACGGCCGAGACAAAATAAGCGGCGTAACGGCAAGCGACTGGAGATTAAGGCTGTCCGTCCAGTGACAAACGGCGGCGGGACGACTGGCGCCGACTTGCTCCGGCGTGCCGCCGGTGCGCGGCGCCGTTACAAACAGGCCCCCAACACTTCATTTAGAAAATGGTTCATGGCGGCAGTAAGAACGCGGCGGCCGCGCTCTCCGCCCGAGTCCATCACCATCCCGCCAAAGCGCCGCCATGCACGCGGAATACAAACGCCCCTTTTAAGGCACGGGGCTGCTTCAAATGACCCTGAGCGCCTGCAAAACGTATTGCGCAGGCTGCGGTTTTTCCTTTTTTTTTATATTCATTCTGGGAACCTCCTATTTATTATGGAGGACGCGTTCCACAACCACCTGCGATATAGAGAACCTATAAAACCTACAAATTCTTATGATTTTTAATCCTACTACCTATGGATGTTTCAGTATCAGGATGATGCAATAATTACAATAATAATAGCGGATAGGCAAGGGCCAATAATTGGGTTGACAGGTAACTAATATTTAGCTTAGAGCATACACAGATGATGCAGCTTTGTGTTTTGGAGTGGTGTCCCTAGGCTGTGTTTTGTTGCGAAAGTCTAGAAAACCAACAGTGTAACATCATCTGATTTATTTCTGGCTCACTGCTGGAAAATCGTCACTAATAAACATGGGCGTCTATATAAAAGGTAGCGACACAACCATTTGCACAATTTATCAATAAGTTGTGTCACGTTCCCATGAATTTGCTCTTAATTTGGAAAGAAAGTTATTCCGATCCAAATTTTTGCTGGGGTTGTTCCGCAAAGCAGAATCCAGTCTCATCTCTTCCCCTTCCATGACTCACTCGGCCTCCCTCCGCAGCGAACGGCGCGCCGCGGACCTTCACTCACTCCCTCGGCAACAAGCGCGACGAGGTCTCCCGGCCCGCCGGGTCTCTTTCTTACAGTCAGCGGTCGCCTCATCCGCTACAACGCCGGACAATAATCGGACCGGACGGTATTCATCTCGCCCGGCCGCAATATCGACCTTTTCCAGCCGAATCGGAGCGCCTTGTCGTTTTTACCCGGGCCGCGTTTTAAAGGAAGGAAATTGGCTTACCTGAGCGCGCCGTGTCCTGCGGGCTCCTCTTTGAATGGCACCAGACGCTAAACAAATTCCAGATGACAGCCGGGCGCGCAGGTCCAACTGGAAACTGATAGGGAAGCGAGTCATCTTAGATATAGGGATTACAAATTTAGTTGGAAAGGACAAAAAAAACGTCTGGAATGAAATGAACCGTGACGTCGTATGGGGAGAAGGACATTCATAGGAAACGTTGCAAAAAAAGTATAGCATAATGTCACTGATGATCATCAAGAATTTTAAAATAATATTAACCATCAGAAATAGTTTAAGGCAGCGGTGTCCAAACGACGGCCCGCCATCTCCATTTTGGCTGCATATACAAGAAAATACATTTTGACATAGCCCTTAATGCAGTTGAAAAAAATAATCATGGGTTTGGTTCTAAGTAGGCTTTTTTTTTCATTGATTTGCACTCAGCAAAAAAGTTAGCTGTGTCGCCCTGTGTGCCAACTTTTTACCATCAATCATTTATTTACCGTATTTTCCGCACTATAAGGCGCACCCAACAGCCTTTTTTTTTCTTTTTCAAAAAAGCTGATGGTGCGCCTTATATATGGATCCATATTGAGATTCGTAGACGGAGAATGAAGTGATAAAGTAAGCTTTAACCACTTAGGATGTTGTGGAAAAGTCTAGAAAAATGTCAGTGAATCCCATTTTTGTTTGGGAATCTCAGCCAAAAAAGACACCGCAATTCTCGGTTGAAAAAATAAGGACGCTGTAATTGATCGTGGAATTTAGTAGAAAATGCAACAGGAAACGGAAGGCGGCGCCGAGTTCAGTAGGGGACGCAGATAAACGGCGTGGCTCTCCGAGCTAGTAAAAAGCGCGGCCGACTTGCGCGGTGTCGTAAGTGGGCATCTGCTGCCGAACGCTGAGAAGTGCGCTCCGCTCGCCGCCATCTGCTCTTAAGGGTCTCGCGCTCTCTTCACAATTTGTCATCATAACGCTGATGAGAAGCTGGGCGCTCTTCCACCGTGGCGTTAGCCCACGTCGGGAGGGAGAGCGGAAAAAAATCAAATAAAAAATGGTGCCAGTCGGGACCGGCGCGTACGCGGTTGCTTTTTGGATGCAAGCGACTCGCATTTGCTTTTGTTAGTTCTTATCCTGGATTTTTTTCAATCACCCGTGGCCCTCAAACTTTAACCACATTCTCTGATTTTGACAAAAACGTTTTGAATACTTTGCAAAAGTTAGTTATGACATCCTTTGACATTATTTGTGCTGTTGTGAATTTGACCAAGTCAAAGAATTTGAGAGTTTCATCAATTTAATGGTTGTATGTATTTTGAATGGCTGCTAATTCGTTTAGCTTTTACCGTGTCTTGGATCCTGTTTGTTTTATATTGTCACGTAGAAATTAAGGTATGGCTGCTATCATTGATATAATTTGCCTGCCCCGCCCCCTTGTTGACAAATCACCTCCCTCTCCCAATCGTATCCTGTTTCGTGTTGCCTCGTTAGTTGGGAGTGTATTTAGTTTCCAGTCATCTTTCAGTTCTTGCAGGGTTATTGTCTACTGTTCATTAGAGACACAGCTGGTGTTTCTTTTTGTGTTTTGGGTTGTCACTTTGTACGCCTTTTTTGTCCTAGCGTTTTCAAGCTCCCCTCGCGTCTGTCCTGGTTAGCGTGATTGTGTCGATTTGACTTCTGTGTTTTTGGTTGTTACTTTGCACGCCGTTTTGTCCTAGCTTGTTTTCCGCCATCCACGACCACCCGCGATGACATAGATGACTTTACATGATGTATTGTACTGTATCGTTTTTCTCTACATTCCGAATGAGCCTTTGTGAGGTCAACAGCTACCATACCTTTTTTTCCTTTTGTCTACTAAATGTCACAGGCAAAAAAGGGTCTAACGTGGCAGTTTTTTTTTTTCCCCCTGGCTGAGCCTAATCAACTTTGAAGCAAAACTTTGAGAGGCTGCCACTTCCTCCGCCTCCTCCTTGACATTCAGAAGGCGACATTGATTCGGGTCCATTTCGAAACACTCGTGTTCTAGTGGCGCTTCGACATGATTGGTAAGGAGCCGGAGAAACACAATCACACGGAAGCAGCGCGTTCAAAAGGCACTGCGCATTGTAGGATCAGTACCTGTCATTAATTTTGATAGCGCCGGTGCTTTTGACCATCGGATATTTTTTGTACCGATTCCCATTACATTTCAAAAAGGATGATTTAAGATAGTGATTCTCAACCTTTTTTCAATGATCTACTGCCAGGGTTTTTTTTTTCTGTCTCCATTTCAGCAAAGCATTTTTGGATGGAGAAAAGGCTTAAAAGTGCTCTGCCATTCCTGTTTGATTTCATAAATTATGGAACTATGTTTGTAGAGGTATCTTTGTTTTATTCAGCAACGAGAGAAGATAAACCGTGCAACATCTTCAGTTTTCTTTCTGGTGAGAAATTGCACCACAAATGATCATTTCATAAAATAAATACGTTTTGTGAAGAAGACACAATTTTGCAAGACAATGCTATATGTTCCAACCAATTTGCTCTTAGTTTGAAAACAAAGCTACAATGTTCCTGTCACGATATTTCAAAATGCATTAAATTAGATTTATAGGATACCTGCTGAAACCGTGCTAAAATTTTACATACCTCCTGAAGTGCCTTCCATTTGAGAACTACTTTTTTACTTAAAGATCAGAGAAAAAAATTCTCATTGGGTCTGTTAAAGTCCCTATTTTACCTCTTATTGTTTTATAATCTCTACATGTTATAGCTAGGAAGTGGCCGCCCATAGTTGGATTAAAAACTAAAGTGTTTCTGAACAATTGTGCTACTTTGGCGCTTAAGGGTTTAACTCATTCAATCCCAAGAAGTAGTCCAAAAACGGCTGGTACTAAATTAACTTAGGTTATTAAGTACTACATTTATTTCTGGCACAAAGGTTAGTAATTACCTAAAGCAATTGGTTCCTAAATGAATTTAGTACCAGCCATTTTTAGACACTCATCTAGCCAAAAACTTGAAAATAAATGTAAAAAAAAAAAAAGGAAAACTGTTCCCGGAATTGAATGTCTGAACGAGGTCAAAATCTGTCTTTGGGATCGAATGAGTTGGACCGCCGTGAAATCCCTATCAACGTCACACTGGAAAACAGGAAAGCGCGTGATTTTTATCGTAGAGGACAAATTCGGGATTTAATTTAGTGATTAAACTGCTTTTAATCTTTGCCCCCTGACCTTTAAAATATCTTTAGGGATTTATGTGCCAAATAACGGCGCCAGATCAGACAATACTCGGAACCGTCGATCGGATTACGGCGCGGTTTCCATGTTCTTGGGCTGTGACCTGTCCATTTTGTCCAGGAGCACCAGGGACAGCGACGGCGAGGAGGACGAGGACGATCGGCGGGTGAGCCGAGGCTGCACGCTGCAGTACCAGCGGGCGCTGGTCAAGGTCCTGACGCAGTTCCACACCACGTCCAGCGAGGGCACCGACCAGGTCATCACCATGCTGGGGCCCGACTGGCAGGTGGACGTCACCGACCTGGTGCAGGACTCGCTCAAGGTGGCCGACCCCCGCGTGGCCGAGCTGGTGGACAGGACCGTCCTCGTGGGACTGGAGCTGGGATCCACCCTTTTAAAGGTCTCGCTTTCTTGGATCAAATGAATTCTCGGCCAAAAGTTTGGCGTTGCCCTCCGCTGCCTTCGTTTCGCTGCTACCGCTTTTTTTTCCTGCTGCTCTTTGTCTCATGTCTGATCAATACGATCGCCCCTTTCCCAACGCAGGAATTTCCACAAAATATTTACACGATACAGCTCTTAAGCTGGAATAGATCTTTGTCATTCTCAAATTCCTCACTTGGCTGTGGCGGTACTTTTTCTAGCTGTGTTATGGCCAGAATAATAATCAGGATTATTCTGGTCAATATTGAAATCGCGATTGTTCGTCGTATTTGGTCGAGCGTGTTTATTTATTGCCCCTTTTTTAAACAAGCGGTGTATAAACAGGGCTTTAAGTCTTGATACTTACAAACTATTATAATAAACTCAAATAAATAAATAAAGTAAATGATAATGAAAACAATTTCACCCTAGACATGGCAAAAACTCACAACCAAGTTCATTATTCACTTTTAAGCACATTGTAATCAATTAGCAGTCAAAATGTCATTTTCGGTCATTTCAAACCGAATTATATTCCAATTTGAAATTGGATTGGGTCTCGATTGGCAGCTAGCGCTGTATATATTAAGAACCAGGTGAGAAACTCAATGCTGTTTGACACTGGTAAATAATATATTAGGGTGAGAAAAGTAGAGGCTTTTGTCATTCAAACATGTGGAAAACATTGCCCCCTGGTGGTAGGATGACAAAGTGCTTGATTTGACATGTAGGTAGCCGGCACAAATGTTTAGCATTACACTCCACTTGCATGCAAAGAAGAAGCTTCAAATGATGCCCCAAGTCTCCTCTTGGGTGAAATTAGCCTAACAGACGCATCCTAAAAAGTGCATTTAAAATGGAAAAAAATATATATAACAGCAGGTACGTGGATACTCTTTTTAGTGTCAAGTATGTAGGGTATTTGCCCTTGCAAATACGGGCGAGGAGGAAAGTTTAGCTGGCCGCGAGAGACGACGCTTCAGCGCTGTCGGGGATGAAGTCGGCCGCCCGATAGATGGATGTGAGGAACGGGCGAGAAAGATACAAGGCGCCCATCCGTCATCTTAAACGGGTAATCGATCATTTGCAATCCGGCCGAGGTGCCGCCAAAGCTGCCGGCGGCGGATGTAGCTGGCTTCCTTGACATATCGTTGGCGTGTTGGGAAATTGTTCCCTGCTCGCCGGTGCCGGACCGTTCAGAAATCTTGTAGTTGTTATTTTTACTCTGGGGGCCTGACTGGATTTTTTTGAAAGGGTAATTCAAGCGATAGATGTTTTTTTCCAATAATATGTTAAAAGTGAAGCCTTTTAGTCTAAATCAGGGCTTGACAACCCAAAATGTGGCAAGAGCCTGCCTGAAACCGCCAAAAAACGAAGGCAACAAATGTCAAAAATAACTATATTAGCTTCATAGCAAAATGACAAAGTATTCTCCAAATATGAGCCTTCGTGATGAAATGTTGATTTTCCCTGCGGCGCTTGCATCCTGGAGGGAATGACGCACCGTGTGACTACTCTGCCGTACCACGGTGCTTTAAGTGTAACTTCCATTACATTTTTTCTGTGTTATATTTCGTTGTGTTGATGAAATTCTAGAAATACAGTCAAGAATTCGGAGGATTCGAAAGAACAACTAACTGAGCAATAATAATAATTAAAAAAAATCCTATGCGTCATTCCACTAGGGCGGCGCTAAAGAGCCGCAAGCAGCTCCAGAGCTGCCGTTTGCCGCCCACTGTGAATAGAACGTTACGATTCATATTTGTTTATGGAATTATGGATTATGCCAAAAAATCCACCTGTTATTTCTGTCTCAAGGAGCGGCCATTTTGCCACTCGCTGATGGAAAATGACATGACAGTTGCTAAAAGTAGCAAACTGCCACACGGTGATTTCCCTTAGCCCATCTATGGCGTTTCACATTATGTGTCGGCAGGATGCAAATGAATTTTCCTCCTGTGGCGACTGCATCTGCAACGTATCCACCCGAAATAAATTTGAACATTTGAGTTTGTCATTTTCCGCATGGCCTAATAAATGAGAAGCCGCACTTCACGCCGCAACCAAATTGGCCCCGCAAGGACAAGGGGTCCCCGCAAAGATGGTAGAAACCCAAAATATGGACCCCAACTATGTAGCAAACGCACACTGACACACTCAAGGCCTAAGAGGAAGTAAAGTTTTCAAGTTGTTGTAACGGACGAGTTGAGGGACGGTTGCTAACGGAGGCGAAAGCCGTCAACAGTGGGAACCAGTCGATATGCGCGTTTAAAAAAAAACAACCGACAAAACGGCGGTTTGTGCTCAATCGATCTTTGTTTTTTTGCCGTCTGTCTCGGGGACTGTTTTCACAAGCAATTAAAGTGTCCAAATTGAAAACGTCAACAACTGGAATCAATACCGGCAACGGTGTGCAAATGCCAAAAAGAAGAAAGGCGTACAACTGGAAACAAACATTTTCATAACTAAACACAACATCAGAACGAGTATCGGAAGGGCTTTTGTTACTTTTTTTTTGGTTCCTGTCCCTTCCCCAGGTGGACTCGCCTCTGGCCGTGGACGCGGCGCTGGGCCAGGCGGCCTTTTCCGTCACGGATGACAAAGTTTCCATCAGCCAGCTGCGCGTCCACGCCGTGTCGGGCTTGAGCCTGGCACTGCGGCCCAGTCCCGGCAACAGTCACACCTTGGTCGCCAAGGCCACCGGCCTCCAGACCCTCGGCGCCCCCAAGCAGGTACAATGATGCCATCCTGAAAAGGCAAAAATCTCTTCATGTTTAAGGGGCCGTTTGAAAAAAGACATCCGTCCTGACATTGCTAATATTGTTTCTTATTCATTGTTTCATATTCATTCAATATTGTTAATATTGTTGTCATATGCATAGTAATACTGCACAATGAAATCCTTATTCTTTTCGGTTCCCTGAGCAGACTACATTTCACAATCGAGCAAATAATAAAGTAGGCTAAAAAAAAACATAATAGAGCAATAATGAAACACCAATAAATAAATACACTCACATCCTGAGCATATTATGGAGCGGAAGAAACTGTACACAAATGAGGATGATAGTGCGAAATATCATGTAGTCCAAAATATCATGTATTTATCAACGTTCCTGCACTGTGCAGGATTTGTAAGGTGCATGCTGTCAAGTGATTGGTAATGAGACAGGTTAGTGCACGGACTGGAATATGATTTTCATACTTAACCCATACAGACGGCTCCCTTCTTTTCAAGGAGTATAGCGAAGTAAAAAAGGCCATTAAACAGAATGAAACGAAGCTGTAATGTCTCAGACGCATACGTGGCAGGAGAAGTGGAAAACTCCCCAAGAAGTCAGGATAAATACTGAGGTGCTGCTGAGCTAAAAGAAAAACGAGACCGATTGTTTTTAATGGAAGACGAAAAAAACGGAATGTCTGGTATTGGCTCAGATGGCAACCACTGCTCATTGTGAATTTCTTAAGGGCAGGATTTGTACCCGAGCAGCGGCATGAGAAAGCTAGATGCTAATGCTAATGTTATGCTAGCGTAGCGCTCCACTGAAGCCATGGCTCCGATTCATTTTTTTAACGCTTCGCAAAATCACCCCGCGGGCCATTGTAAACGTCCTTATGGGCCCCTGAGTTAGAGTACCTCACGTGAATGTTTTTGAAATGCGGAAGGAAGCTAGAGTACCCAGAGAAAACCGATATTCAACGGGATTTTTTATTTATTTTTTTTTAAATATCTTCCACACGAAACCTATGAAGCTATTGGCAGCCGTTCATCGCTCCGGGCGCCGTGCGTGAAAATGCTACAACGCACACACACACACACGCACACTGGTCCGGGGCGGGCATTAAATTGCAATTTTTCGTGCTTTCCGCTTCTCGGCCACCTTGAAATGTAATGATTGCAATGTATTGTTCTAAGCGCTCTCCGAGGCTTGGCTTCGGGGGGCAATAAAAGTCAGCGAGGGGGTCGTCTCAAAGGATTCCGCCAGCTATTTCCAGACGTCCTCCATCACGCTTGAAGTGAGAGGAAGAGATATCAAGGTCCCCTCGCAAGTTTTTCCACATGGTTTTTCATTTATGGCAGGCAGGTATATTTGCTTATCGCGCTCAATGCTGCGAGTGGATCTATCTGTGGCGTTTTTCCCATCTTCCTTTTAAGATCGCTTTAGCGTTTCTGCTCCCGTTTTGTCCCTAACGTGCACATTGGATTTTCTTGTGTTTTTTTTTTTTTGTTTTTGTTTTTTTTACCACCAACACGGGGGTGCTGGTGGTCTGGCACCTCAGGCTACGCCGTCACGTCACTTTGCATTTTTTCTTCCCGGCCTCTGTCGCGGAGCGCGGAGGCGAGCGAGGTAACTCGACGTTCGAGCATTCATCGCCGCGGTAACGGACGTCGGCGGACGAATCTCGTCAAGATTGCGATGAGATTAAAACGTGTTCTGAGTTTTAAAGGCTTCGTCCCAAAGTCATTCAAGCCGCCAGGTGAAAACCATCGAATAACAGTAAATAAATGCGTCTTGGAACTACTAACATTTGATGGGAATTACGTGCCATCGCGTATCGGGCTATGCAAATGATTATAATAGCATGTATAGTACTTTTTTTCTAAACATATTTACTGTCCGCTAAAATGAGATTTTGCGCAGAAATTGTATTATAAGATAATGAGCAATCTACATTTTTACTTTTTCAAAGTATTCTTTTACGAAATGAACCAGCCATCATGCAAATCTGCAGCGTTTACAAACCGCCGTGCCGTGCAGGCATCGTTGGTGTTCTAATCTCACAAGATCTCGACCCGTCCGTCCCTATTATTGAACTTTGGAACTCCAGTTGTAGTACCGGCCACTTCAGAAGATATCCCAATATTCGTTTGTGTATTCTCTTATCAAAACAAAGGCGCTTTGCTTTATGTTTCAATTATTTTGCTCTCAATTTGAAAAGGAAAACTTTAAATCGTCACGATATGAAATTACAGTTGCTCGTAGCTGCGAAAATAGAGTCTAGCGTAGCCCCGCTTGAGAATTCTTCTTGTTGTTGTTATGGAGTGGGTTTGTTGTTGAAAATGCTTGGTTTCAGTGTAGACCCGATCACCTTTTGTTTTTGTATTTGGATTTACAGTGGACTCTGCAGTGTCCACGGGTTGTTTGCGTAAGGTTTCTGTTTTTTTTTATAATCGCGGCACGCTTGCGCTTTGTTTGCCGACAGGAGGCCAGCTTGTCCGTGTGGATGCTCTTCAGCGACAACACCGCCGCCGCGCTGACCTACTTTGATCCCAAGGACTACAACTTCAACGTGTCCACGCTGGACGACAAGGTGGTGTCGGTGTCCCAGGAACCCCAGCAGCGTTGGCCGGTGGCGGTGGCGGAGGGGGAGGGCTCCGGCGAGCTGCTGCGCGCGGAGATGACCATCGGCGAGGCCTGCCAGAAAAGCAAGCGCAAGAGCGTCATCGCCTCCGCCGCCGTCTTCGTCCGGGTCCGCTTCGGCCCGGAGGAGGACGACTCGGACGAAGAGGCGGCGGCGGAGGCCGAGGCGCCGGTGGTCACCCGCCGGCCGGCGCCGGCCGAGCCCGACGCGGGCGGGGGGACTCACGAGACGTCCGAGGAGCGGCCGGCCGGCGCTCCCGTCGCCGATTTACCGACGGCCGGCGACCGGGAGCGGCCCGCGGAAGCGGACCGGGAGGACGGGGGCGAAGACGAGGAAGAAGAAGAAGAAGAAGACTTTGTGCACTCGCCCCGCAACATGAGCGACCTGGAGATCGGCATGTACGCCCTCCTGGGGGTCTTCTGCTTGGCCATCCTGGTCTTCCTCATCAACTGCATCGTCTTCGTGCTCAAGTACCGCCACAAGCGCATCCCGCCCGAGGGCCAGGTCAACATGGACCACTCGCACCACTGGGTCTTCCTGGGCAACGGCCAACCGCTCCGAGCCCAGTGCGATCTGTCGCCGCAGCGGGCCGGCGGTCCCGCCGACCCGCCGGACGGCGGCGTCCGGACCTGCCGCCACGGGGACCAGCACAGCAGCGGCAGCTCGCAGACCAGCGTGCAGAGCCAGGTGCACGGGCGCGGCGACGGGAGCTCGGGCGGCTCGGCCAAGGAGAGCGGCGAGGACGCCAGCTCGCCCACCTCCAAGCGCAAGCGGGTCAAGTTCACCACCTTCGCCACGCTGCCCAGCGAGGACCTGCCCTACAACTCCGTCCCCGTCGCCGACGAGGAGGACATCCAGTGGGTGTGTCAGGACATGGGTTTCCGGGACCCCGAGGAACTGCACGACTACATGCGCAGAATAAAAGAAATCGCCTGAGGGGAGGGGAGGGGGGGGGGACAAACAAACGAGAAAAAGCTCCTTTTTATCACAGACCAAACGGAGGGGCGAAAAGGGCCTACTGCCGTTTCGGTTTCTCTGTTCCGTTTAGTTTGCGCAGTGCTGTAATCTTATCACACTAAACGAAAAAAAACTAAGACGGAAGCCAAAGACTGGACGACCGAGCAACGAACGGAGGCCTTTGATGAACGCCCAAAACCGTCAAAGACTCTGAAAAAAAAGCTCTTTTTCTTTCGGGGGTTCTGCTTGTTTTTTCTTTTTGTTTGCCAAAATAGGTAGGTTTTCATCGTCGTCCTCGGTGTCGCTTATCATCCGCTTCCCCCCCGATGCCTTATATTCACCGTCTCCGGTATCGCCGGAGGCTTTGAGGCCGTGTAGCAAACAGCTTTGTTCCCGCTGAGGACGAGGCGCCATCACTTTCCGTTGGTCCTTCGCGTGTAATCTGGATCGCGCGTCATCTCAGCGACATGTCATCTGGGTCATTTTTAATGTACGGCTTGCACTTATTATACAGGTTCCGTGTCATCCGGTTAGAACGTAGGCTCCGGCTTATTTGTCTGGATTTCTTGCAGTTTGTTTAGTAAACTCAAATTTAATGTAATCTGGGTTGCACCTAATCTGATCTGCAGCAAATTACGGGTGAGTTCCAATGTGACTGGCACACGTATTTGGATTAAGTGTGATCCAAATTAACGTGTAACGCATACATAAGATTGATGTAACCTAAGAAACTTCATCTGGGCAACACACAGACGTCACATATCCTTTTAGGAACGATCCAGACTACATTACAGGCCAATAGAATGATGTGCAAATTTGTGCTACATGTAATCTGAGGAAAATGTGATCCGTAATGTAATTAAAAAGAAAATGTCAATCTGCGTTACATATAACCTGGGCAACACTCAATCTGAGTAACAAGCGATTCTGGGTTGGACAATCTGAGTAGCGTGTCATCCGGGCATCACATGATCTGGTCGCCTGTCATTTGAATCGCACGCCATTCGGGTTACACGTAACACAGTTTGTAAATGTTTGTACGGTACCGGTATAATCCCGCCCTCCTCCAGTAATCGCACGCATGCCGTGAAGTCACGCCAGGCTCACATACACGCAAGCGGTGGCGTGTACATACATGTACGCTATATATGCGGATGGCTGCTTACGCTGGGGAAGGCGCTCGCCCGTTTTGTCAGAAGGACTCCTTACTACTTTTCACGCGTTACGGAGCGCAAGATCGGCAGGAACTTTGGGGGGGGGGGGGGGGGTTTCACCTTACTGAAAACATCTTTGTGCCACATGTTTGATTTTTTACTTTTGATTGATTAAGATGATGCAATTTGAGACAAGATGGCTGTGCGTGTAGCAGATAATCGGTTAATATTTCATGTGATCTGTGGTTAAAGACACTGCTGTCAGTCACTCGGAACCTGTGTAACTAAAATGCAATCGCCGTATTTTCCGCACTATAAGGCACGCCGTAAAGAGCGCCTTCGATGAATGGCCTATTTTAAAATGTTTTTCAAAAGGCGCACCGCAATATAATGCGCATAGATTAGAAGCTACAGTACTGGCTGGGGTTGCGTTAGGCATCCGCGACGCTAAAGAGGATGTCAACAAAACAATCAGATAAGTCGGTCATTATGATGATGATTAAGACAGTCAGAAATGAAGAATAAGGATGATTTGTGGAAAGTCCTATCTCAAGAACGGGGCAAAAATACCGCTCGATTACATTAAAAGACTGTTTAGATCGATGCCAAGACCAATCAAGAGTTAAAAGAATTAGCTTCTGGAAAAATCGAAGGTATTTATTTTGGCGCGGCTTATAGTGTGGAAAATACGATATGCGTCACCTGTAATCTAAGGATGTCTTGTTTTACTTTTTTAGTGGGGCCCTCATGATCAGAATGCATTTCCTGGAGCCTAACCTTACGAACCTAACCTAACCTAACGAAGCTCAAGCAAGACCTAAACGCTGAAACCGAGTCTTGACAGCCAAAGGGAGGTCTGGGCAAATGGCCCGTTTTGCTGGGGCAAACGCCGGGTGGGGCGTGTCCCCGCAAGGATAAGAATGAAAAATCCATAAAATGATGGCGTTATTTGAATAAAACTCAACATTGGCAGCTGGGCTAATCCCGCTTTTAATTAGCGCCCGCCGGCATGTCCCGCTTTGAAAGCCGACGACGTCCTCACTACTCCTAAAACAAGCTTGGCTTTTTGAGCCTAATGAACTAACCGTAAGATGAAATGCGCTTTTTTTTTTCTTTCTCCATATTACTTTTTTATCATTTTCATTCCAAACAGCATCTAAGGCTTCAGATCAATTCTTTTTTCCTCAGACCTCCTTTGTGACGGTAATTAGCCGCATTTAACCGGAGAGGCACCTGAGGCTTTATGAAAGTCCCGGTCCAGAATTGTTCTTTTGTATGGCCGCAAATGTCAAATGACACATTTTGCTTTGAAAGTCTTCAAAAGTAGAGAGCAAGGACTCAAGTTTTTGCTACATTCATTTCATTTCTCCACAGACAGTAGGTAGCGCACATCTCCCTTTTCATTTTACCCTGACAAAACGTGCGCCGGGAGAGCCTCGACCTCCTCGGATTTCAATCGCGTGAAAATGCAAATTTGATGTTTGATATTTTGGGGCGCCCATTTAGCCTTGTAGCTTTTTGCCCCGGGTCAAATAAACAAGCATAACTTCCTGCGCTCTAAGCGCACAAATTGAATATTGTAAATATCGGCGAGAGAAATTCAGCGCCTTTGAAAAGCGCTTCCATCCGACAACTGTAGAATGCAAAACGTGATGCGCCCCCTGTGAAATCTATTTTCAGCCAAGTAACCCTTAACCGGTGCAAAGCATTTTAGTCTTCAAATATGCCATCTGTTTGATTTCTTAAACGTTCGACAAAAAATAAAGAACAAAAAGCGTCCTATGTTGAGAAACAATAATGAAATTGAATAACCGACCGACCATAAAATTTGTTTTACGAACGTATATTTTCCTGAAATATGGAATGAAGACAAAAAAGGATTTTTGCATGTTTGTTTTACTTCAAATCCGGAGTACCCCCTGGAGTTCCTTCGAGTACCCTCAGTTTGTACTCTGCCTTTTTGCGGACCGTGTTTTGAGAGACGTTTAAGCACTTTCGTGTCATTGGATGAAATTTGTGTTTTGCCACAGAAGCACGATTTTCACGAGTTGCGTTCAGGGTCTCGCTAGCGCGTTTTCACCAGGAAAGCGTGTGAATTTCGAGGCTTGTCAAGACTCCCACAATTCCATTCAAAAATCAATTTCAGCTTTCGGGATGGGCGCTAAAACTTCTTGATGGTCTTGCATGTCTTGAAATCTGGATCGGGGTTTCGCGCGCTTGCGGTCGTCTGCATGCCTCCGACATCATTCCCAGATTTTCCATTTCCCCCGTCAGGTTTTGCTCTCTCAGGATGAATGTAGGCTTCTCGGTCTATTCAACTAACGAGGAACTCAACAAGCCGGCCGCTCCGCGTAAATCCCGGTCGGTCGGTCGTAGGCGGCTCCGCTGTACAGATAGTGTGTTACTCGAGCTTTCTTCTTTTTTTTCTTTTTTTTTCGCTTTTCTCTACATTTGTGTAAATATGTTGCCATGTTTGGTTCCTCCAAGTTCTTTGCCTTCTTTTCCTTTTTTGTAACGCTGCTCGGGTGCGCTCGTTTGTATTTTTCTTACAAGCTGCTACTTGGAACTTGGTCCTCACCGCTTACCGCTGCCACACTGACCACCATGTTCACGTACAGAGCACTGATCTATTTCCTGTATTCTCTTGAAAGCAAATCCTTGTATTTTCCCGTTCTATGTAAAATACTAAAGAAGATAAGATACTCCACTCCAGGTGTGATGGCTTTTTCTGTTACCGTTACGCACGACGAGGTTTCTCCCTTGTCATCGTCGTGATGTCATTGTTACACGTGGGGCCACTCGTCATGCATAAAACTGAGAGGATGGGACGCAATGACGTCGCTTAAGTTGGCAAAGACGGCTGGGATAGGCAACGGCGAGCCAGTGGCTTATGTGTGGGCGAGCAGCTGAGAAAACGGACGGATATTAAGTTACCTTTTCACTGACGCAAAGTCGTCCAACCTCTTCATCCATTTTTGACTCTCATTTTAAACCGTTCAGGTAGATGTTAGCGGTTGTCACGACAACAGCAAGCTCATATCTAATGAGCTTGATTCGTAAGCGGCTATTTTCAAAAAAACCTGTTGTTTTTTTTCCAACTGCTCCTGTGAGTCAGTAATAACATCTTTCAGCTCAGCGAGCACCCTGTGTTTTATTTGCCGTCTCGGTGGAACTAGCGGGGAAGGTGGTTTTTCTTTTCTTTTTTTTTTTTCCTCCGGCTTGTTTTATTTGAGCTTTGCAGTTTTACAGCCAAGGACAAGTGAGGCATTCTTCATCACGCGGGGCCAGCCGAGCTGCACTTTAAAGGCACCTTTGTCAAGTGTTACCTGTTTGAACCCTGATCAATGGAAGCTTAGCCTCCCCCTCTATCCTCATGATTACACTTTCAAGGCTTTTTTATTTATCTTCTGTCACTCCATGTGTGTGTGTTTGCGCGCGCTCACGCGCGTGTGCGTGTGTGGTCAAAAGAGGCCCAGATGAAGAAAATGAAACTATGACTTCCTAGCCTTTTTGAAACATCCGCCTTATGCCAGGAGGCAGCTACACGGGGCATCCAGTCATCGTACATGTTTAATGAATGCAAGGTCACTTTTTTTTTAAGCAACGCACGTTTGTCAACATGCCCTGTCCTGTAAAAGCTAAGGGGACAAGGTTCAGTTATTATTTATTAGAGTTCAGACAAACCTACCCGAGGTAAAAACAACAAAATATTATTTTTAACTCCCCCCCCCCCACTGGTATTACTTTATTTCTTATTTTTTAAGTTTTAAACAAAGTCCGAAGGATTTTGATGTCACTCATGCACGTGATGTGTTCGCGGTCGCCTCGTAAATTTTAGGCCTTGTCTACACAGACTGCAAACCGGCAGTAAATGTCTCCGTTTTGTCCTGTTTGTTATACAAGGCCGGCTTATTTTTTTTCATCAAAACCGAATGCTCAAAACCTGCGCCAAATTGGAAATTTACCTAGATTTGTACGGTTTCGTGGTTGCGTGTGACCATCTTAAACCGGAGATTTGCGTCATCTCGCTACTTTTTTACCCGCCAAAGACGCAGATACTGGTATCGTCATAGGCGGAAGTTCTTTCTGATTGGATAGAATTTTGCGACACCGCTGCCATCTAGCGACTTGGTATGATTTGAATGAAACTGCACTGTGCCGGATTTGTATAGAAGCCATTTCTCTAAATAAACAACAACAACGAGGGGGAGACCAGTCCTAAAGTCTCACACTTTTCTCAAATAAAAATAGGAAGATTATCAAGAGTTGCCTTGAGATATGAGTGAAATATTTCCATGACCATGCTTTGTGACTGAAAACATAAGTAATATCAATTTCGGGCCACACAACGACAATCTACTAAACAAGCCATTTTTACTTGAATTTTATTTGATTTTTGTTACAGTTCAATGGACAATGTGCTGCTGCTTCTGGTGTGTGCAGCATGGCCCCCTGGGTGAAATATCAGACATCAACAATTCCAAAAAAACGACCCCCTCATCCGCAATTGAGTAAATAAATGACAGCCCCCATGCACAATACGGCCACAATGTGCAGGAATCTTATCGTAGATTATTCGCGACGCTTTTCCAGCCAATACGCTTTCGCACCGAGGACAGGAAGATGTGTCTTCTTGGCACGGAGGAGACGAGGTTTTATAGTCTCGGCTGGAACCGTCACGCCAGCGTGGGCATCTGTAGGAGGCTGATAACCTCCAGCCAACATGTCCGACCGACTTCATCAGCACCGCTCGGCGGGCCCGCGGGAGGAAGTGCGAAGAAAAGGGAAACAAGTCAACAAGAGCACGTGACTCCAAATGTAGCCCGATGAACGGCTGAGCTAGGCCAAAAAAAAAGGACACCGCTATCAACAAATGATTTAAAGTTTATTGTAAGGTAATCTTGCTTCCATCACAGTCCTGCTGTGATTTCTTTTTTAAATCATTTTGCCTCTTGTTTATGCTGTAATTCTAACATCGACCACTAGATGGCATCACTTTTAGTGTCACAATGTAATTAGGATGAAAGATGTGCTAAATTTGTGCGGGCTCTATGCTACCTGTACTTGATAGATGCACTGATGTGTCATGACAAATACGAAGACATTTGTAATTCGATGAATGCAATGTGAGATGATATTCTGTTATGAACGGTTGCAAAATGGTTTAGGGATTTGTCCATGTTATTTTGAGAATGCTATTTCTGTTTTGACAAACGAGCTAAACCAACTGAGAAAAACTGTAATAGACTGCCATTTTTGCTGCGGCAATAGGTGGAGTATTTTCAGCACTTCCTGTTCCCCCTCTTCCACTTTTCTTTTTTATCTTTTATCAGCCGTGACATTTGTCTTAAATGAGACAGCTAATCAGATGGCGGAGAGGGAATTGTTGCAATAAAGGTGTTTATTTGAACGTGGCCTCAGGCTCCTCGCATACTTAGGCTTGATGGCTCCAGAGCAGCCTGCTGGGACTGCTTTAGTTACCATGGCGATGTGGAAAACTTTTCAAAGGGGAACTATAAAACACTAAAAGTTCGCTCACGAAACACAGCTTGGAAAAGACTCATATGTCTAGAAATGATGGATGGATGGATGATGGATGGATGGATGGATGGATGGATGGATGGATGGATGGATGGATGGATGGATGGATGGATGCATGGATGGATGGATGGATGGATGGATGGATGGATGGATGGATGGATGGATGGATGGATGAAGTGTGTGTGTGTGCGTGTGTGTGTGAGAGAGAGAGAGAGAGAGCGAGAGAGAGAGAGAGAGAGAGAGAGAGAGAGAGCGCGAATATAAAAATATTTCAAAAGCTATTTAGGTACAGTTAAAACAATGTTTTCGCTCCCAGCCCAATAAGACTACATCACCCACAATGCACATCTGGCTACCGATCTGCCGGAAAATGTGTTTAAAAAACGTTTAAAAAGTTATACTAAAGTTTGCAGAAATCGTTTCATGAGTTTTTCATTGTGGTTTTGTTTCTGGGGGTAAACTTTAGACTTAAAGTCTTAAAAGTCTTAACGCAACGATTTCGTCAGTTTGACAAGTTGCCGTGATTTAAACATCAATATTCGCTCAGTGTGTAAAACTTAAAACTCACTTTTGGACGGTGGAGTTAGCGATTGATATTTTTTGGAGGCTTGTTGGTAAATAAACATAATGAACCCCAGAGCATCACGGTCATTTGTTTTTAAAAAAACAAACAAACAAACAAACAAACAAACAACGGAGTTTGATGTGCGTGATTGTCACTCTGACCAATAGAGAGCAGCATTGCACTCGACGTGCCCAGTCTGCGTAAAGAGAAGAAGAAAATGAAGACGCATCCTGTTTTGCAGCACGTATTTTAAACAGGGCAGCGAGTTTCAGAATGTTAGACAAGAGAGTAATCTCGCGTTTGAACTCATTTTAGTCAAATTTGCCGATGTTTCAACTTCGTGAAGAAACTTTTTTTTTTGCACAACAATTGACGACATATGAGTTTCAAAGTTTTTTTTCTGACTGAATAGGAATCGACGACGAGAAAGCAATGGTGCTTTTGCGAGACGGAATGTGTCCTGGACTGGATGAAGATTTGCTGCGCCGTTTGCGGGATGCTCACATTAAAACAGGTTCGAACGAGCCCTCCTTACGAAAACTGCCAATTTGAACAAGAGGCGTTTTATGTATCTTCTTGTCCCCACAGTGGAAGATCTGGTCTCGTCGGACATGGAGGACCTCGCACAGAAATGTTCGGCTTCCTATAAGGTATTTGATTATTTTAGAGTTGAAATAGACAATTTGACATTAACGTGGATGGCAAACCAGTGAATTCACGTAGAGGCCGATGAATGAAGCTAGTTTACAAAATGAGTCGTCATGGAGACGTTTGCCAAAGGCAAAGTGTAGATACTCCTTTTCATGTTCAGGAGAAGAAGCTTCTAAAATCCTGCACAATAATACCGCATAATGTGCCTGTGTCCTGGGAGATTTTTTTTTTTTTTTGGGGGGGGGGGGGATTTAACCATGTTACAATGTTGATTTCTCACTCAAGACACCCTCCAAGTGTTATTTTCCTTTATCGATGCATTTCTAAAAATTCTCTTTTTTTGCACTCTAGCAGCAGCCCCTCCCGAGCGGATAAAAATGACTTGTGAGAGCAATCATGACAGTAACAATCCAATAACAAACCATGAGTAAATAGCGTGAGTAAATACACCCCAAAAGCCTGATCTTAGATCTTGCCTTCCTTCCAACATTTACCATTAATTTACCATACAATTACCATGACTTGGATGACCAAAAAACTTTAAAAAAAAACGGACTTTTTTGGCATTTTAACGTAGACCTACCAACAAATGACCGCCTCGTCTACCGCTAGAGAAAAGATTCAAGTAGCAGAGCCTACATTTGAATCGTAAAAGTCATTGGCGATGGGGGTTTTCTAATTGCGGCGGTCATAATTATGATCATGACGGCGATTCATGCAACTTTGCACAGTCGGTGACAAACAAAATCTGAATGCCGCGCGAGGTGTTTCCAAAAAAGTTTGGAAACGCACATACCATCTAACAGCCCTCGTTACGGCTCGAATTCTTGAAAACATGCGAGACCTTTCCCTTTGATATCATTTGCACGCAGAAAAAAAAGGTGAGCTCTTCAGATGAATACATTCTGTTGACCTCTCGGGCAGCCAAGAGGAAACTTCATTTTTGCAAACGAGCCTATCCAGCGAGATTTGTTCTTTCCTGCGTGCAAATCATCAGGCAAGGAGGCTTTTGGGAGAGCCCGGGCTTGTTTGGCGTGGGCGGGGAGAGGTCGCAGCAGGCCAGGGCGAAATTTATCATTTCACCTCCTGTGGTCATTGTCTGTGCGCCCCGTCGCCCACCGAACATTTGATTTAATGGGTAAAAACCAAAAGCTCCTGCGGCGTCTGTCTTTGCCAGTGCTTTCGGGTCCGCCTGACATTATTCTGACCCCGTGCGGCCCCGCGGCGCTTTCTGGGTCCCGCGCCATGACCCGGTCGAGGGCCTCGCATCGTGCCGGTCGTCATACATCACACTTCTTGTAAAGGCGCCGCGCGGCGCCGCCGCCTTGAGATTCCGAGACCTGAAAAGTTGAGCAAATTATGAGGCAGCAACCGTATGGATTATTTTGAAGCCGATTTTGATGATTTGCGGAGTAAAATTCTGACAGGAGATTAACTGGCCCTTGAATTTCAAAATATATTGAATGAAGTCGCGCCATGTTAAACTTTGACAAGTTGTCACCATCTAGGTGAAATTTCAGCTCCCTGGTGTCGTCTTTCAATGTTTTCTCTTTGATTTGAAATGCTCCGGACAAGGGATGAACAAATAAGAAAAAAACGCTTTTTTTCCCCCCAATCAACAGCGCTAATCCACTTCATTGCTGCTACGCTAGCTGCAGAAAGTGATGTGAATTGGGAGCTGCACACACCTCTCACACTGTCTCAAAAGTTGCCTTGTAGCTGTTGATGAGTCCCATCAGAATCAGCTCTCCTTACTACAGCTAATCAGTGGAACTTTGCTTATCTGCAAGGCAAGCTGTCGAGGAAGCTATAAAGTTAAAAAAAAAAACGGACCGGAATTTTGGAATCACATTTTCTTTTAATCAGTGTGTAAATCAAATATGAAAGAAATGTTTTTCAAACCTTGTGTAATTGAGGAAGTGCGATGAGGCAATCCCCGCCCTCCGCAGAAATCCTACTCTTGAACCTCCCGCGCGTTTGACGACGGCGTCGTCAACATATTTCACTCCATGTTAACGCTCTACCTGTTAGCGAAATGGCCGCCAGCCCGCTCGGCTCCTAATGAGCTCTTGCGGGCCAAATCGGTGGGCGCGGCGACGACCTGAGGCTTGCACCCGCTAATGAAACACCTTAAGCCGGGTGCGGGTGCGGGTGCGGGAGCGGGTGCGGGAGCGGGAGCGCCGCCTGTTACTCAGCAATGGCCGGAAGGTGAAATGTCACATTTTGTTGTCTCGGCAGGCTCTGATAGCTATCCGCAGGGTGCTTGTGGCCCAGCACGCCGCCTTCCCCGTTTCCGGTGCCGACCTCTACGACGAGCTGCTCAGCTCCACCGCCATCCTCTCGACGGGAAACCCCGAGTGAGCGGCAATTAAACTGTGTTTAATTGGTTAAATAATCCAATCCAATCCACTTTTATTTATATAGCGCAGGTTCAAGCAACACAAGGGTTTTCAAAGGAAAAATAAAACAATAAATAGGTAAAACAATAAAAACACAATAAAACGGCAAACTCAAGTAAAATCAACATAAATAAATGAATAAAAACAAAGTGGCCCTCATCTTTCTATTTTTCTTTCCGGGGCTCTCGGAAGAGCTTTGACAACCCTGGTGGAAAATCTCTTGTTTGAATTTCACGCTCAAGAAAAGAATCACCCTACTCCAAATTGAAAAAGTGCGCCATCTCGGCTGGCTAATTCCACACCTTGAAATTGACAAATAAATAAGCGACCTGCTACGCAAAAGGTTCAAGGCCCCGTGCTCGAAATTCACTTTTCTAAAAAAAAAAAAAATCCCTTTCTTGTTTAAACTGGAGGACACATGTAAGTCGAACCAGTCATAAGATTTGTTTTTTGTTTTTTTTGTAAGCAGATTCCACTGCACATCTCCCCAATCCATCAAGCGCAGCCGAGTCACGTCGACATGCCTTGAAAAATGTCATTTGCGTGGAGCTCGCCGCGCCGAGCGGGATATGCAGCACCGCGCGTCACGCAAGGGAAGAAGAGGGGAAAAACGCAGTCACTAAAGACTCGCCTTGTCCCATTTGGGCCCTAAAGTGGCGTCTGATGTATCACCCGCATTCATGTTGGCTCCTCCTCGGCTGCTTGCAAAAAAAAAAAAAAAAAGCCTTGAAGGCACTCTGTCAAATGTTTGCAATTCTTTTTAAGCAGAGGATATCTTTCTACAAACCGTCTTGTTTATTTTATATTTTCACGTTAAAGTCAACGTTCCTCAAGCATGTCATAAATGTCGTCCGAGGTGATTGGACGCTTCACGACTGCCCCCTAGTGGTTCACTCGGAAGGCGACGCGCATGCCGCGAGGACATTGGCTTAGGCCGCGCCCCTTTTGTCCTCCGTCACGCGTAGGCGTTTACATTGACCATTGGCGCACGAGGATCACGGTGTGCAAAAACCGCATTTTGCAACATCCCCGCTTCCAACTTCATTTGAAGAAGTCTTTATTCCCCTCATAGAATATAATTATACGCGTTTTACTCTTCATTTTTTTTCCAAATGTTGACTTGCAGTTTATGAGTATTTATTCCATTCGCTGAATATTTTGACTTCTATTATTGTAAATATTAACTTTTATTCAACATTCTTTTGAAAAGTGCAATATCATTGTTGTATTTTATACAACATTTTTTCTTATGAATTATAAAATAAGATAGGGTATCCTAATTCTCACATTACTCTTGTCAAAATTGCCATTTTTTTTCTAATTTAATGATAAAATGAAAAAATATTGAGTGTAACTTGAATCTCCTTCATTCAAGTATCTCCATTTTTTTTCAAAACTTTTTGAACAAAATATTCAACTTTGTTCCGCGAGAATGATGCGAAAACGCTCTGGTTGAAAATATGGGAGGAGGAGGGCACACGCTAATATTCCAATCAAGATGCGAAGGCCGCATGGCACAAACGGAAGCGTCTCCATCTCCCCAAGCATGTTTGACGCTCAAACGACAAAGATGATTGCCGCTGTGCCCCCGCCCCCCCGAGGGCCCCCGCCCCCCCAAGCCCAAGGGCGCCCGCCCCTCCAAGGGCGCCCGCTGGATATTTCACGGCACGTCGGCGGCGCGCAAACGTCCCCCGCGTTTAACCTTCACGCTAAGCGGGGCCGGGGCCGGGGTCGGGGCCCGCGACGGGATTAGCGCTCGCTCGCTCGCTCCCTCGCTCGCTCGCTCGGTGAGGTCAGGCACGTCCTCTCCGCGGCGGCGTAACCTTGGTTCGCCAGCGGCGGCGTAACCTTGGTTCGCCAGCGCGGCATCTCTTCGGCTTTTGTTTTTTGCTTTCTTAGCCGCGGTTGGTAATTGTGCTCAGCTTGGACGCCTTGCTGGATTCGGGCGTGTACACGGGCGAGATCACGGAGCTGGCGGGAGGGCCGGGAAGTGGCAAAACTCAGGTCAGTCGCACAACGCTCCTTTATTCTTCGCTCAATCTGTACTCGGGGGAAGTCTTAGACCATAGGTGTGGAAGTCCAGTCCCGGAGGGCCGGCATCCAGCACGTTTTCCGCTTTTCTTTCCCAAACGCACCCGATTCAAACGATTAGTTCATTAGCAAGCTCCGCGGGAGCTCCGAAATGGTCCCAAACATTTGAATCAGGTGTTTTTGATGGAAAAGGTTTGAAAACATGTAGGATACCGGCCCTCCAGGACTGGACTTCCACACCCGTGTCTTAGACGCCAAACCTGCACCGCATTTATTAGGATTTTTTGGGGGGTGGGTATGAAAAGTTTTCATGTTCTCTTTTTTTTTTTTTTTGCATTTATTTCAAGAACAAGAATGACTAATTATGATTTCTCTGAGTGCACTTTGCTGTTTTTGCTGTAAATCCTTTGAATGTAAAATCTCTCCCTTTTCACAAAATGCTTTTATCTCTCGAATCATCAAACGGCATTAAAAAATGGCTTTTTTTTAAATGAATTTCCTCACAGTATTCGGAGTGTATTTGCCTTGGGCGTATTCACTGTGCTTGTTTTCAGGTGTGTTTGGGTGTAGCGGCACACGTCTCTCACCACCTGAGGCAAAACGTGATCTACGTGGACACCACGGGAGGTCTGACGGCGGGACGCCTCCGCCAAATGCTGCGCGCGCAAACCAGTAGCCACGACGAACAGGTCAGCCGATCCTGAATAGAACAATCGGAAAAAGTAACGTCCATAAAATGAAAGAAAATGGAAAAAAGTTTTTGACATCACTGTACAACGGTTATGTCGTTTTCACTCTCGTCCCCTGCATTCCCTCAGATGTGGGATAATAAACATGCCTGGGGTTGAACCCCTTAGCTGCCTTCGTTTTCGTGTTACACTTATATTACTGTATTGTGTTTCACTTGCGGTGTAACTGTAGAACCGCAGACATGGTGTTACACTTGCGGTGTAACTGTAGAACCGCAGACATGGTGTTAACTAAGTAAGTACAAACAACAGAAGAAAAGAATATTATGAGTGCAGACAGAAGTAGACCAGTGCCTGACAAATTACGAACCAGAAAAAAAAAGTCATTTCGCTCTCTCGCGATGGCAAAAGGTTGGGCAAAAATACACTAACAGAATGACAATTGCTATTTTGCCCGGCTCGAAAAAACGACGGCCCGACGATGACGGAAAGGGGGCGGGGCTACGACGTAGGACGACGAAAGTTCGAAAATTGTTCCTCAAATCAAGCCGCAAAAAGTTTTGAAATATTTGACGTTGGCGTCTGAGTGTTTTCGGAAAAGCTCGGCGTGTTTGTACAGGGATGCCTTTTTATAGCCGCCTTCAGACGAGCGACGCCTCCTAAAGCGCCGATGAAACTCCACCGTCATTTTGTCTGGCAGATGGAAGCCCTGCAGAGGATCGCCGTGCGTCGCGCCTTTGACATCTTCTCCCTTTTCGACTGCCTGTACGATCTCGGCGGCGGCGACGGCGGCGGGCTTCGGCAGGTGCGTGGCGAATGCGACGCCCGCCCCCGACGGGCCGTCAAAAGTTGACGGAAGCGACTCGGGCAGGTAGGCGGCGGCTCCGTCAAGGCGCTCATCGTGGACTCGGTGTCGGCCGTCGTCGCTCCTCTGCTGGGAAGCGGGCGTCGGGAAGGTGAGCGCCGGGGAAAAAAATCAAAAATCAAACATATATTATATATACTGTATATAGATCTACCGTTGGAATACAAGTATATACTATAAAGTCTATCAATATATGAATATTGCTCCCGATGGACTGACTCTAGTCAAGTTCTCAAACGGATCACGAAACGAAAGAACAGAGAAGCTGCTCGGTTTACTCATTTCCAGTTGTATTTTTCCCCGTTCTGTGCAGGCGTGTACTTAATGAGCCAAGTGGGCATCACCCTTAAGACGTTGGCCAAGGATTTCTCATTGGCGGCTCTGGTGAGGAGAAAGGCAAACGCGCACAGGGGTTTTCCATGGCGGCGGGGGCCCCCCGTCGACCGCGACGTTCCGCGGGACCTCAGGCCGAGTCCAATTCAAACCGCCGATCCGGTTGCCAATCCCCCGTTCTCAGGTGACCAATCACGCCACGAGGAGCCAGGACGGCCAGGCGCGGCCGGGCCTGGGCGCCGTCTGGAGTCACGTCCCGAGAACCCGAGTCCTGCTGGAACGACTTCCCGACGCCGCGCTGCGCTCCGCCGCGCTCGTCAAGTCCTCCAGGCGGGTGAGAAGCTTTTTCAATTAGTTTGAAATGATTTTTTTTCAATCCCAAGTCAACGCGCGCCTCGGCCCGCCCTCGTCAGCCGTGCTCGATCCGAGCCGAGTGGGACCTTCGGCGCTGGAGCGGCTCCGATGGCGCCTCGGTAAAGCGGAAACTCCACGCGGCGGATTGACGACGGCAAAGAAAGAATTTTTGTTTTTTTCCACGCAAAATAAAACGTTCTCCAAAATGTTACGAGTTTCCCTGAATATTTTCTTACCACCATATACTTGTTTTTTTTCTTGCAAAAAATCTATAGCGTGTAGTGTATACCCGTCTCAACTCAAGGATGGCGTGTGACGCGGGGGACGGCTTTTGCGTTTTGTCATGGTCAAAGTGCGGGAGTTGAACAAGTCGCCGTCCACGTTGAGTGGGATTGCAAAAAAAAGAATCCGCACCCAATTGTGTACTTTTCAATGGCGCTCCAGTGGTAACGTTCCAGCTCAATTGACGTTATTTGTGTTTTTATTTTCAGCGTCAAATGTTTCAGTTGGCCAAAACTATAAAAGCTTTGGCATTTTCTGTATTTCAGGCACTTTGATGCAATTTCTGGCATTTATCTGTTTCAGACGAACAAAAAGCTTGTACAAACCCTGTAAAAAGGGAAACATTAGTTTTTCTTTTGTCTCTGTTAACTACAGTTGGGTATACGACCTTTACAAAACTAAGTCTTTCTGATGAGTTATTCTTGCGTGCGAAGGAGATTTTTTTTCATTCTTTTATTTTAAAAAGCACACCTTTGCTTCACGCTTGCTCAGACTTCAGCTCATGATTTCAATTGAAAATAAAAAACGACACATTAAAGACGTCACGAAGACTTGATGACTTGAATGACCTCAAGCGATCGCAAGCCTTGAAGGGGTTACCGCGGTGACGGCGTGACCAAAAGAAAGACCAAAGGATGTTTTTCCATTTTTTAAGGAGGCGGCGGTTAGCAAGGGGGGACCACGCGCCTCTTGCGTATGCACTCCCAAATCCAGGCGGGCGTGACCCGCTGCGCCCGCCCACCGCCCTCGTCCGCCCGGGCGTCGCCGGCGGCCAACGCGTGGGTGGCCGAGGCGGCGTCGTAGTCCGCCGCCAGGTCGCCGTCATAGGCCACAAAATAGCGCCGTAGCTTGGCAAAGTCGTCCACGCCGGAGGGCAGGAACAGCTTAACGCCGCTGAAGATGTCCAGAAGGGTCTAATGCGCAAAAGAAGGCTTCTTTTTTTATGGTCGCTATTGATTGGCTATTCATTTAAACGATTTGAATACTCGTGCATTTTTTCACACTATAGTCACTCCTCAAACATGAAAATATTGAATCAATAAATCAATACCAAACAGACTTGCTCAGAAAGGTTCAAAAATAAATCAAGAGGAAGAAACCTTGTCGCCGTGGGGGTGCAGCATTTGCGGGGGAGACGGCGTCGCCGTCACCGCCGTTCCGGCGTGTCCGTTGCTCTGCACGCTTTGGCTTTTCCTCACCTGTGAGGAAAAACAAAAGAAAAATCAACATCCATGCCGAGTTAGTTCCCTTTTTTTTCTTTTTCTATAAAAAGTGCCACGCGTGCGGATTGCTACCTTTTTGGGGGCGGGAGCTTTGACGGCGGGGGAGCCGGCCTCAGATTTGAGCGCCTTGCGTTTGGCCGGGGTGCCGCCACCTGCCGACACGCGGGAGTGAAAATAGAATCCCGACTCCGAGACCTTCTCGCGGAAAACGCCACTTTTCTTTTGTATCGTTCAGGCGGTGAATTTTCAACAACGATGTAACGTTCCATTCAAACTCAGTACTTTTATCGGTTTCTACATTTCAGGTTAACATTTTGCATTCACGCACCCAATCACACCTAAGCGCAATTTAGCGCGTCCGATACATTTGCCCACGCGGGCTCGGGGAAACACGCAAACTTTACGTGAATTGGAACTCGGGTTTCTTAACTGTGAGGCGGAAGTGCTAACCGTTACCCCACCGAGCTGCCAAAAAGCAACCCTTGTTTCAAACGTCCTTATTTTATGATGAACTGTACTGCTTTACGTTCAAAGGAAATATGAAATAATAAATGTAAAATGTGGAACATTATGATCGGAGCGCCGACATCTGCGACGTTTTAACTGAAGAAAAATGATAAAACCTTGTGCTGATGTTTTTCTAAATCGCAGTCGTCATTAATGCGATAAACAAATATTAGACAGCGGTTTTAAAAGTTTATAATGCCCGCACAGACTGCGTCAGAGTGCCACTGCACCACCTAGTGCCGTGGAGGCGCAATTACAATGGACGCGGCAGAAGCAAAGCCTGTTTGCCAGGGTCGTAGCCCCGCCCGGGTATTACACTATTTGCCCAATGAACAGCCCTCTAGCTACCCCGCCCCCTCCAACTCACTCGACTTCTTGGGCGGGGCCGGTCCCGACTCCGGCGGGGGCGGATTCCCGCCGCCGCCGTCTCCTCCCGACTCGCCCCGGTCTCGGCCGGAAGGTCCGGCCGTCACTCGGAAGTCACAGTTCTCCTTGGAGACGCGATACAGCTCCTGGCGGGACGGCGCGAGAACCCGCGTCAAAGGTGGCTCCGACCAGCGCCCGAGCGCCCGCCCGCCGGCGGAGACCACGCACTCTGAGCTGCGGCAGGTCGGTGGCGCTCTTCCAGTCCTTGTCGTCGCGGATGCGCGTCATGCGAGGGAAGCGGATGGAGATGCCGTCGGCCGTGTGCATCTCCGATTTGGAGAACTCGGCGCCCGTGATTTCCCAAATGGGCGCTTGCTGCCATCCCGAGCAAAACGTGCGAAAAAAACACAACGATATCAAAGTGTCAGACCTTTGGCGAGCAAATATGGAAACGGACTTTTTTTGAACCTTGAGTTGGTTTGGATACTGTACATACATACTTTGATTTGCACCTAGAATAGATTTGGATCTTGGGTTTCCATCCTTTTAATTTCCGTGCCATGATTTCATTGTAAAAATAATCATTTGATTTGGAGTTTTCAAACCATGAGATTATCGATCTTTTTACAGTCAAAAACCGACGAGATTTCAACAAACATTTATGCGGATATTTTTACGGTGAACAAAATATTTGGATTTGGACCTTTTAAAAATAACATTTTTGTGGATTAATCACAGGATTGGAATCATTCCAATTGGACTTCTTGCAAAAAGTATATTTATTTTCTTTCTTTGTAAACTACATAACAAACTTATGGTAGCTGAGGGACCGGAACAATTGCTTTTGGATTGGATGACCGAGCCGGAGTAGCAATTATGACTCGTACGACCAAAAAAAAAGAGCGTTTCACGTTTGCCGCACGCTTCTCAGGATGCGACTTACTTCCGGATCGCGGATGAGGAAATCCGGGTAGTAGTTCTTGACGATTTTCAGCCAGCCGGGGATTTTGCCGGGATCCTACGGAAACCACGCGGAATGGAAAAAGGAGCGAGGAGCGAGCTGGCGCGGCGCCCGGCCGACCTTGCTGATTTTGACGACGTCCAGCTCCTTCTGCAGCCGAGCCAGCGTGGCGTCGTCGTAGCCGCCTGAGCACTTGGTGACGGTGCACCACTTCTTGGAGTCCGGGTCGTAGCAGCCCATCAGGAAGCTGGACATGATGCCTCCTACATGTGGGGAGAAACACACCCATCTTCAGCTATTACATTCAGATTTGACTTCCGCGGTGGCGATCAAATACTTTCTACAATGTTAATATCCTTTAACACTTATGGGGGGCGACTCCTCACTGACACGTGACCTACCGGTCTAAATTCATATTCTTTTCCAGGGACCGAAAACTCATTCATTTGCCCGCTATTTTGCTTTTTAATGACGGGATGTCGTCGGCCCTTCCAGATTCCATACGCCGCCAGCCACGTCGATCTTAAGTTAGCTTAGCAATTAGCATGACTTCTGTTCCTCCTTCCTCACCCTCACTTGGTGGAAACAAAGAGTCAAAAACAAAAACGGGACAAAAAACAAACATTTTCCCCAATGTTCACTTTCTATCGGCCCATACCTACAGTTTATGACCTTTCGGCATGAATATATATCACTGAACAACAAGTTTGCGAGAATGACTAACACAGCACCGCATTTTCCGCACTATAAGGCGCACGGGAAAGTAAGGCGCACCCTCAATTAATGACATATTTTAAAACTTTTTCAATCACAATATATTAATACTCAAAGTAATAATAATAACTCTGAACTCTCAACAGCATAATAACTCAACGTCAATATGAGCAACCTTGGTAAACACACAAAAGAAACAGGTAAAGCTAACTTCATCACTTCATTCTCCATCTCAATATTGATCCATCTATAAGGCGCACCTGATCATCAGGCGCACCGTCAGCTTTTGAAAAAAACGAAGGCTTTTGGGTGCGCCTTATAGTGCGGAAAATACGGTACCCGGAAGACTGGGGCACGCCGCTTCGCCCGGCGGATCGGAACAGAATAGCGCGCTGGCATATGCTTTCGAAAAGTCTTCATTAAAATAGTGGCGTATGACAAACCGTGGCTTGGAGCCAACTCGCCGGGAACGTAAACATGGCACTAAAGCTGTCAAGAGGGTAAATGACGTAAGGCTTTGCGGCGGGGAGAAATGACTCTGCGGCACTTGTCCTCATGAATGACACACACGCACGCGCACCGTTAGAGCCTTTCCCGTAAAAAGCGCCCAGCACCACCAGATCGGCCGTGTCGGCCATGGCGCCCTCGTTCAGGTAGTCCTTCTTCACCTTCAGCCAGTGCCGCTTGCCCGGCTCGTACGAGCCCTGCCCCGCGGGCGCGGAAAGGAAACGAACAGGACGATAAGCAAAACGCCGTCGTCGTCGTCGCGACGGAGAGGAAAAGAAAAGTCTGACCTTGACGTCTTTGAGCACCAGGCCTTCCAAACCTTCTCTGATGACTCGAGTAATCATGTCGGCCAGATCTCCCGCACGCTAAAATATGGTACACACGCATGAGCGCACACGGCAGATACTTAGCATGTGAAGAAAGTCTGAGGCGGTCGACGCGCTCGTACCGTCACGTGCTTCATTTCCGAGAAGAGGATCCGGTCGGGCACCTCCACCATGTTGTCGTGCAGGAACTTCCTGCGCTCGCATAACGGCCTGCGGGCCGCAGTCCACATTTTAGTTCAGCTGCTTGCAAGATTTCTTTTCTCAATTTAAAAATAAAAATATTTCAATCTTGACATTTGTCAATTCTCTTTTTTTATTGAGGAAAATGTGAATGTGAAAATGTGAATTCTCTGCCGCCCCTCCAAAAATACTAATCGTACGATAAGACAATACTAATTGTATTATTTAGCCATATACATGAGTCATTCCAGGATTATTTAAATCATACTTTTAAGAACTCATTGTACCTTTTACTTGCATTACAGACCACAAAATGACTGTAATATCTTTCTTTATGAAGAACATTATTATCGTCATCACTATAATGGCTATAATTCCAAACAGAGCATTGTTATACCTTTCAATTCAAAAAAGCAATAATTAAAAAACTAAAATTTAACACGATGCATTTTCATTTTTCACATAAATATCATTTAAAAAAATTGACAAATCAATATAGCGCAGCACTTTTTAATCAAATAACCTTGAAAAATCTGTAGTTGTTAAGCTATTGTGGACATGGGTGAATAGCAGGTGAGCTGAGTGGAAAAATCAAACAAAAATAATGTACGAAAAAACGTGAATAAACAGTGGATCAGTTAGAAAAAAAAGGTCATTTTCAAGATTCACATTGACACGTGCTATTATTTTTTATATCTATGTTTAACGATCTTCTCACCGCTCCATGAGACTGTTGCCGTTGAAGTATATGCAGTCAAAGACAAAGAGACAGACGTTGGCGTCTTGAAAGGCCGCTTTCTGGGGGACGAGAGAGGACCCGCTAACCGTCAGCTGATTTGATGGCGGTTGTAAAACAAGTCGACCTTCTGACCTTGTGCACGCCCAGCGTGCCGAAGGGGAGCGGCTTGCTCGTCTTGGTGTCGATGAGCAGCACCTCAGCGTCCAAAATCATACTGTGGCCCCCGGGGAACGCCTGCGGGATGTAGTCCTTGAAGTGAGCCACCTGCAGACGAGCAAAAGTCATTCTTACGCATTGTGGCGTAGCACCATCTAGTGGCCACACTGTCAAACGAGATAGCCCGGAGTGTTTCCCGCGACATGCCGAGAGAGCGAATGCCCAGACGTCCTTGCGGGAAATGGCCCACCGCGAGCGTCTCTCCGGGCTGCTAATCATACAAGAGCTCCTACTGATTGATCGCGGTATGCGTGCGCGTGTGTCATCGTGAGACTGACTTTGTGCGGCAACACGGGTTTGAGGCTGCGGCTGAAGTAGCTGAAGCTGTCGCCGCTCTTGTGCACCTGCACACGCTCGCCGTCATACTTGATCTCTGAGTACATGCCGTTGGGGCACTTCTTCATGGCGTACTCGATGGATTTGCACGCCTCCGCCTGGAAGGGTGTTATTGAGACAGTGGTGGGTGTTCGTTTTCATTCCAAAAAAGTGGCACATTTGGAATTTTGAGAAAATTACTCTTAGAAGTGTGTTGTTTTTTTGTTTTGTTTTTTGGGGTGGGGGGGGTGAGGAGGGCATGCACAGAAGACAAACAAATAACCTGTTTAAAAAGGGAACCTGAATGTGTTTACATGACGACATAGACTGGTTAAAAAAGGGTCTTTTTCCTGATTCAGAGCTTATTCGGGTTAGTGTGCCTGTTTACATGGCATTTAAAAACAAGATAACTGCCTATATTCAGGCACTAAAAGGGTTAATGACTGAATGTCAAGGCCATAGTTAGCGTAAGGTGTTTCTTAGCACCCTGAATTGGCAACTGAATTGAGATTTCAGGAAATTCAAAACACGGGAGAGTGACATTTTCGACAACGTAACACAATTATACTCCGCGGTCTCCACTTGGCTGCAATAGTCTGTTCTCATCTCATAACTGAGAATATGGGAGAGCTTTGCCAATCGTGACGATGGGTTGCAAAGTTGCAGCATTACACCGGGTGATACCAGATTGGCACAGGACTAAGGGCAGCGAGAAAACATTATGGGCATTGCGCCCAAGCGGAGACCGCGGAGTGCGGCTGACCAACCAGCATTGGCTGCACGGGCGTCATAAGCGAGGCCTCCACGGTCAGCAGCTTCCTAGGCCCCGAGCCGTCCGACGCCTCCTGCTGGTTCCTCAGGACGCGCTCGATCACGTCGCCCAGGTTGCGGGAGGCCTTGAAGGCGTCGTAGGCGTTGGGGTCCACCGCGTCCAGCCTGGCCGCACGAAAGACCGCGGTCGGGGAGAAGGCGAGCGCTCGGCGGACGCGAGAGGACACGCGGCTTACACGTGCTTGGCTCCGGCGTTCATCTTCAGGTCGTGTTTGATGAGGCGAACGACGCCTTTCAGGTCGTTGCCGGTGCACCTAAGGACGAGGCAAGCGGGAACGTAACGACGGGACGTTGGCGACGAGGCGCGAGCGGCGCCGGCGATCTACTTTTTGGCGATGCCCTCTAGCTCGGCCTGCTGCTCGTCCTCCTTAGTGAGCTGTGCCAAGCGGGTGAGCGAGGCGTCCACCTCCTGGATGGTCAGCAGGCTCTTGGCTGAAGGTGGGAAGGCTTCGCTCTCCTCGAAGAACATGCGAACGGTCTCCGACACGTCGCCCTGGTTTGGAGACGCAAGTGAAAGCTTCCCCTCGAAGTTTTCATGCGATCGTTTCAAAGGCCAAAAACAAGAGTGCAAATTGGGGCCTGATGGATTGATCAGCCCCTTCTTAAATTGGATTTTTGAAATTGGCCAATTTTGCCCATTTTTGCAGCTTTGTAAACATATTGACAAGACATAGATTGATGTGATATTCTTGTCGTGACTTTTTTTCACATTTCTGCAGTGCATGAAAGTGGATTCGTTTTCAGTAACTAATCAATGCATTTATCAAAAAATATTTGGGATCGATAATTATTTAGGGATCTCGTTCAAAACATTCAATGCTAACGACATCTTTAGACATCAGAGATCCATGTTTACTGGTTACAAATGATAGCTAGCCCACCAAAAATCCATTTGTACCGTACTTTAACTGTGAATGGGTTCATCTGAAATTGTCGAAAGCCACAAAATGTCACTTTCAACAAGAAAAAGTCTCCAATTTCTGTAGCCCTCCATGCGAGTGGACTATGTCTTTTTTCTAAAATAACAAATTGCAGACATCTGCTTTAACTTCACAAATAACATTTCTGCCAATTTTCTGACTGCCTAAGCCAGTATATGAATCATAATTTGTGTGTTTTCCAAAATGTTGATATGAAACCGTGTCCTGTATTTATTAAAAGGAAGGATATTAAAGGATGTTTTGTCTCGATTCATCACCGATTCGAAGGTAAGTTGCAGCCTCAGTGTGAATGTTTGTCTCTCAGCACCGACAACACAAATAGACGATCGGGGACCTTTTTTTACGCAAAACAGGTATCAACATCGACACAGAAAAGCGAGAACGCTAACATTTCGGATGCGAGGTGTACATATGGACTGTTCTCCAGACCTTTTCCAGATCTCGCACCATGTCGTCTTGGTTGCAACGGAAAATGCGGCTGAAGAGTTTGACGATCTGCTTGTCGTTGAGGTTGTAAACGCTCTTTACCACTCCGGGCAGCAGCAGCTTCACCGTTAAGTACAGGTCGCCATGAAATTTATCTGCATGGGGGGAAGGGGGGGGGGGGGATATCGATTAAACTGCCGCCGAGAGGCACCGGGCCGCTTTTTTCGACGGGTCTCACCTCCGCCGGTGCCCTTGCGCAAGAATTTCTCGATGATCTGCGTCTTGCTGTTATAGCTGTTGTTTTCGGCCACCGTGGCGCACAGCTTGCGGAACTCCCGGAACAGGCAATCTTTGTGGTGCGGGTCGCATAGCTGCGTGGCCAGAGCGCTGCCCTGGTTGGCCTTGGCGGGCGACGACAAGGGCGACGACGAGGACGAGCCCGCCTTGGCCGCTTAGATTGGATGCAGATTTGGAAAAAAATAACAGCAAAAACTCATTGAGGGGCTACTAAAGTTACTTAACGGTTTCTTTTCACTTTGCTTCAGGCATGAGTGTTGACCTTCAAAATGTGATTGTATGTATTCATTTCTTTTGTTGGTTTAGATTTGTGAATTCGACTCAATTCTAAACAATGTTGTGTAGCACTAGCATAAGAAACTAGCATAGATGCTAATGATGCCGCAACGCTTCAAATAAACAAGTGAATGGGGAGTTACCGGTGAAGCCGGAAAACTTTCGAGGCGCGTTTAGCGATGCAAGTGCAGCGTCGGCGCCTGGAGACGTCAACACGGAGGACGCATTCAACTTGGCCGGCGGTGTCTTCTTCTGCGGAGTCGACTTCACCTTGGCCATCAGCTCTGCAAAAACAAATGCACACACTTGATCTGTCCTTTTGGAGAAGGAAGATGATTCAGCCATTTAGCTGTGCCAGCTAGTTAGCTGTGGGAAGTCCGCTCGCTGTACGGAATCAACATTTAACGTCTAAATGTCTGAAAACTATGACCAATTGCCACAGACTACTCACAGACTTTACGCACTTTAAGGCCCATGGGAGTATAAGGCGCACCTTCATTGAATGACCTATTTTAAAACAGTTTTCATACCGCATTATAGGGTGCATAGAATAGAAGCTACAGCAGCCGCTGGGGTTACGTTAGGCTTCCACTGAATGGAGCGGAGCTAAAGAATCTCAAAACAATCAGATCAGTCCAACTTTTCAATCAGAAATTAAGAATACAGACGATTTGTGGAAATTACTTTCTGAAGAATGGGGGGAAAAAAAATACCTTTTATTACCTTAAAAGACTGTTTAGATGAATGCCAAGTCAAATCCAGAGTTAAAAAAATGTATATGATTATGATTCAATTAAATATTAAATTTTTAAATGAAATTGCGCAGGGTGATTGCGTTATTTTATTTGTTCGTCACACAAAAATAAAAACTTGCAGTTTATGCACTGTATTAGGTTTGCCAGATTATAAAGCGCACTGTCAGCTTTTGAGAAATTTGAAAGCTTTTAAGTGCGCATTATAGTGTGTAAAATACGGTACCTGAAGATTTTACAGCACAGATTGTTCTTATTAAAGTAACTTTTACAGAGTATTTCAGGGGATTTAAGATGATTGATTCAACTTTTATGAAGTGTATCCTTACATTTACGAGCGTTGAGGTCTCATTGAAGATAAACAAGGATGCAAGTGTGCGTTAATGGTGGTAATTTTTTTAGATACTTGGCGAGCAGAATAATTTTGAAGATGGTCCTCAGTGTATAAAGTTCGACAAGCACTGACTCGAAAAATGTATTGAGCATACCAGAGACGTGTCGATTGATGAGCTCCTTATCCTCATCCTGCAACTCCTCCCAGCCCTCCAGGTCGGTGATATCCTCGATCTTTTTGGTGGTGGCGCGGGCGCGCTCCAGTTTTTCAAACATGCACTTGACATGGTACCACTCCTTCATCTCGCCGGCCGACTCGCTGAAGGGGTTGGGTACCACCTTGCCGATGCGCACTATTCCTTTGGCGATCTTGTCCTTGCACTTCTTGCAGCCGGCCGTGCCGCGCTTAGCGTACTCCACCAAGAAGCGCTGCTCCGCCATGGTGTCAGGCGCATGTGAGGAGAACAAGAAGGCTCCGCGACGCTGGAGATGGCGGCGGCGCCGATATTCAGGAGGTAGGGCTACAAGACGCGAAAAGAAGGCGCACGCTGGGAAGAGTCGGGGCGCGAGGGGGCGAAAGCAAACAGTCTTCTTGGCAAACAAAATGACACACCTGTGCATCAACACTTTCACTCACAACCTGAGAAGGAAAAAAGGACATGATTAGTGACCGCTTGAGGTGTGATAAATTCCTCAAAAACTAATCCATTATCGAGTACCCGATGCTAGTGTTGTTAGGACGAAATCTCGTAGGATGGGAGAGCATTACAAACCCAGGCATTATGCCATAACTGCCATAGCCCTGGCCCGAGTCTTTGCTACTACTTTTCGGCAGGTTTTTTTTTTTTTAATGCAATAAAATTGCCCCAAAAAACAAATGATGCCACCCTGTTTATTTATGCAGATGCAAGGCAGTAGCAAAGGTCTGTGACGTAACACGCTCTGTCTCAATTCTGCAATTTTCGCATGCTTGGAGCCTACGTATTCATACACAACACAATGCTTTATTTTTTATCCTTCTTGGCCTTTGTTGTGAGCACTGATTTATTTAGATTTTTATTAATGTTTTTCAATTAATAGTCTAGTATATTTTGAATCTTAAGTCATTTGAGACAATAATTTTCTCTGAAAGGAATTGCTTTATAAATGCCTCGACGAAGAATAACACTGACTTATAAGCACCTTCTTGACAAAAACAATGTAGGCTATATTGTATTGTGTTTTTTCAGTGGGCGATGTACAATTGTAAAACAAAAGTAACGAGGCACGACTATAAGACGATTCAAATGTCATTTCTATTGAGTGTGGAATGAGCTAAGTGTTATGTTAAGGTGCTAGCTAAGCTAGCTCGTGTACAGTGTTTTAACCACGTCGCACACGACTCTGCACACGCCCCCACTCATACAAACAGCCTTTTTCCATACAAAACTTAATTATAAACAACCATATGACACCATAAGAGGCGATAGCGACTTTACCTTGCTGATTCTTGGCAAAGTGAAAGGGGGAGGTTTAAATTGAGGCTTTGGCGCATTGTTGTAGCCACTTGAGCTGTCAGGTTTACTGTAGTTACGCTTATGGTTTACTCACTTCCTGTTACAAAGTAAAAGCGAAGAGTCAGTGCGACGTATATCATGTGAATTCACAGGTGAATGATGTCTATGATGTTATAAATGTGTAGCTTTTTATCATCAAAGGGTCAAACATGCTGGAACGCGTGACTATTTTACTGCAAAGTGTACTTCATTATGAATGCATATGTATACTTCTGGTCAGGCTTGCTAGGCAAAAAGTAGCTTGGCAAAGTGAGCACTTCTTTTTAAAGGGCCCCGCACACTCGCGAAATGCACGCTTGTTTGACGCGTGAGTGCGGCAGCCATATTGGACCGGTACACGCAAGAAGGCCTTTGTTGCATTTATTGTTTGTTGTTCTGTTATTTTGTCAACAAGTGATTATTGTATTCATCTTTTCGCGAACAGCGGCTGCTTTGTGCATTTTCAAGTTTCAATTATTTCAAATATTGGAATTGTGTTACGTGGCCTGCGTGCAAATGGAGGGTGGAGGACACCTGTTTTGAAAACTAAGAATCCACAAGTACCGAGTTGTTGTGAAAATATTGGTCGTCAAATCCTGAATCCTGCCTTTTATGTCTCCAGAATACAGTGATTGATGGTTCAGTGCATAGAACAAGTGATATAAAAAGATCCTAAACGTGTATTTTCCATAAGATATTTCTAAATTAACGCATCGGCATCGTTGAATGAAGACATGAAAAAGGAGGAACGCCTGTTTCCCCCTCTTGGCTTGCGTGAGCGGCTCTCAGCACCGGGGCGCATGTGTGTGATGAACGCATGGACAGAAACCAAACAGATCCTTTTAATAACTCGCAGACGCACAGGGAAACTTTCTGGTCTACAGAAGATCGGGGAATCTTTCGGGTCTACAAAACAAAGGGAAAAAAATAGTCCCCCCCCCCCCCTAAAGAAAGGGAACAAATTGTGCCCCTGGATAGATTTCTTTTTATCCAGGATAGCTGGTACAAAATCCAGAGGGAAAAAAAATGTAAAAACCGGGACCGCAGCAGTTAAACTGGGATGTCTGCACACCCTTGACTAGAAGGGCTAAATTTAATCTTTTTCCAAGAAATCCTTGAGCAGAAAAGCACTGACGTCATTCTCGCACGTGACCTGCCTGCGCAATTCCCTGTTCTCTTCTCCCAATGTCAGATTCTTCTGGAAGATTTCAGCATTATCCTCTAAGACAGCCAGGTACTCTGTCAAAGCGATTTCGGCAGCATCCCAGATTCGGAGCTTCTCTAACGGGATAATGTCGGCCATACTCTCCCAGAAGGCTTTATCCGCGTCGGCGTCCCAGTCCAGATAATAACGCAGCGCAGAGTTCTTCATGCAATGCACGCGGTAGCTGACAAAACTCAAAAACGCCGGCAGGACGTTGTTGGGATGAATGAGCAGTGCGGCGGCCCCCCCGTCCGGATCTTCGTCGGCTTGTCCCGCCTTCTCCCGGTGCTGTTCCTCGTACTTGAGCAGGAACGAAGCCAGCCTGTTGAGATCGTCGTCAAAGAAGTCAAAGGCGCTGAGGAGGCCTAGGAGCTTCTCGGCCGCGCGGCGCTCGTTGTACAGGAAGCCGAGGTGCTCGCTGTTCTCCATCAGGAAGCCCAGCTCGTCGGAAAGCAGGCCCAGCAGCGCCACCATGGTCTTCACGTCCACCTCGGCCACGCTCTCGGCGTACACCTGCGCCACCATTTTGAACCTGTCCTGTGGCTGGATGGGGTAAATTTGGTCCATGGTGGCGACGGGACGCTCCCACGTCAGGCCCAGGTGAGCGCAGAGGTGCGAGTCGGCCGCCAGGGCGCTCTCGGCCAGCAGCTTCACCTCGGCCACCAGCATGCTGGACATCTTCACGAAGGTCTGCGCGTCGGTCAGGGCAAAGTGCTTCATCTTCTTCTGGATGCGCTTGTGCTGCGCCATGCTGTGGCGGATGTCATCGAGCAGATACTGCTCACGCCGTTGGAAGCTCTCCTCCTCCACCTGGATCTTTTTCATGATGTCGCTCAGCTGTACTTTGAGCGTGTTGACTCGCTTGCGTAGCAGGTAGATGACCTCGGGCTTCTCGTCGCAGCTCAGCTTGCGGGCCTCCAGCACGTTGCACTTGCCTTTAATCTCCTCCTGCTCGCGCTCCAGCTCCATCAGCTTCATGTCGATGGCGCGCTTGTTTGTGTTGCACTCCTCCTGCGCCAGCTCCAGCTTGGGCATTTCGTTTTCGTACTCTTCCATGGCCAGCTTCCTCTGGGTCAGCCACTCCTTGCGGCGGGCCCGGAGCTCGGTCTGGTAGCCCTCCCACTCGCGCAGGCTCTGCGTCAAGAAGATGTCGTGCGGGCTCTGGATTTGCGCCAGCTCCTTGTTGGCCATGGTCATGCTCCTCACTTTGTCCATGCGCTCGATCATCAAGTCCAGGGCCTCTGTCTGCTTGCGTAGGTCGATGGAGTGGCGTTCGTCACCGTCCTGCCAATTCTTCTGCAGCTCCGCAATGAGCTCCATCTTGTGGTCCATCATCTCCGAGCAGAGCGTCTGCTGCGCGTTAAGGGCATCCAGGAGGTCCGGCAGCGTGGTCTTGGTGGCAGCCTCGGCCCAGCCGTTTCGGATCTCCTGCAGCTTCTTCTTGCTGAACTCCTTGGAGTCTTCCAGGCGAACCGTACGCAGCCGCAGGGTCTCCTCGAATTTGCTCCTCCGCAGCGACTGCTTGGCGTCGGCCGCCGTCTGGAGATCGTTGAAGAAGGAGAGGAGCTCGTGATGCAGGCGCATGACTTGCTGGGCGGTCATGGGCTCTCCGTCCGCCGGGGCTGCGGGGTCCTCATTGGCCTCCTGCCTGCTTGCGGCACCTTCCTGGCTCTGCATTTCGTCGAAACGCGCGCTCAGGTTGTTTCCTCCTAAAGGGGACCGCGCACAACTTCCCGTATGGGCGAACGCCAACAGAAGTCAAAGATGCATCACTCCTCTGTGATTAGATGATGTGCGATGACATCACAGTCTGTGGTTGGATGATGTCATCACACAATTCGTTTTACGGTTGTCGGAATTCAATGACGCTGGCAAATGACCTTTTTCGCTTAACTCGCAGCGTGCGAACCAAAGACCGAGTAGAATTTGAACTCACGTTTTGCGAACAAAGGACTGGCCTACTGTGACTAAAGCGTCTTTGAAATTATTTTTGAACGATTTAGAAAGAAAAATTACTGCGCGTGAACAAGGGACAGACTTTTTAATGAAACGCCTCATTTCTATACTCGTTTTTATTGAATGTTGTGAACAAAAGACCAGTGTGGTTTTCGATCCTTTTGCCAGGCCAACTTCAGCCAGAGCGCTTCTGTGCAGTCAAAATTGCTACGTTTGGTATTTCAAACGGATTTTTTTTTCCCAATGGATTTTACAAAACGGCATCGCGTTATCAATCACGTCGCTGGATATTAACACTGCGAACTTCCGCTTTATATATTGCCCAGCGTCTTCTACCAACACTTGATTTTTTTGGCTTGGGCGATGACGTCAGAAGCGCTCGAATTGAGAGACGCGCACTGCGGATGGGCGGAGTCGGCACCTCGCGGCGCATCAGTCAACGATGCGTTCGCTGACGTAAAGTGCGTACGGAGAAACAGATATACGCGAAAACAAGACGTAAGAATGGGACGTGGTGTTGTCGGATTCATCTCCACTCACCACCTCTGCTTGTTTTTCGGCGTTCTATCGCGGAACGAGTAACTTTTCTCCGGGCGAGGCTAACAACAGCGGCCCCGGCGGCGGGCGCGCGCTAGCTAGCCAGCTAGCAGGCTAGCTAGCAAGCATCGGAGCTTTGCTAGACTAGGCAAGACGGTTCTCTCTCGGTTTCTAGCGATTCCACGGAGCTCCCGGTTACAAGCGCCCGCCAGGGAAAATGGTGAGTGTCGAGCAATCCAGCCCACGGCCAGTATGCCGTGCCAATAATGAAAACAAGTTCTTTTTTGAGAGCCCGACACAAGGCCGCACACAGCCTTGTGTCAGCGCCTAACACCAATGCGGTGCAACGCAAATACAAACGAACGACTTACAGAGCTCTTTTGTTTGTCCTATTATTTTAGCGCGGGCATCTTATTGGCGTAATGCATTTCCCAGCGCTTACCTTAGCCATCGCACCAGATTGCCTAACCCCAACCAGAATCCAATTCGAACCGCAACTCCACGCCCGAGTTTTAAGGTGCGCATCGGCTTGGCTCAACCAAATGGCCCCGTAGACCAAGAGGTCAGCACAAAATAGTAAAAACTCGCAAAATTCGGTTCATCGGCGAGCCTAAAGAAAAACACGAACACAATAACAGCCAACGGCGAAATCCTTCCCCCTCTTCGTTATTAGCCAATTTACTGATCCTTGGACAAACGAATACTATAAAGTATAATAAGCTACGATGCAATCCTACGAGTTTTTGATCGTTACAAAATCCCAAACGTCGCGCCGATCGTTATCACTTTAATTAGCCATCGATGTTTTATAGAAGACGAGGACGCGATTTGGTGATTGAAAAAAATGAATTCAGGATCTGTGAGGGCTCCCGCCGCCTCCCGGGGGCAAGCAACAACAACGCGGGTCCGTAACTACAATGTGGCTCCGTGTTTGCTGCGCAGGTGTACCTGCTGAACCCTCTGGAGAACCTGAGAAGTTCCATCAACAACCGCCCGCCGCTGGTCATCTTTATGATCAGCGTCAGCGCAGTGGCCATTGCCTTCCTAACCATTGGCTACTTCTTCAAGATCAAGGAGATCAAGTCACCGGAGTTAACCGAGGTGGGTCCGGCTCAGCGGGAGGCGCTGCTGTACATTGAGACTCTTTTCCGGAAGCTTCATTTGGAAGAGAAAATCGGCAACGGAGCGAAATCGGGAAATTTGTTCGGCCCCGAAGCGTAGAAAGCCCAACCGGGGATTTTCATTGCGCAGGACTGGAACACGTTCCTGCTGCGTTACAACGAGCTGGACTTCTGCGTGTCGGAGAACGAGACCGTCAAACACGGCCTCAACGAGTCGGCCGCGCCCGAGGGTCCGGCGGCGACCGGCGGGCAAGCGCGGCCCGGCACGCCGGCGCCGCCCGAGGACTCGGGTTCCGTCAACGTCTCGGTGCCCGTCACGCTCACCCTCGACCCCCAGCGGCCCTTCGGCGGCTACTCGCGCAACATCACCCACTTGTACGCCACCGTCCTGGGACAGCAGGTCGGCTTGTCCGGTGAGTTTGTTTTTTCCCGCGGCGGCCGTTTTATTCCGAATATATCACCGCTTCCCCGTTTGTTTGCGTTTCAGGCCGGGAATCCCACGAGGAGATCAACATCACGTTCGCGCTGCCTGTATCTTGGAACGCTGACGACTGCATCCTGCACGGCCGCTGCGAGCAGGTGGTGTTCAGCACGTGCATGACCATCACGGCAGCCGGCGACGTATTTCCCGTCACAGTGTGAGTCGTCGTCGCCCCCCCCCCCCCCAAACCGATTGGGTGAATTGGGTCCCAAAGTGTGTCCCAATTTCTGTTTCTTTTACAATCTCAAGGCTTATACGTGAAGGTCGATGAGCCCTGATCTATATTTTTTCTGCTGCGTGAAACACATTTACCGTGAAATTTTTCTTCGTAGCGAGACTAAAAGCGAGGTTCCCTCTCAAAGCGTTTACCTGCGACGTTACGGACACGTTTTTTGTTGTTTTTTGTTTTTTTGCCTCTCGCAGGCAGCCGCCTCACTGCGCGCCAGAGACGTACACCAACGCCACCTCCTGGTACAAAGTGTTCACCACCGTGCGGGACTCGGACACAAAGTACAGCCAGGACTACAACCCCTTCTGGTGTTACAAGGGCGCGGTGGGGAAAGTGTACCACGCTCTCAACCCTAAGCTCACCGTCATCGTGCCCGACGTGAGTCGACGCAAGATGAACGCCTCGGTTGGTCGTAGCGAGTGGGAAAGGTGAACCGCAAACGGTACTTTCCGCGATACGGCGGCGAGCGCTTCTGGCGAGCGCTTGTGGCGAGCGCTTCTGGCGAGCGCTGGTGGCGAGCGCTTCTGGCTCGGCTCTACGATATGGGAGCGAGCGGACGCCGACCTCACGATTATTGGACACGGTACCGTACTAACTCCAATCGCCGCGTAATTCAGTCGGAGCAAATTATAATGCGTATCGATCGCAATGAGGATGTGTCGGCTTTTAAAGAATGGATCGGTTTTGAAGCTTGACCACGGAGATATCCTTATTTAGAAAAGTCTCGAGGCCGTATTTACGAAACGCATTTGAGTTTTTTGAACATCCGCCCTCGCCGGTGTAAACCCGGCGCTTTCCTTTGACCAGGATGACCGCTCCCTCATTAATCTGCACCTGATGCACACCAGCTACTTCCTGTTCGTCATGGTCATTACCATGTTCTGCTACGCCGTAATCAAGGGCAGGCCCGGCAAAGTACGGCAAAACGCTCCCGATTGCTTCTCGGAGAAAGTAGGTGTCAAAAAGAGGCCGCCGCCATCCATACGTATGGAACGCGGATCTGCTTCAGGTCCCGGACTTGAACCCGTGTTTTTGAATTGCAGGCGGCGCTGTCGGAAGGCTGAGGGGCCGCGGGAAGATTCCTTAAGGTAACGCGACATCTCGGAAAAAAAAAAAAAAAAAAGCCAACAACAAAGCACCCGGCGATAACTCCCCACGTTGCCAGGCGGACTCTCGAGGATGATTCCAAAACTCTGACGTTGGGACGGTCCGACCAAAGATACAAGTGCCTGTCATATGGGGTGTAAGGATGACATTCTTGTGGAACCTCCCATTGACTTTCCTTCTCTTCAGCTGTTTTCGCTTTGCTTTTCTTGCGCGTCTGTGGATTTACCCGCGACTCGCCTCTTCATCGGGCCGACGCGGCGCACTGAGGAATCGGCGTGCCGCCAAAATAGATTTGTCTTTGCTTTTTTTAACGGATCTCATGAAAATGAACGCGCGATTACAACTGATATCGTTTTCCCTTCGAAATAGGGCAAATGGGTCTGACGCCGCTTAGCGCTCGGGCGCGCCACCGAGGAGTAAAATGGAACAGCGGCGGCCGTCGGAGCAAAAAGCAAACGGTCGGCCCGTTCTCGATTTCCCGTTAAGAAATATGCCGACGGCGGCGTCTCGGAAAATAAAGCCCAAGTTCTTCCGTGGCCCGTTTGAGCTTTAAGATGTCAAGTCTGTCTCCGGCTCGCCGTCCCTTTTCGGTGTCGGCGGTGCAAAACTACTCGGCGCCTTGGCGGAATGCCAAGAGCTCGCCCTTTGTCATTTAAGCAACTGTATATTTTTCTTTTGCCTTGTGTGACGCAAAAGGATGGACTTGCCTTACCTGCGGCGGATCAACTTTGCGTCTCGGTTGTTTTGTGAAATCCAAGTCAAATATTCATATCGATTCTTCTTCGATTATTTCACTTTTTGAAATGACTTGTTGTTTGGATACTTAGTGCACCTTGTAGACTTCTTGCACATTTTGACTTGAGTTTGAATTTTTTTTGCTCATTATTTTTCTGCACCCCCCCCAAAAATCTTTGTATAATTATATTTATGATTAAAGTAATTTATTTTTGTCTATTATGACAGCGTGCAAAAGGAATGAGTGTTTGACGCGATTCTCACAAATAAACATTTGACAATCATTGATCATAAACGCTGAATTGATCGTTTTATGCTTTTTTTTTTCATGACTAATTGAAAAATTGCCAAAATCTGTGTTTGTCCATGACGTTTTCTTTGCGGATTTTTAACCGGCTTCCACATAATGTACCAGATGAATGTAAACGCCAGCCCCACCCCCAATCCTGCAATACAACATAATGGCACTATTTCTTCTTCATATTCAAACTACTGGCGCAAAGTGTCTCAGCTGCGGACGCTTATACAATTAATTAAAAAAAACAGACTTGCACACAAAATAAATACAACTCTCTTAGACGTTAAAATCATTAAGATTTGCTCATGACATGGATTAGAGTTTTTTATATTTTGAATTGTTTAGTACTTGATTTTTTGTCGATTGTTCATAATTCATTTAACTGAGTCTCAAATTGCATGTCGTTTTCGTAGGTGTTTATTTCAAATAGCTCTTCACAAATGCAATAAAAATGATTTTGCTAAATTATTGAAAGTATTTTTTTTTCGAAAGCCGCGTCACCTGCGACTCCCCCGCTCTATGTCAGTTTACTGGAAAAAGAAACACACTTCTTTAAAAATGTGCACTTGGCTTCAACTGTCAAACTTTGCGTGTTGCTGTTTTGGTTAGCGATTGCTTTCAAATGGGCTCAGTGATTGGCACTTATGCTTGATTTTGATTTGATTTAATTTTAACCCCTACTCATTTGAATTATTTTCAGACACAGCACAGCTGGTAACTTAACTACTTGTGGCATGGTACCCATTAAGGAAAATAAGGTCATTTGTCATTTTCTGTGTTTCATAATACGTCATTCCATCAAAGATAAACCTGTATAATGAGTCTTCCTTGAAATGAACGTGCGTGTATGCATCCAAGCGTTTGTCGCTTGCTTTGGTGTCATCGGCGTCAACTGGAAATTGCCTTACAACATGTGTAAAAAAAAACAAAAACATTCACCTATACAGGCTTTGGCACTCGTTTCTACTTGGCGCTCACTTTTTTTTTTTTTTGGTCGGGTGCAGGCGCTTCGGAAGCCAAGTGTGTGCCTTCTGCACTAATACGGCTGACACCCATCCCCTGCCCCACATGTGTACAGCAGGCATATAGAAAAAGTGACAGGTTAATAATGTGCATATGAACTACTGTCAATGAATACAAAAGTGAATTAAAATGTCTCTCGAAATCACCCTGGTGTCTTGATTTCTTCCTACAAAGGCAAATCTATTGTGAATTGGGTTTAATTTCATCTAGCCACAATTCAATACAGTAATCCCTAGTTTAGCGCGGGCGGGGGTGTTCCAAAAATAACGCGCAAAGTGAAATCCGGGAAGTGGCCAGCTTGATTTTTTTTATTATTTTACAATGCAATACTAAACTATAGAATAAAATCAAAACCTGTTTTAGGCCCCAAATTAGTTTAATCACTTTAATATAGTAATACAAAGTTGCGTATTTCAACCCCAGCAATGACTCTTCTTCCCGAACCCGCACATTGGTACGCGTATGTGTTTAAGCGCTTTCTTTTTCTGAGCAAGATTTTTAGAAACGGATGTGCCCGGCCATCGAATTGAAGTGAACAGTACACTTGATTTATTACAAAAGAACTCTAGGTAAAAGTCACAATTCCAAAGCTGTGCCTTTCTCCGTTGCTCTCTATGTAAGCTGACAGACGTGTGCGTTTCCTCTCGGAAGGCCTACGAGTCACGTGATTGGCTCACAGAGCCCAACCTGCTTACTAGCACGTTTGTGTGCATGCTGAGTTTTGCGCACAGGAGAGACGAAATCAAGCTTTTGGATCCTCTTGCCTTTTGTAATAAATGGACAGGTGAACAACCAATACAGAACAGCGTCAATATTTTATTTCGAGACAACAGCAGAGAGCCCCACGATGCGCTGTAAAAAAATCTCCACACTGTAAAAAAAATCCGTGAAGCAGCGAACCCGTGAAAGATGAACCGCGATACAGCGAGGGATTATATTTGGGAGGGTGCTAAAAAAAAAGTTTGTACTTTTTTTTTAAACTAAAATTTATGGCATATTTTACTTGTTGCTAAATCCAGGATACTTGGAAAATTACTTTAAATAATCCCACTTCGATAGATTAGTTCACAGGCCCTGAGATTTTTTTTCCCCAAAGAATAAACGTGCCAGAGAAGGGAAAATGACCACAGACAAGGTAGCGTAATCAATGTAATCTATAATAACGCACATTATCACTAGAGTTCCGCAGCACTAGATGGCAAGAAATTGTACAACGCAACCTACCTTGTTGACAGGTGACTCAGCACTGGCTTGCTGTGTATGGAAAAGTTGCTAAATGCAAGTCCAATCTGTTGATTGGCAGGCACGTGCGCAGTTGGAGAAAACGCTGATACAAATTTGAAAACGCGCATGCGTCTATTTGAAAGCGCGGATACGCCTTTTTGACAGCGGTCTTACTCCATATTTCTCGAACAGGAGATGACGTAACCACCGCTGCGGCGCATTCGACGCACGCGGGAAAAAGCAGAATCGAACTGGAAAGCCGCACCGAAATATCACGATTGGTGACAGACGCTGTTTCAAAACGTTCAACCTTACAGTAATGCACAAGCCCTTTTGCCTAGTATCGGGACTTTCTCCGCCTGTTCTTCAGGCTTGCCTGAACGATATACAAAGCGATTGCCCAAAAGTGCGCTACGTACCGGAATGAACATTGAAGTTACGTCGCTTTGCGTCCCACGAACAAAAGTGCTGGGACGCCTATACAATTTCAAATAAAAAGAAAGTTTTCCTTTAGCCTTCCCCTTGAAGTTGGAAACGTTTATAACGGCGTCTCTTGAACGACGTTTCGAAATGTTTGCTATTGGCAGCAGCTTTCCGGAATCTTCTGGTGATACGGAGGGGAGGGGGGCCTTCCTGCTCCATTCCGTTGCAGTGATGCCTCTCCCACAAATAGATGTTCTGGTGACTTCCACAAGTGTGTGGAGGGGAGGAAAAGGAGGAGGGGTGCTTTCAGTGGTCTTATAAATACGCGGCGGCCGGCGTGTTGCGCAGACACTGCCCGAGAGGCCAAAGTGCAGCAGCAGCAGCCGCAGCCGCAGCTTTCCAACGACATGGCGGAGAGACGCATTCCTTTCGCCCTGATCCGCACCCCGAGCTGGGACCCCTTCCGGGACTGGTACCCCAGCCGCATCTTCGACCAGTCTTTCGGCATGCACGCCCCGCTGGAAGACGCGGCTTCCTTCCCTTGCACCCACTGGCCCGGCTACATAAGGCCCTCCGTGACGGCCCCCGACATGGGGGCCGTCATGGCCCGGCAGGCCCGCGCCCTGTCGCGCCAGATGAGCACGGGGATGTCGGAAATCAGGCACAGCCAAGACAACTGGAAAATCTCTCTGGATGTCAACCAATTCTCGCCGGAAGAGCTGGTGGTCAAGACCAAGGACGGGGTCCTGGAAATCACAGGTGAGGGCGCACCGTCATCCCACGACTCGACGGTCTGCTCTTAACCGCTGCCGGGTCAAATAAAGGGAGCGGCGCCAACGCCCCCCGTCTGAAGCCCGGACCGCATGTGTCAAAGCGTCGTTGACCGGAAGACGCACATTCGTACGGCCATCTTTACTTGGCCGTACTCGCGAATATTCCAGCGGCTTAACCGTTGCGGACACTTGTTACGTAATAGCTCGCGGCGCTGTTGGCCGGTGTGCGGGTGGGCGCGGCCTCTTGGGATCAAATCCCGCCGACAGCAAAACAATTGAGCACGTGGGAGTGGACGATCTCCCCATCGCCGACGTAGCCTTGTCCCAAATTTGAAAATTGCGTCTCGTCGCGTTTGGACGGGTGTCAGTCGGGAAGCGTCCAAGCTTCGTCTCGCCTGTGAGCAGCTGATACCGTACAAGCCGGGCTGGAATTTGCAGCCTCCGTTCTCTTAGGTCGACAGATGAGCAATCAGCCCGTATAGAAGTGGGATCGGGCACTATATGACAAGCCTTCACTTGGTCTTTTTTTAGGACCCCAGGGTTTAAGCGGCCGCCGGACGCACTCGCGCCGTTGCTACGACAAACAACAGAGCTAAGAGAATCTCAGCGCGCAGAACAATGCTCGGTGGGACTCGGCGGGCGTTAAAATAGCACTGCCAGTCCAAACGGCTCCCGTTCTGTCAAACGTACGAATATGGATGGGACTTAAAAATCTCCCAGCAATGATGTTTGAGGGGGAGGGCACCGCAATCGGGAGTAAATTCCACGATTGAATCGAACTCTTTTTGTTCCATAGGCAAACACGAGGAGCGTAAAGACGAACACGGTTTCGTGTCCAGGAGTTTCACCAGAAAATATACGTAAGTGCCTCGTGCATCAAGCGCCTTTGGTGAAACTAAGGATTTCCATTTTGTCCCCGCAGCCTCCCCGCAAGCGCCAACGTGGAGAAAGTGACCTCGTCGCTGTCTCCCGACGGCGTGTTGACCGTGGAGGCCCCGCTCGCCAAGCCGGCCATCGAGGCGGCGGAGACCACCATACCTGTGAGCGTGGACGGCAAAAGTAGCGCGCTCAAGAAATAAACGACATTTCCACGGCAACGTTCCTTCTCTCTACCGAGCACATCTCCTTTCGCCCGCCGGCTGTCTGTTCCAAGTCCGGATCTAGAAATGTAGTCTGAACGGTCAGCAGAATAAAGATGACACGGCGTGGCACCTGTGCCATTGGGCCCGCTTGATTTGGACTTTGATCTCATTTGTTAAGTTCTTCCGTCACACTAAAGTTGCGCTCAGAAGTTGACTTGTGAGCATGTCTGCGAGCCTTTACCGTAAAGTGTAAGGCAACATGACTTATTGCTGTCATTCCCTAGCAATTAGTTACATTCTACTATGACTGCATTTGAAATGTAAGGCATTATACACTACCGTTTCATCACTCTCGCCAACATACCTGGAAACATGGATTTGGTCTTGGAAATGTAGCTCATGGCGCTCATTAAAAATCCAGTGGAATGACCTTAAACTAAACTCAAAGCTCAAATCAGCCCCAAAATAGATATTATCCCGTGGACTGAAATCCTCCAAAAACATCTAAGCAAAGTTCTCCTCATACCGACAAAACATCAGCGCCGTCTTAGGGCTACTAAATGAACTGAATCCGGGAATACATCTTCTCCGCTCTAAATGAGGCTTCAAGCTAGTCCTTATAAAGTACACAAACTTTGCCTAAATGCAGAGTCCAACTCTCAGTGATTTCAACGGGAACGATTTTGTCACTTTTCATGAGGAGGTTTGATCTAGCTCACTCTTATTCTTATTCCACAAACACAATTGTAATCAGATGCAGAAATGCGGTCGGGGTGCAAAATCCATGGACCCTTTTAAAGGGCCGGCGTGTTAGATTTAGACCGATTTTCATTACGGACGGCAGGAGGTGCCGTTTGCAAGTTTGCATCGGCGCGCGCCGATGCCTCAGTAGTGTAGTACGTACAATACCTATGACGAAAATCCTATGCCCGTCTCACGCGGCCAAACGGCTTTTTTGCCCCACCGTACATTACGGTATTTCCGGTTGTTTTATATGACATCCGTTGACACTAATAAAATGAATATAAACAAGGGATAACGATGAAGCGAAGACCAAAATGCAGGTTTGGGGTTTGTAAACGTTTTGTCGATCTTTGTAACGGTAGTCTTTCTCATGTCATTTGCTATTCCAACCATTAACTTGAGGAACAGCTACACCCGTGCTAAATTTTCAATATATGCGGCCGGCGCGTTCCGTCTTTGAGCCATCGAACCCGCGCAAAAGAAAGGCCGAAATAATCAAGGTATAGAATGTATTTGCATTTTTACGACAGCGACGGTAAAGTTGCCGTGTGGCAAGAATCGCTTTCGAACTCCTTCGCATCGGTTTGCCTTTTTGTTGATTCACCCCGAGCAGATTACACCCAAAGTCAATCTGTTAGCTAGCGCCGGATGGGTTGGGCGGACGCCGACTGTTTCATGACAAACAGATGACATCGCGCTCTCGGTTCTGATACGAAGAGCGAAAGGCCGATGCGATCCTCACGACAGGGCGTCAGAGGTTCAATGAGGTCAAAGCGGAGGTAGGGCTTTATATCAAAGGCGCGGAAAGCGTTTGTGACATAGGCGTCGCCGTGACATGGGGACAGGCAAACCGGCTCTGTATATTTGCCTTAACTTTGCGGCATCTCCGTCGAGAGGACAGCGCCGAGCCGAGGCTTACCGGGCGCCGCAACCTTTCCATCCGCGCCGCCGCGCTATGTGAGGGGGACAGAGATCTGCTCAAAGGTAAGCCGGAGGCGCAGAAGAATCAGGGGAGGAGGGAGGGCCAAAGAGAGAGAGGAAAGGGAGCGGAGACCCCTTCCCGAAGCCGGAGAGGAGAGGAGAGGAGGGGGGAAGCGGGCCACCTCGGGCCCCCCGGCCGAGCGAAGGCGCAAAAATGAACGAGAAAATCAGCAAGGGCCTGGCCGACTTCTTCTTCGAGTACGAGACGCCGCGCCAGGTGCTGGTGAAGAACAAGAAAGTGGGGATAGCGTGTCGCCTCATCCAGCTGGCGGTCTTGGCGTACATCATCGGGTAAGGCTGCGGCTCGGGCGGGGCTCCCCCGTCCGTCCCCGTCGCCCCCTTCGTACGGGAGCCCTTAACCTAACCCTTAACCTTAACTAACCTAACCCTAACCCTAACCCGGCTCAAGTCCCGCATTCAACTCCATTCGCATTTGCTGAAATTTGAGCAGCGGTAGTCCTTATAGCTCTTTTCGATATTTGGACTTTTGTCCAAACGCTTCTCTCAACTGATCGGGCACGCGTGTTCTACGGTGGCCCTGAAGTGCAAACCACACAAACGAAAAAAAAACGAAACAAAGAAAAACATAAAAAATGGGAAAAACAAAAAAGAAAAACAAAAAAGAAAAACAAAAAACAAAAACACCTGATAAGACAGAAGCCCACAAGAAAAAGGAAGCAAACAAGAAAAGGGACACAAAGAAACAAGAAAAATGCAATTAAAAAAAAGGACAAGACGCGAGAAAAAGGGCACAAGAAAAAGGACGCAAACAAGAAAATAGACGCAAACAAGAAAAACGTTTTTTTTTCTCGTTTACTACTTTTTTTCCCGCCTGCTGCTCTCTTGTAAGGCTATTGTTGCTTTCTTTGTGTGATTTGCACTTCAGGGCTAGCGTAACATTCCACGTCTCGACAAAGCAGGATCTCATTTCAGATTGAGGCGCAGCCTACTTTCCCTTTCTTTATTTTTTGGCGACGGGCGTATCCGCAAAATAACACGACGCAACCCGGAGCCAGACCATTTCCGACGAGGAAGCCGCCATTGCGCAAATTCTCGCGCGTCTAACTGCCGTGGCTTGGCGTCGCCGCGTCACGCAAGCGCGTCCTCGCCGGCGGGCTCGGGCCGCGGTCCGAGGCCGCGCCGGGCGTGACCCCGTCCGCGTCCCGCACAGGTGGGAGTTCATCCACGAGAGAGAATACCAGTCCTCGGACTCGGGCGTCAGCTCCATCTTCACCAAAATGAAAGGAGAGGGCTACACCAGCACCCACGAAGGAGAAAGAGTGTGGGATGTGGCCGATTACATGTTCCCGCCGCAGGTGGGTCATCGGACGGACGGCCGCTCGCCGTTGGCGTTCTAATAGGCTCCCGTCGCGGAGGGACCGGGGCAAGACCAAGCCGGGGTTCTCGGTCCTCGGCGAATGTCAAAAAGAAAAGTGTGAGCCGCCGCCGCGGCCACGCAAAGCACCCGGCCGCAACTGCGGCCGCCACCGCGGCCGCGACAAAGCTGTCGGTGCGGAGAGCCGTAGCCAAGCTCTTTCCCAAACGCCGCGTTTCTTGGAGCCCGGACGTTTCATCCCAGTAATCTATGACTTTTATGAGCGCGATTTCTTGATTATTTGCAGTCGGCGCTCGACATGTTTGACGACTTTAGAGAAATGAACGATTTGAGTCAACGCGCCCGCATATTTGCCGCCCGTTCGGAGCGGTTCCAATCTCAACCTTGAGATCGTTCGGGAAAAAGCGCCAGCGGATCTGGCTAGGTATGCCTCTATCGGTTTTGCACACGGAGAGACTGAAATTCTTGCCCGTTCTTCCTTGCAAAACAGCTGGAGCGCAGTGAGGTTGGACGGAGATCGTTTGTGAACGGCACCCTTCAGATTATTCCGCTGATTCAGGATTTACTGCAGGTCTGGACTTTGACTCGGCCCTTCTAACAGCTGGATATGTTGATTTGTCAAGCGTGGCGTTGCAGATTCGCGTCCCCGATTAAGCTTCGCAGCTTTTCCGGATCTAGCCCCGTTCGCCTCGCCGTCAATCGGAACCGTCTTCCCCGTCCCCGTTGAAGAACGGCGGGGAAGGACCGCCCCGCTTGACGGCGGGCCGCCCCGCCCGACGGCGGGCCGCCCCGCCCGGCTTTTTGCATCGTGGCCGCAAAGCGCAATGCGATTTCATCCGCCCGGCGCGCTTTCTTCCACGTGTTTCCCCCTGGTGGCCTTCCTAAGGCCAGATTTGTGCGGCGCACCACTACGGACAGGCTCTTCCACCTCAAAGATCCCGACATCATCTTGTAACCCCCCCCCCGTTAAAACCATCGCCTCGCATTTTGACAAAAAGTAGAAACGTCGTCGTCGTTAAAAAGTTGAAGGGGGGCCAAATACTTTGGCGGGGCGCCGTGGGATAGAGACGTTGTCGGCGAGCGGAATATTCCCGAGTAGAAAACGCGATTGTCTTACGCGTGCCGTTTCCGTGGCGACCGATACAAATGCCGTCGGACGGCCTATTGACGTCGAGCCTTTGCATTGCGCAATAAATATTATATTTCTAAAGGAGAAAAACACCAAGGCTGAAAAAAGACGTGTTCCGGTTGCAACCCGCAGGGAGATGCCTCGTTTGTGGTGATGACCAACTACATTCAAACTAAAGGCCAAGCGCTAGGCAAATGTCCGGAGGTACGTAAAGGTCTTGAGAGTATCTCCGCCGTCTGCCTCTTTCCTATTCGCACCATTTGAGGTGGCCAATATGAGCCGAAGGCTTTCCTTGTTTTTTGGCTCCGCTAACTTTCTGCCCCGTTTCCCTTTCCTCGTTTCCAATAGCTCCCGGGCAACCACAACTGCAATTCGAACGCCGACTGCCCCGAAGGACGCTCCAAACGCGGGGGACACGGTAAACGCCCGCCGAGCGAGCGGGGCGGCCGCTGGCTTTTCTTGCCGCGTTTGACTCCACGCACTAATCTGGCAAGAGTTGACGTGGCCTTTGTTTGCAAAATGGGCTTTGGCTAACCACAAGCGCTAGGAGAAACATTCCATCCCTTCTTTTAATCCCTCTCGGATTCTGCCGGCGGACATCCTTTTCGCTTCCGGCTTTGCTTTTCAGTCAAGCACGCGGCGAATACAAGCGACCAAACCTCGTACTGAATTGTTGGTACGCGCCACGTTTGGCGTCCGCAAACAGGGCTCCGGCAGCGCTTTCTAAGTCGTCCTCTGCGTGATCTCGCGAGCAAACGCAAAGCTCTTTTCTTTAAAGGGCGTATGACTGGCGTTTGCGATTCCGCCACACAGACTTGCGAGGTTGAGACCTGGTGCCCCGTTGAGAAGGACTACCCCATACCAGAGTAAGTATTCTTCAGCGGCTTGGCAAGGAATCCGATTTCTGACGCTTCCTTATTTCCCTCCAGACCTGCCCGCTTGTTGGCCGCCAAGGACTTTACGCTCTTCATCAAGAATTCTATAACCTTCCCCGCATTTCAAGTGACCAGGTATGGCAGTATGAGGAAGGTGACTTTTTAGCAAGTGAGCTTGACTGGCGGTGACGCTGGCGACGGCCGGGACGGAACGCGGTCGAGGAAAAGGGTCACAAGACGCCCCTTCCGCCTTGGTGTTTGCAGGAGCAACCTTGTAGAGGGCATCGACGGGGCATATCTGAGAAAATGTCTCTACAATTCCACGAGCGCTCCGCTGTGCCCCATATTCAAACTGGGAGACATCGTGGAGGCGTCCGGCTTCAATTTTGAAACCATAGCCAAAGTGGTAAGTTGGACGCGAGGGATGGCTTGCGTTTCCCCGCGGCCGTCGGGCCGTCCGTCTACAAAATGACGCCCGTCGGGCCGCAAGAATGGCCGCTAAAACGATCGCCTGGACCGTTCTCGAGCGGGTATGTGAAACGGACTCGTTCGAGGGCGGGGTTGTATTTTCGAAGAGTCCGGACATCCGACCCAGATACTTATACGTTCCCAACATTGAACGAGTTGATATCTTTTTTCAAATGAGATCGTTTAGAAATTTGTCCCAATAATCGCTCGCCCGCGAATCCAGCAAAGCTACAGCGACATTTTTATTTGATAATGCTGTTTTTGTTCTAAGGAGACTTATCGCTCCAAAGTAACCGCGGTACTCGGCAAACGGTATCTGCTGCTGAATAAAGAGGGCGCTTTTGTTCCCAGTGCAGAAATGCTAACCTTGTAAGGATTTGCCTCTCCAATGAAGGGTTTCTCCCGAATGCACAGTCCTGTTCCTGTACTGTATTTGTTTACGCCGAGCCACGTTCTGCAGGGAGGGGCGATCGGCATCGTGATCGATTGGACCTGCAACTTAGACTTGGATGTCAAATACTGCATACCGCAATACAGCTTTCACGGGCTGTATGGAGACCCTAAGACAGACATGAGCAAAGCGTCGGTCGGCTACAATTTTAGGTCAGTCCGCACCTTACACGTCTCACCACCCTGATCATTTGAGCTGAGACTCTCTAGTACAGTACCGTTCTGCATCGATGGCATGTTTTCACTTTTTTTTGGTTTTGTTTTTTAAGTACAGCTACGGTAGAATGAAGAGAGTCCTGCCACTCCGCCGGTCTTACGGGAGATAACGCAGTTGTTTCCGTCATTGTTACAGGTACGCAACGCATTTTATCGATGGCGGTAAAGAGAAAAGAAACCTACTGAAAGTGTTTGGCATCAGGATGGATGTCGTCGTGCTATCGGAGGTAAGTCCCGAACTCCTTGTACTAATAGAAATCACTCGGTGAGGGAGTAGCACCCGAGGTTGTACATTTGTACTCTTCACCGACAGGCCAGGAAATTTAATATAATCCCAACATTAACCGCGATTGGCTCTGGAGTGGGCATTTTTGGAGTGGTATGTTGGGAGCTCTTCTCTTTTTCCATACAGCATAAATTCTTTTTCTTTTTTTTTGTTTAACTGTTGCAATACCCCCTTTTAGGCTACGATTGTCTGCGATATGTTGCTGCTCTATTTGGTCCCCAAAAAAGAACTTTACAAGAACATGAAATTCAAACTGACGGACGATCAGGTAAGCGACACTCCTTTCATGCCCAATGTTAGTTTGACCGCAAGGTGGCGCCACAGATCAGGCAAGAGAACTCAAAAAGGCTCCGCGTAGTGAGCGAGCGAGCGAGCACCCGTTGTAACACCTCGTATTACCTGTCATGTTTTTATGCCTTTACTCGGGCGTTTCTTGACTGGGCTTCCGAAAAGGTGATTCTGTGCCTCTGTCATGCAGGATGCTGATTCGGAAGAAGGCAGTACAGAGACAGACGTATCCAGAGTAAGCGATCGCTTCCTTTTTTCTCACATAGCAGAGGGCCCTCACATTTGTGCGCTGCAAAGATTTAAAATATTCATGTGAATACAATAAGTCAAATGAAACATAACTAAACACAGCGTGATGATACTGATCTGGAATGTCTGATTGTTTGTTTTTGTTGTTACAGTAATTGTTCATTGTTAAAGCCTGTAAAGAGAACCCCCCCCCCAAAAAAAAAAAAAAAAAAAAAGTTTATGAACATGACCAACCCCAGAAAACAGGTGAGACGAGATTGGTTTTTACTTGATCCCTTAGGCACTGTGACATCAATTTGAGTCAACAGGAAGCGACAATGCCCGTCCCCTCAGATGGAAAAAAATGTAAGGATTTTGCTGCTTTATTTGATTCCGCAAAGGAAATATTAAGCAGAATGTCATGGGGACTAAGAACATCTTGTAAATTGAGAACATTTAACTTGGCTTCCTTTTAAAAGAAAATCATCCAAACTCTTTCAGTGCCACGGACAAGAATTCTCGTCTTTTAACAGTTTTGTCAAACAATGGAGGGTAGCTGACACCCTTGGCTACTGCCTATCTCATATAAGCCAATTGAGCGCTGTGGTTGTAACTGACCATTGGATGGCAGTGTTTTCACGCTCTGTGATTCGGCGTAGCAGTGTTCAAATTCTGCTAGCATGCGGTAGCTACAATAAAATCATTTAGCCTGAACGGAACATCATTTTCATAACATACTTTTCACGCACGCCCATTCATTCCCGGCATCGTCTTTACGCTAAATGTCACCGTCCACTTCACTTCCAGGGACGAGTGGGCGTATTTGGGGTAACTAAACGCAAGGACAAAAAAAAAAGCAACACCTTTCTTTGAAAAATGCCAATATCGACACCTCTTACCTTTGGAGTAAAAAAAGGCATTTGTGCGTCGGATCTCACCCCAATCCACAAAAGCCTGTTTCAAATATCACAAACAGGCCATGTAGATTAAAAACAGAATTTCAGCTGCACAATCTTTTTTTAAGCACGCTATCTTTCTAAGCAGAAGTGACAACGGGGAGGAATTTCGCAGCAGTGTCGCGGCGGAACCTTCAAAAAGTCATCACGCCTTGCCGATGGAAAACAAGAGGACTGAGCATCAGCGACAAAATCAAAACAAAAGACGATTGCGGTTGCACAACGCGATGGACTGCGAGTACGACGACAGTCCCGCATCGGTGTTGTATGCGCCGCAATCGACGAAGCCAAAATAACGCCGCGTGAATGTCCATCCGCGTGTGAACCTTATGATATTAATAAGTCAATAAATAGTGATGTCATTAGCAATAAAGCGAAAACTTTGGATCGTTTCATTTTTATTCTCTTAAATCAAGGTATACAAAAAGCATGCAAAAATAGCTTAGTTTCAAGTACATATTTACATGGCGATGACCCAGCAACATACAGCGCGCGCCACCTCGAGAACCAAATGATTCTATAGGTCGGGAAAGCGTAAGGAGGGGAGCAAAAGGCAAATTTTACCGGGGAGTGAGAAAGGGGGCTTCCGCTCCAAATTGGTCGGCCGTGTCCAAGATGGCGGAGGGGCGTCGCTTGATTTTTCATGCTCCTTTCAACAAAGTTCTGAAGCGTGAAATAGGGAACGAATAGACTTCCAGGCAAACGTTTGTGGGGAAAACAGCCGATTTCCACCTCGGGTTTACCGTGCCAAAATTCGGCCAAAAATCAACGCTGAAAATGTCCCCAATCTGTCTCATCTGTACATTTGTGAATGAAGGTGTTCTCTTTTGAAAGCGGCTTTCACAAGGCCGCTACACACTTGATATTTTCCAGGTGAGAGTATATTCAAACGCTAACATGCATAATTGCTTAAGAGTCCTCGCAGAAAAGCAAACGTGCAATACTGCATATCATTGCACATCTTTCCTCGGACCTCTAGTATATATTAGGGCTGGGCTATAAATAAAAAAGAACATTTTTCAAATGACCAAAGATTTGAAAAGGAGCCGAACGTGCATAAAAAAAGACATTTTTCAGTATTGTAAATACAACAGGCACTAACTACTCGATGGTGACATTTAAAGGGATGTCTGCATTTTTGACACTGGAAAACATTCATATATTGTGTACAATGAACTTTTTTGGTATCGGCCATTTTAGACACTCCTTTGGCTTAACGCTTGAAAATATTAACAACGTATGCTCTTTTTACTGCTAACAACGGCGTAAATAAATGGCCGTTGCTTTCAGCAAGTTATGCACAAGCTAAGCGTGTTAAATTGACCTTCAAATGATTTGAAATCAGTATTCATTATCTGTTTTTTAATCAATCAAACCTTTAAATGCATATTTGTTGGGTTTATCCCCTCGATAATAATGCAATCCTAATCATCCGGAAGAATCAAAGAAAATCCAAATGATATTCTTTGCCATATTGCCCAGCCCTAGTATATATATGCTGCTTTATTGACACATGCGTCACAGAAGAAGAAAAAGTTGACACAAATCAGGTCTGCGGAAGAAAGTGCTCCGGTCATTCAAGACAAGTTATTCATGATCTGCTTTTACGTGGAAAAGCCTTTAAATATCAGCAAGCAACCCGTTGAAGGCATAATAGCCTCTCTGGTCTTTTTTAAAGGGAACGCACGCTATGATACTGTATTTACAGTAAATGGAGCGATGTAAAGTGCAAGCAGTGGCTTACCTTTAAAAGCGCGGATCACGAGACAAAGGGCCAGAGTTTGCGGACAAACGAGCGCGTTAAGCTGCACAAACACATTACGTGGGAAAAAACAGACAAGAACAAAAACTATGGATTCACATTTGCATACAAAATACAAAGGAGCACTTTGTAAGAGTTGGAAAAGCCCTTCGTTGATAGTACTCCTCCTCGGCAGCGGCGGCGGAGCCGCACTTACGGTATTCCTTGGGGGCGGGGGGGGGGGGCCGACGGCTGGCTAAGGCTATCTGGGGGAATGTCCTTCAATAAAAGCTCCGCACCAAAAAAGTCGACCAATTTGGGAAAGTCTACTCTCGCTGGGGTTCCTCCGTTCATCGGTAAACTCCTTTTATCTTTCCGCGTTATCAAATCGCTCCATTTTCGACTCTCTTTGGCTCGCCGTCTCTGGCCGGCCCAGCCTATAATCATATTTTTGGGAAATTATTTGAGGTGACATCTCTTTGAGATCGCTTTTTGGTTAACACTTTGAGGGGATCACATTTTAAATGTCAAGTCACTTTTTGGGACTTGCGTGGTCCTAAAAAGGGGCGGGGTGAATAAAGGTATAAAAAGCAGATTCCAGGGGTGGCGCTGCCCCTCGGCCCCCCTCCCCGCCTCCGCGAGCGCTCGTCGCTACCGCAACAAAACGATACAAAACAGAACATTTCCGCTAATGAATGCTGACGCTTTTTTTTTTTTTGCGGATAATTTGATCATTCCTCTGCCAGCGCTGAAAATAGAAGTAACACCCCCCCCACGATTCCGCGAACGCTTTCAAAGTATGTCGGTTTGACCCTACCCCTAACCCTAAATAATAAAGGAATTCAGCTTATCGCCCGGCCTCAGTCTGAGTGAAAAAAAAAAAGAAGCGTTGGGCTTCCATGCCTGTTTGTTGTGTAGAACGTGAAGGGCACAGATTTTGGAAAAAGAAAAGGGATGCGAAAAAGTGTCTACTATTCAAGAGGAGGGTTCATCCTCACGCAGGTCCTCCAGCTCTCCTTCCCTGGGTCCATCGCCCGCGCTGCTCTTTCTGCAACAACCGTTGAAGAAAAGGAAGAAAGAAGAACGACTGTGGATGAGGAGCGACCGTCGAAAGACGTCCGGAAAACGGCGGGCGTTCAAATAGAGCGGGACTGCGTTTGGCGTCGTGGAAGGAGCAGCCCGACGGCTTCCAAAAAAGACACGAGCGGAGGCCGGCCGGACACACTGCGCTCACCCGCCGCGGCGTTAGGTACACCTGCGCAATCTCGGGAGCGCAATACAAAAGCCGTTGCTTTTTCCAACGTTACGATGGCACACGCGCAGACCGACATACATATCCTGCGTGAAATCATATTGCACAATTATACGGAGGGCAGTTTCATCCAACTACGATTAGTGTCCGACCCGTTTGGATTTTTGGACGCAAAGAAAAATACAATTCCCGAGTCGCTCATTTTAAAAACGGTAACCAATGAAGGGGGGGCGGGGGGCTGAGCCCGGCCCGGCCCCCGGGCCTCCGCCGGCGAGCCCCGCCCCCAGAACCCGCCCCCCGGGGACCCGCGGCCGGGCCAGGGAAAACCAGATCCCATTATGTTACGGGGTCTTAGTTTTCCAACTTTTTCCACATAATGGGGTAGTTACTGTATGTCCAATTTGGCGGTCCAATTTTCATACAGTTTGGACTGACAAAATGCGGAAAAAGTCAAGTGCCGCGAATACCTTCCAGATGCACCGCATATTAGCTTAGGCGCATACGAAACGTTTGGCAAAATGAGCTGCAACATCCATTCAGGAGACCTTCTATTTTTCATGAACCACCATGACTAAAAAGCACTTCTTTTTAAATAGAGATGGATCTCCCTGATATTTGTAGGTGTACCTAACGATGTGTCCGGTGAGCGCATACGGCACATGTTACCTGAGGGACGGGTGCACTTTTAAAGTTGGCCGGAAAGGCCAAGAGTCCCTGCAGCAAAAGTAGGAGAAAAGATGGAAAGCCGTTTGTCAACAAAAAACCCTGAGGAGCCCAAAAGAAAAATGGTGGCGGGCGGGCGGAAGCAACATCCCGATGACCCAGTTAAAATAGGGAAGTAAACCTGGTTTTTGGATTTCAGAACCCACAATGTCTGAAACACAGGTTTCGAAATTTGAAAGTCATTTATCCTCCGCAGATACGCTAAGACATAAGGAAGGCGCGGAGAACCGCGGCCATCTGGACCACAACAAGCTTTAATATCAAAAGTCTAAGTGAATGTGAAAATTGCTGTTTCAAAAGTATATAGGTCCATTTAAAGCAAATACGGTGACGTGTAAGTTAGCTGTAATGCCGCACACGAATGGAAATGCTTCTAAAGACGGGATTTTTTCTCTTTTGTTTTCTGCGTAGCAAATGAATGGAAATGTTGTCCATCCACATTTTAAAGCTACTTTGTCCTGTTTGTCCAAGCTTTTGAGGCGCCGCGCTCGGGTAGGACGTAGCTAAAAGGGATGCCACGGCGTTAAGCCAAACCTCGCGCCACTTGACGTCTGACACCGAGACAAGAAGAAAGCCTTCCCAAAGCTGGCGAGCTCCAGCGCATACAAATATAGGGCGAAAGACGGCGACGACCAAGCGGCGGCGGCGGCGCCAGCTCGCCTAACGGAGGAGCAAGAGGAGACGGGAGGGAGGGAAGTGGCGGCAAGAGCCTCGGCCCGCCCCCAAATACGGGACCGGCGTCGGACCGGCCTAACGCGTGGACTTACATGAGCAGGCTGCCGGGTGCCGACATGGACCTCTCCTCCCGCCGGCCGGGACACTCGAAGGGATTGCTGAAGGAGCGCTTCCTCAACATGGCCTTGACCAAGATCTGAAAGGCACCGCAAGGGACCTGGCATTAAGCGGGAACGCTGCGGCGCACCTCTGGAGAGGGAGGCGGGATGCCGCTGCGCACGCTTCCAAAGTCAAGTCGAAAAAATGCCGACCGTCAACAAACGCTCATTCAAGACGAATAGGAAATGTGTTGTGAAATCCTCTGCGCCTCAAATTGTTTTTCACCGGGCGAAACAAAGTTTCTTATTTATTGGATGATATACAGTACGTCCGAAAATGGACATTTCTAAGGAAGAACATGACTGAATTCAGTAATATTACAACTACAATTGCTGAGCATTTTCTTTTTCTGAATTCACAAATAAGCTTGAAGAAGAGCGATTCTCAAACGGGCGCACGCCTCTTTCCAAATCAAGAGCAAACGAATCGGAACCATTGCATTAGCGCGCCCCCTTCGCAAAGCGACGCGTCCCTTTATTTTGTTCGGTTTGCCTCGGATGCGCATGGTCATCGGCGACTCGCTTTTCCGGCTTAGGAGCCAGAAATAAAGGAGATGATGTCGCAAGATCCGTTTCCCGGACATAGCGCTACAAATGTAGCTCCGAGACTGAAGGCCAAAGTATCCTTACCACGGCAGAGAGGCTGGGAACAAATTTGACGGAATTCTTGATGTCCTCTTCGGTGACCTCCACCACCGAGCAGTGCTCCTCCTCCAGGGGCAGGGGGTCAGCGCCGCCCCGAGTCACCCATTGATCCACCTCAACACACGGACGCAGTTCATCGTGATGAGCCACCGCGTCATCGCCGGGCAAAAAAAAAGCAAACTGCCGTCCAATCAGCTAATTGCTAAGCGGCGCATTGCTCGGCATCACTGCGCCAACATTACGCGGCCAGACTCCTGAAGAAATGGAAATCTGTTCATTCGGATCAAATTGAACTTCAACCTACAGAGACCTTCGTCGAGCGGTTCCGAACCAACGCGTTTGGCGTTTCATCAACTGCAAGTCGTGAAAACAAGCACCAACTGTTTTCACCCAACCGATCCCTCGGCCCATAAAGCGGCAGGATCTCCGGTGGCGGCGAGACTCCAGATGACTCGGCGACATCATTGAATTTGGAGGACGAAAGGGAACGCCGTCCCCGAGACGCTTCTCATTAAGTTCCCGGTCGGGACCGACATCAAGCCCCTGAACATGCGGAACATTCGGCCCGCTTGTTTTCTCTCCGCCTTACCTTGATCTCAGGGATGGTGATTCGGGTGTCGGGATTCTTGTCTAGCATTCGCAAGATCAGAGTCCGCAAGTCTTCATTGATTTGCGGTCTGGAAGAATACACGAGACGGACGTTACTTCGACCTGCGGGACGGTTTCTACGTACGATATTTCGTGGTTATGAGCGGCGCGCAAAGAACTCTTTTGTGCGCCTTTCGATCGACGGCAAGAGTCAAGGTGAAAACTGCTCCGAGTCCTTACTGGATGTCCGAGTCCATATTTGTTCGCGCACAGAAATACGACTAAAAGCGAAAGGATGCGTAAAGGGCGCCGCGCCTCCAGCCGATCGGATTAAGAGAGAAGGGGAACACGTGTTCCATTCGAGCCCTTTATTATTTGTGCTCTTGAGAAACCTTGATTTCAAGTTCATGTCCCAAATAAGCGGCGTTTTCAAAAGGGCGGTATGTCAGGCAGAGCGAAGTGCAGCGGTGACAATTAACAGCCTCATTCTCAATACAAACCCTGTTATCGGAGAAGTTCAACGCACGCTTGACTGGCCGCTGAATTAAATGAGTGGGAATAAATGGAAGGCCGCAAGATGAGTCATGGCCGGCGCAAACATTTACACTGCGCAGCCGACTCCGTGAGCGGCGCGGCACTGCGAGCGTTTCAACAAAAGCGAGCTCGGCAATCGTGTCCGATTGCAATCAAATTCTCCGCTTCTTTTTTTTCCTTCGGAGCCCCCCGCTTTGCTATCGGCGGAAACAACGAATAGCATATCGCGGCTAAGATGGCATCGCCGATGAGGCCTCTCCTCAAACCCGCGCTGATCTCTCACACGCCAAGACGCCGATTTGAACGGAATTATTTTGCCGCCTTCCCGAGGACGACGAATCAAATCAAGTCGTCCCCTCGCGCCGAGCCGGCTTTTTGTCCTTCTCGAACGCTTTAGCGAGGGGCTCGATTAAGCGTTGTCGACGTTCGGGCGTACTCGTGCCGGACGGTGACAAAACGGTAATTCCTTACGAAAGGATATTTTCACGTTGGCGCGCAATAGGCGGCCTACTTCGCCGAAGCACAAATCCGACTTTAGCGACATCCGGCGCCGTGCCACGCGTCCTGTTAGGGAGAAGGTTATTTGGCGGTCCACCTCTCTGTCTATTCCACGTCCCGTTACCAAGAACGCGCGTGCGCCGACGCCAGACGCGAAAGAAAAGAGAGCTTTGCGTATCTGCCTATTTGTTTTGGTCACACACAGGTGACATTTAGCGCACGCCGGCGACGCACTGACGCGTTCGTGTCTGGGAGGCAGATGAAATGTGCGGCGAACGGTGGAGATAAGCAGCCGATCTGGCAATCGGAGGCGGCTGGCGGTAAGGCAACTTACATTTCTGGGAAGTCCACGGCTTTGGTCCTTATCTTATTGTGCAAGGCCAATATGTACTCGTCGATAAACGGGCACTGCGGGAAACAACGGAAAGACACAAGAAAGGTAGATTCCGGTTGGGCCTCGGGCCATCCAGCGATATTGGCGTTCAGCGCGTTTGAATTGAATATCAGGGCCAGGATACATATGTGCACATTTTTCGCTGGGCCGAAAACAATTGTCGAATGAAGGACTCCGATTTCGATTCTAGCCATTTCAATTGGAGTCATTGGTTTGACAATCGTTTTGGGCTCTTCCTCCAGATGTCTCCGCGCTCCTTTTGGTCTAAGTCAACATCAAAGCGTGCGAACCGTGGACCCACCCTGTACTCTCGAGCGCACCTTTCTTAAGAACGGGTCGCGATGTACATACGACGCAAATGCTCTCGACGGCGCCAGACGCTGAAATCGAGAGCAGACTTGCCTTTCCGAAGATGAAACAGTAGAGAGTGACTCCCATGGCCCAAACATCCAGCGCCTTCAAAAAAAAAGGCAAAACACAAACAAATTCATCTTTGAAAAATACTGGCCCAGCGGAGAAAAGGATTGATTATTAGGGAGTAAAGGGATCACATCCATCTTTCCAGCCTACGAAAGCTATACCGCACGAGCGCTAATCTCAGAGGTTTGGGATCGGATGCGGGCGGATATGTACTGCCGTGCCCGTTTTTTTCGGAACTTCCCCAAAAGATACCAAAGCAAAAGTTGTACTCTTATGTCTTGCGCAAGCACGGCAAACCCAAGCGACCTTTCCGCTGAAGCTCTTGCGTTTGTCCGACAGGGTCTCCGGCGCCATGAATGCGGGAGTGCCGGCCGTGCTGGACAGCAAAGCGTCTTTGCCCTCAAACTGGTTGCTCACTCCGAAATCTGCGATCTTTACGTGGCCGTCGTCCCCCAGTAACAAATTCGAAGGCTTGATGTCGCGGTGTACAATCTTCTGGTAGTGCACTGTGGAGACAAGCCAACGGTCCCAATATCAAAGAGGAAGGCCTGGGAGTCCATTGACGGATCATTTGCAAAACTCCATTAACAGTGGGAACGCAGACAATATACCAATGACCAATTGTGAATTTAAAAACGCCGACGATATGACCTCATTCGGCGCCAAAGACGTATTTTTACGAGTTCTGAGAGTCGATTCCAGGTACGCACACACACACACACCTATACATATTTGTTTTTAAAGTCTTTGGCTAAAGGGGGGGGTAAAAAATGGCCGGCACTAAATAAATGATGTATTGAAGTTACGCGTTACTTGAGGTAATTAAGTATTAAAGTATCAATCACCGTCATATGTTAGTACTTCAAGTAATCGACCGCTTCGGTATTTTATAACCTAAAGAAATCGATTGATTAATTTGGGCGAAAAGATCAAAAGAAACGCAGCGCGGGATGCACAGATTATTTAGCAGCGTTATGCTCTTGAATTGGCTTCCGCTAAGCTATTTGTGTGCTTATTGCATCTGATGCACTCGCTGCAAGCGCATACTAATGTGAAATTTGGCAGCCTGGTGGGGAAAGTGCTGGAAAGACTCCTGGAGAGAATCGGCCAGCTACGGCTTGGCACACGCACCATCGTGTATGCGGCGGAGTATTAAAAAGGCTGCGATAAAACTCAAATATATTTGACTAGGTGCAAAAAGTCGCGTCGTGTAATCCCCTGCTTTGCGCTAATCCCAGTTTGCCATATTAACCATTGTGTTGACGTTAAATCAAGGTGCTCAGAAATGACATATGGCTACACGTTTCCTCAAGGCTCAGACCTACTAATTCATCTGTGGGTCCAGATCCTACTTCAAAGGTCCAAGTCACTTCACTTAACGGGTAGGCGGCGCTGATGAGATCTTCTCAAACAAAGCAATCACCTCATTAGAGAAGTGACAACAAACCACTCATCGCGCAGCCGTCTACAATCTGTAATCGAACGAGCGCAAGAAGTGCGCCCGCGGACAAACCATAAACACACACACTATTAGTACCCTAAACAAGTGTTTGATTGGAAAGAGACAATGTCACTCCGACGTGAAGATTTTCAAGAGCTTAAGCATTAAACATCAAGTATAGCGCAGTACTTCAAGGCGGGCTTTTCAAATCAGGGCAAGCCGGAGCTCATCCAAGAAGCCTTCAGCTTGAGACGTTATCGTCTTTCGAGGGCTCCGCAGATTTAACGCGAGCCCGCGACGACCGGACGGAATTGATTTGGAATGGTTAGCTTTTGGAAACCCGTCTGCTGCGGCAAACCGGGACACGTCCAAAGGAGCGCGGTTTAAGGTACGCCGTAAACCAAGCAAAGTCATCGATTACCAAAGTCGTCGATCGCTTTAGTACGGTGATGAATTCCTTTGTTCATTTGCCAGCCCTCCTTTTGTCAAAGACGGACGTGTTTGTGTGCGCGCGCGCGTCGAAACATTTGAATGAGTTCATCGGTTGATCAACAGTTTACATGCGAGGAATACTTACAGTACTCAATACCAAGGATAACGTCTCGAAAGTATAACCTGGCCTGCTCCTCTGACAAGGGGGTGTCTGTGGGTACTTCCATCACTGGTCTGCAAGTTGAAAGTGCATTCAATATTTCCAAGATATTTCCAAGATAATAATACCAAGATATACTCAGGGCTAACGTTTCACTTTTTTTTTTTTTTTTTGTGGAAAGCGTGCTGCTTTTGGTCGTCAGAGCCGCGTTTTATCTGTGATGGATACTCCTGGCCAATAGGCGGCAGTACTTTGAGACAAGAACTTAAGGGGTGATTGATGGCATGACAGACGTCAGTCTCGCCAATCGCCGCCGCAATGGCCTTGTTTCAAAGCCTTGCGTTCATCCAAACAGCTTCACACTGACTTGATCTTACTGTGATATATCTTTTATTTGAATGACTGCACATCGTTAATATAGGCCTCGAGATTTTCCCAAAGAAAACAAGCGCGCCTCGGCTCAGAGAAGGTTGAAAAAGAGTAGCGCCTGAAGTTGTTAGATGACTTGTCCAGACAGCGGTCAGAAACGGACTACCAAAGTCAAGCGTCGAGCTCGACGATGCGTTAGTGCCCCGAGTGTTTTTTTTCCCCCGGTTCCAATTGAAGGTTTTTCACAGAGGGCGATTTACCACACGCGCGCCGTTCGGGGCGTCGACGCCATCGAGCGGCGCGCTGCGATCACAAGGGCGGGATAGGGCCCGTCCATCTGCCGCGCGGGGACAATCCCCATACAATCGGGATACGGCGCGGTATAAAGTTTTTGTCGCTTGCGCTTTCATCGCACCGATGCGAAGTCGCCCGCACGGGAGGTTCGATGTTTTGAAAGACGCCAGAGGGAGTCATTGATTCATCCGGATGGATCGGACTTTGCCCATTCCCATTATGAAAGTCCCTTCACACTTCCCAACCCACCATGAGGAAAAGCCAAAAGCCAAAAGACAAAGCGCATTTGAGGGACCCCGTGCTCCGAGATCAAAGGGCCGATCCTATCAACTGCGCGTTCCCCGCCACCCGTCTACTGTATAATAACAACAGGTTCATTTCATTTGATCCCATTTTTAGCATTGCGGGGGAGGCAGCCTATGCATGTGGGAGCTGAATTCTGCAGCTAATAAGCATGAACCTATTACGAGTCCCTTTGAAGCTAGAAAAGGCGCAAAAACCGGCACGGCGCCCTGTCCAAGAAGACTGGAAAGGCCGAGGCTGCGGGCGGATGAAGAAATGAGGACGAGAAGCGGATGGGACGGAGCCTTCAAATGTTAACAAAGGACATGCTGCACTCACCCTTTTCGCATCAGCTCAAACACTGTCGGAAAAAAACAAAAAAAAAGACGGAATGGATAAGTGCTGTCGATAGGAATGCCAAAGACAAAATCATTCGCGCAAACGTGACACTGCGCGGCCTCGGGCTAGCGAATTTATGGGATTGAATTAGCGCTTGGCTAAATGTTATGCATGTGAGGAGAGTGACGTTCCAGCGATGAGGGTTAGCGTGCGCCTCGAGGAGCTCAAGGAACCTTCTGGCAATTCTAGTTACTAAAGCGGGGCGGAAAGCAGAGGGGGAAAGGAAACGCTTACCCATGTGAAGATTATCCTCCGAAGGATCATCCAGCACCTGTTAAATGAGGGAGTCAAATGAAAATGAATCGGGATCAATGAAGTACACGTTTTTAAATTGATCTATGCTTTCTAAATGCTGATTAGGTCCAATTTTACGCACACGGTACGTGTGCCTGAGTTGACGGCGCGGAAAAAGGAAGGGGACAGCGATTGGCTGTCATTGTGTTTGGCATCGTTTGATCGGAAGGGAGGGAGGGAGGGAGGCAGGGCAAGCTCAGGAGCGGAAGGAAGACGTGAAACTGGAAGAGCATGCCAGAGTTGTCGCCCCGATGAATGGTAAAGCCAACTTAAAAAAAAAAACAAAACACCCTCAATATAAGCGGAGGCATGAGAATTCCCAGCTCAGGTTTAGCCTAGCCCATCAATGCAAAGCTCCCACAGTGCTACTGCAGGCACAACTAAAGACAGCAACAAAAATGCTGAGTCAGTCAGAGATGGGCTCCTTTCCCTTTTTTGGAACTGTTTGACCACTGTCCTACAGTTGGGTCAATCTGTGCATACGCGGAGGGAGTTTGACATCAAGGATTTTTTGAACCCAGACGTCTGAACTATTCGCCCTTTGCTGGCGACGCACATTAAAGCGAGCCGCAGCTCAGCGACAGACAGCAGAGGCACTTTCATTTCAAAATGTCATCCTCAAAATGGCTTCCTTCAATCTAATTGATGGTCTGTTTAATAAAAAGAGAAGTCGTGGCTGCACTTTGCTTGAGGAACTAGACTTTTGATTTCGACGAAAAAAAAACACAACAAAAAAACGCTACTCTATGACTCAGCATGGATGATATTCCCTCTTGTCCAAGTTGTCTGTAACAAATCGCATTTATTGCTTTGGATGTGATCTGCGCCGCGTGGGTTTCAATATTCCAAAAGCAAAGAAAAGAGCGACCGGAAGGCACTCTCATAGTGAGCCCCTAAAGAAAAAACTTGCGGCCCAAGCGCGAACAAATCGGGCGATTTGGCAAAACGAGTCTGCTTTCATCATCAACGTCCGCCTCGCCGACCGCTCGGATTTGTCCAAAACCGACAACTCACCTCCACCAGTTTAACGATGTTGACATGATCCAGCTTTTTAAGGATGGCGATTTCTTGGTAGACTCGTTCCAGTGGCCCCAAAAATTTGGGCTGTTCTCCTTGAACTGCCTTCGGTCCTCTTGGAGGTGGACGGCCTGCAGACGAAAATGCAGGAAAAAAAGCTTAGCCCATCTCTCCTGGTTTGTAACAAACGCAACGCTTTCATCGAAAGACATGTAACTTTTCCCGCTACAAGTCAAATAGTGCCTTGGCTATCTTCTAAAATGATAGACAACCCCAAACACACACACACTCTCTTTAAGCCTTTTTCACTAACGTACCCCCTGTGAAATCGTTTTTCAGACAAGTATCCCCAGCACAAAGAATTTTTGGATGGAAAACAAAAAGACTAGAAACGGGGTGCTTTGCCATCTGTGTCTGATTCATTCTACTTTGGAACTACATTTGTGGTGGAATCTCAAGGCCTAATTTAGCCGCAAAATAAAAGCATACAATGTTTTGAAAAGCGGTCACTATAAAACAATTTAGTTGCTTCATGTCTCAAGAAGTTTCTTCTTAATTAGAACTGTACCTGTGACAGTATTAAAAAGCGCTGAAATGAATAACAATACATATCCGTAGAGCAATTAACCAGATAAAGGCACTACAATACAAATGGACAGGAACTTTCACTGTGTTCCAATTCATTTGCTCTCAAAATGAAAAAAAAAAATATCCTGTGTCAGTCATAGCATTAAATGAGTTCCTATCCGCAGAAACCATGTCTACCCCCCCCCCCCCCCCCCGGAAAGCCTTCCCGTATCCCCATTTGAGAATAACACAGCCATGGAGACAGCTGCATTTATCAGCATTTGTAACCTGGGACAAATAATAGGGCGAGTAGGCGTTAATGACTTTGTCGCAATGAAAAAGCGGTCGCTGTTTTGCATATTAGCACTCTCCCGTGCAGTCAAAAACATTTTAATGCCTGAGGTAAAACACACGCACGCGCGCGCGCAGCCCGGCCGAAACGGCCCAGCGTGATTAGAGGCATATTAAAGGCCAGTGCGGAAGTGCCACAAAACCCATCAATAAAGATGATTTGATGATTTTTTTATGGGGGGGGGGACTTACGTGGGAAACCACACTGCTTCATCAACTTCTTCTTTGACACCAGCTTCATGGCCTGCGAAGCAAGTCATTTGGGTCAGGTTATTATTTTTTGAATATAAAGCAGCTAAAGGAAATGAAAACTCTTCATTAAGCTGCTGTTGCTCCAGCAGGCACACGCCGACGTTTACGCCCGCCATCGTGCGATGGAATCGGTGAATTTGCGGCTCACGTGGCAGATGAAAGCAAACTCAAACGACCGGGAAAAAGAATCAAGCGTCTACGTCTGTCATTACTCATCTGCTCCGCTCTCCATTCCGCTCATTGTTATGTAGGATTATCCACAGATGGCACCGGCGACAAGCTGCAATAAGCCCCAATCTTTCTCGGGAGGCCGCAATCTCCGGCGGACAACGATCACAATGCTTCGAAAGGTGAAAACGCCGGCGCTCGCTTGAAATGTATTTCCATTCCTCTTCATGAATCCTAAAGATGAAAGAGGACGCTTCTGCACAAATGTTCTTAGGCGCTATATGTCCTTGGATGATCTAATACCGCAACATTCAGCTGGAGACCATTTTCACATTATTTTTCTTCATTTGGCCAGCATCTTTTTTTTTTTCCCTCGTCAGACTCACGTGGGTGGGTGTTCAGGTTTGGCGGCGGGCGTAAAAAGCCGGAATCAGACAGCGGGATTGCATTGTTTGTTCAGCGCTTGACACGAAGGAACGCAAAGCTAGACTATACCATTAATACATGTCTTTTGTGAATGTTGGAGATGAAAAAAATGGCAAAACGTGTCGAGAAAAAATGTTTGCGGAGAAATGAAATTAGGCGCTAAAAAGTTGAGCGCGTCATTACTTTATTTCATTGCACCTACATTTGATGATAATCCTTTTTTCACGTCATTTAAGTTCGTTTTTTTTAGTATTTCTTCCAGTGTGGCTGTCCTTTATGTTTAACCCTTTACCGGGCTAAACAGGCCAAACGTCCGAAAGCGTCCAAAACAGCCATTGCTTTAATTCTAAACGCTTGCCTGTTTAGGACTTCAAAATAGAAAACCGCGTGGCCAATAAAGGCCAGTTTGGACTACCCAACACAGTAACTCTTTTCCCCCTTCCCTTTCCATGGACTCTCTTTCAATGTAGTGCGTTCGATTCAGCGGATGACCGAAGACAGTAGTATCAACAAAGCAACATTTCTAACCCGCTTCAATGAATTGTTACCTTTTTAATATGATTCTAAAATATTTACCACTAGTAAGCTATTTTATGCGCCGGGCATCATGTTAGCAAGTCTTTATCGGTGCATGCAAACCCATGCGGAACTGGCACAAATCCATATCGCTTGTAAAGAAACTTGAAAAAACGTTGAGCTTCTAAATGGCCAGCATCAAATGTCGATTTGCAATACAACCTGTTTGATGCACAGTAACACTATCGATGGTGGATGCACCGGAAGCGGCTCTTGTTGTTGCGAGGGAAGGAAAAAAAAATCAAAGAGGCGAAAAGCCACTGAGCTGGAAGAAAGGGAAAAATCAATGGCACGCGGGAAATTCATGAAGAGCTTTCTGTCTACGCGACGGAAGCGGATGGGCTCGGAACGGTCTTTTAGCGGAAAGAAATCGCTTAGTGCGAAATAAGTCTGCTGACTTACATAATGCTTGTCATCATCTTCATTGTATGCTAGTTTGACCACGCCATAGGAACCCTGCAAAACAAAGGGAAGGGATCAAATGCGAACGCGAGCGTCCAAAACGGCTGCAGTCGATGCAGTCAAAAACCTTTTTGGCCACTATCCCAGACGCGCCGCTCCAGGATCTGGACTCCTAGCCTCTTTTGCTTGGCTAGTCTGTCACGTTGCTTCTTTTCAAGTCAACCAACCATGTGGAAGACACGTTGTCCAATGATTTAAAAATAACGACTTAAGCATCTACTACTTGTTTGTTTCTTTTCCCATTCAAGACGGAAAGCCGCTCATTTTACTCTTCGCTGTCGAACGTGTGCAAAATGCATTCCCCTGACGGTGATTCCATCAAATAATCCTCCCCTAACCTCGGCCGGGCACCGCTAAAGTCGTTGTCGACTCGAATTCTCTGGGATGGAGCGAGTAAAACAAACTCACCTTTCCGATTTCACTCTTCAACTTGTACTGGTTCAACTGGATACAATCCTGGAGAACAAACACAATCGTCACCGGCAAAGACAAACAGCCGATGCGCAGAAGCGCCAAGCCGCCGAAGCGGATTAGTGAGACGGGCTCGCCGACGGCGCGGTGACCGCTTGGCGTGCACTGTCTGCGAGTCCCCGAGAGTGGTACTGCTTGGAAAGGATGCTTTGCGGTTCCACGGCAACCGGCGCCGCTACGGATCGGCGTCCGCCGGCCCAGTAGAGGAGCGCAAACTAGGCTATGGAAGGCGAGGGGAACTGCACGCGTGCGCACCAAAGTCAGCGAGCGCTCAAATTGAAGGATCGGGGAACGGATCCCGGCTAGAAAGCGCGTGGGACCAGAGCCGGTAGGCGGTAGCGGTGCTGGTCGCTAGGGCCCGAGCGACGCCTGAGGCTGAGAAGAGGGCAACAACTATTTGTCCGTGGTGCAAAACAAACCAGAATAGCATCTGCAGCAGTCGGCGTTGCGAGGCCACCAGGCGAAGTGTTTTGGGAAAAAATACTATTATGAAGGACGTTATGTAATGCGTCGCTTGCGGGGCTCACAAAAAAAGAAAAAAAAAAATCACAGCTAGGTCTCGGATTTTGTGTTGGAGATTGCTGACTGGTGTGAGGGAGTGTGGGCAGAGCAGAGTCGTCAACAAGAGTTGAAAAGAAAGCTTCGTCCGCTCAAGCAAATTGAGAGGCTAAAGCGGAGATGGCGTCGATTCAGAGGCGTCGGCGGGTGAACGGCTTGTTTCGGTGCTATGCTTAAAAACAAAATACATGTGTCATCATGGTTACTTTGTTCGATGACATCTTATTCCAGATTCAATTGTTGACAAGCCATATTTACTCAGCGGGAGTCAAACCGGGAAAAGAAAAAGAAAAGGCATTTCTGCTGTCTATGTACATGTTAAAACCTTATTTGAAATCTCAAGCGGATTTCAAAAAACGTCATACGGTACAGAGACTGGTATAATTCGACTACTTCTAAGTGCTTAGCCCACCATTTATAAACAGACAGATTGGTTAGTGGATGATAAAGAGGCAAAATAGGGCAGCGGATAAAGGAGGGAGGCAGGCCAAAAAAAAGGAAAAGTAGGACAGGCCGCGAGGTGCCGCGCAACACAAAGGCCGTCGCTATCGGACTTTTACAATTCCGCCTGTCATTTGACGGACCGCGCCAATACCGCGCATCGCACCCCCGCTGACCGTTTGGCGTTCGACGTCTCCTTTCAATTCAACACGAGACAATCGGTCGGCTTTCGAGAAAGACTACGGAAATAAATCAGAGCGGAATCACTGCTGAGAGGTTTTCAAGATGAGCGATAGCTCGAGAGGATGGCTCCACTTTCTTCCCCAATGAGTCGTACGAATCCTCACCTGAGAATCTGACACGGACACGCGTTTGGACTCCACCGTGGGCTTTCGAGCCACCCGGGGGGAGACGTGCGTACAGCCGCCTCCGGATGACTGGTAAGCGCCTCTCTCCTGCAGAGACAACTTCCTGCCGCTCAACTGAGGACGTGACGCCCGAGTTCTTTTGGCTCCATCCCCGTCGGCGCCCGGATCTTCCGTGGACATGGCGGCCAGGATGTCAGCGAGACTGCCGCTGCGCTCCTCGGAACCGGACCCCGGCCTTTCGGCGCCGGGCTCGCCGCTCGTCGCCATGGCGGACTTGGCGCGGGCGGAGTCGGCGGGAAGCCTCCGCCGGCATCAACGTGAACCGGGCCGGCTGGCGTCCGCGCTCTTGCGAGAGCTGGAAAGCCAAAAGAGGAGAAAGGCATCGCGGCGCGCTCGTTTGCCCTTTCTCGCCGCAGTCTTATCAAGCGAATCCAATGCGGCCGGAAGCCGCGAGCAGGGGCGCGCGTGTGGATTTGCGCCTTTGGACTTTGCTTTCCGATGACAAATGGGTAGCCGCCGCGATCGATCGATCGATCGATCCGTCCGTCGCGCGGAAGCGGCGGCGCGCTTATGCGGTCACATTTTCTGTGAAGGATTCTTCCATCATTGGTTTGGGGAAGAAAAAGCTGGGACTTTCACGTGCCACACCCTGATTCACTTTAGTTTAAGACCAGATTTTCCCAAATGTTTTGGACAGGTGCGATTGCAGGGGAAGGCTATGTTTCGGATATACAATGGCAGTCAGTCATCGCAATAATCGCCGGCCGACGGGAGCCGAGACGAGGGAGCCGCATTTGAATATGAAGCGCTTTCGACGGCGACCGTCTTTGCTCAAGTTTACTGTAGCGACCCAAAAGGCAATAACGATAAAAGCCCCGGAGTGGCTTGTTGGACAAATGACTCCATTAGTGAAGCACTTTCACTCTTACCTGGCTTCTATCGCTCTGCGCCAGCATTCAATTGGAAACAATGGATTCCCAGGCCAGAAAGGAATGGGGAAAGGAAAAAAAAATAAAATCATCTGCAAAGGCTGAAATATGGGGAAGGCATCATGCTAATAATCTTCAAGGAGCGCTTCACGTCTCCATCTTGGCTTCTGTCCTTTGCTTCTCTTTTTATGAGACCTTGACAACAGAGCAAAGAGCATCACCATTCAAAACGCAGATGAATGCCCCCCAGCTCTGGACTGACCTTGCAAGCCGACGTGGATTTATTTGTCTTCGCCTTTATCTTTCTCTCACAGTGTCTGCGAGCGCACAGACCGTGCGCGCATCTTGCAAATGTAAACTCGTTTACAGTAGGCGCAGCCACATAATATAACAGGATTCAATTCAAGAATTGCTTTAAACACGATCGTGTACTGATAAAAATGATTTTCCCTTTGATTGTGGACGTGCCGCAATCCTTTCGGCAAACTGACACGTGTTCCAAATATTTACACGTAACGTCTGCATTCCATCTGCATTGCGTTATTGAAATACTCCAAAGGTGTCCAAACTACCACTCAAAGGGCATTTGTGGCCCACTTTCTTTTTTATACCGGAGCAGAGGATACAGTTAAAATGACATTTGAAAACCCTTGTTGTTCTTGCTAGCAAAGTTCGGCCATGCTGCTTGTCGGGCGTATTTTAGAGACGGATTTTCTCTTGCGCGTACGTGTCCTGCTCCTTGACGTTTTTTGCATTCATTTCATCAATCGTTGACTTCATTTTCCGCTAGGCCTTTGCAATAAATTCAACTTATCTGGCGATACATTAGTTCAATCAAATCGAAGATTTGCAAAAGCTTTGGTCTGCGTGCTTCACAGGACAATTTGACACTCAGTCAAACAGTCGCGCGTATTCTGCGGCGACGTCCGATAAACGAAAACGAGACCATGCAAAAAAGGCTTTGTTTCTCAAAGGGATCGTGAAATGTTCTCGGGAGGTACGAATAAAATCAAAAACAGAGTAAGCCATGAAATGATTGGTACTTTCTGCCCATTGTCAATCAAGGAAATGCTGTCGAGAGCCCATTCAGAGTTTTGATTGCCAGCCAGAGAGCTTTTCATTTGCCACGGTGCTTATTATTGCAACGAGTGCACAACATAACACCGAGAGGAAGCTCGAATATTTGAGCTTTCTCATTTAGTTCAATTAAGTCATTTAATTGCTTATAAAACATGGAGTAATATGTTTTCTGTATGGTTTAATGCAAGACAAAAGCACCTTCAAAAAAGTAGGGCAGTCACTCTCAGGTCTTTTGAAAATGGACTATCCTTTTTCATATTTCATCCATTAATCAGGTTTTAATAATTACACTTATATGTGGTGAATAACTTCCTGTTCTTCTTCTGGACAAGCAGAGGGGCCCGTTCTTGACTGCCCTTATTGCATAAAATTTGAACACCTAAAACCGAGCTACTATCGATTGTTTCTAGCGACAGGTAACATTGTCAAAACAGTCAAAGTGCTTCTTGGCATGTTCTTACCTCTATCTCAAGAAGCTTTATGTGCAACTATTCTCTTCAAAGGAACCCCGCTAACTACTAAATCACGTGTTTTAAGCGTTTAATATCAGCTATTCGGCCACTGGGTGGTGCACCAAAAAAATGGAGCTGTAATCTTTCCAAAGTACTGCTATGCTATGTTTTTCAAGTTTACTTTATTTGTGTCACTCTTTTTTTTTTAATGGGAAATTTGAGAGTGTCTTTCTCTCTTGTTGCAATTGCAGCGGCGCGTAGGTCTGCAAGAAAGGTCAGTGTAGAAAACAGGTTGCGGCCTAGCATGGGGGTGGCTATTTTTAGTCTACCTCATTGTTTAAGTTGATTTACCCAATTTGGTCGATATTTTTTCCCCTCCGGCTCTAGAGTACAGCAATGCAATTTTAGTGGTAGCGTTTTCCCAAGTATTTAAGCAGACAACAATATGAAGGTGTTTGAAATTGAACGGTATCTTCTTCTTAGTTTTTCTTAGTTTATCTCCAATGTCCCTGATCCCCAAGAGGTGACAGGCCTCCGCTTCCCTTCCGCTGTCACGTTTCATTTACTCAAACAGCGGCCGGGTCACATAAATCACCGAGCAAAATGAGCAAAAAATAAATAAAAAAGAGGGAGCGGATATGCCGCATAGCACATTCGGGACATGGACTGGCTTCTCCTGATGGATGCTGGAACGGCTCGCGTTTAAACGGCTTTTGTGCGTGCGCGCGCGTGTGTTTGCATACGCAAACACACACCTGCCCGCTCCAACGCAGCCCACATCCCGTCCTCCACGCAGATACACTTGATTCTTTTTTGTGAGGATTAAGTGAGACAAGCGCGCAAACACCCGGACGAGCAAATAGAAAAGCTTTGCCCCCGCTCCCTCCCGTGTCCCTGTTGTGCTAGCAAACGGTTGGCGGCGATTATGCCTCATCATCTTTGACTGAGACTTGAAGGTGACATTTTCCAAGGAGATTTCCTTTCAACGAGGGCAGCGCAGAACAGCTCAAAGGCCTTTGCATGAAAATCAGCAATCAACTATGGTCATGGGAAATGAAAAATGGACACAATTATTGGTCCGGGACTATTACTGAGCAGAGTTGCACGGTATTTTAAATGTCTCATCAGTGCGGCACGCCGGCTGAATGTAAACCGATACTAATCTTACTTTGCCGTTTCCCGCAGTAAAAACTTCATTTATCTATTATTTGCATGTATAAGCAATAACATTTAGAAACACGTTTTCTATTTGCTGCCGACTGGAAATGACATCATACGGTCTTCTATCTGATTTTTTTTAGTGACGTACATGCTAGCAATAGTGATCGGCAATGCTAGCCATCGTTGGGCTGAGAGCCATCTCCTGCGGCGTTTTCACTGCTTTTTATGCGCTACTGATTGGGAGAACGCTTGCTAAAGATGAGATCACTTGGAACTCAGCCTTTGCTGCGCCACCGCACCTCTTTCCCACGCAAAATATTTCACCGATCGGTTCAGCTTGTCTTGCCTATGCGGGCATGCGCAACCCTGTCTCCAATTTGTTTTAGTGAGGCGCAGCGCTGTTTGCACAACTTGCACTAACGCTAATGTCTACGGTGCTCGTTTTCACAAATCCGTGCGGTCCGCTACTTTTTTTTGGTTCCGACGCACTTCGAGAAGCGTTAAAATAATGTTTGGATCACAGGCATCGGAGCATTTCCCTTCCCAACTACAGAGGAAGTAGCAGTATACCTCGCTAGGTTTTTTTACTCGACACTTTCGACCGCGTCCATTTGACACCGACTAATCCCTGGAACTCCTTAAATGAATCCTCGGGATTAGCGAGCAATTGTACTAGACGCCACTCCGTAAATCTATTAAGCGCCCGAGTGGGACAAGATGGCAAAAAGACACAAGACGCTGTCCGTGCGGAGGGTTAAATCATTTCTGAACAAACGTGCCTCGGTATCCGTTTTCTGAAGGGTTAGGGTTAGGAGACATTCCGGAGACTGACAATAATGCCTCTAGGATTACACGGGATATTAAACTGCGAGTGAGACGTGGGCTGAGCCTATTATTTCTCCTCCGCTCGCACCGGTCGAAAGAGCGTGGTTGACCTTCCTCGGATTCCGGGATACGGCGCCGCCAAGGATGGGGCGGACACCCGTGGGGCAAATTCACTTCTTCGGTGACATTTCCGATAGTATCGGCAGTGGGAGAAACACCCGCTTGCTTCTAGCGTCCGTGAGCCGGACCCTCTGCTTGACGATCTATTTTTAGAAGGTTGCCGCACCGGCTCTCGGGAGCTAAGGTAATGGCGCGCGAGCGCGGAGCTTGAGAGGGAAGCGCTCGATAGCACAACGCCGGAGGTCCGCCGTGATGAGAAGCCGCGCGGGGATTACACGCTGTGGCTAGAAAGGACACTCCACTTCAGCGTGTAACTCCACGCCCTCTAAATCCTCGCGAACGTCCCGAGCTCCTCTCCATATTCCAAACCGGTGACCGGGTGGCCGGACCGCCACGCGACAGAGTGCGAGCGGCTATTTGCTCCGTATGCAATGAGATGCCACCGCGGTCAGGGGGGAGGCCAGGCGAGTGCTCCGGACTCATTACAGCCTCGGCGCAAGAACACAAACGTCCGTGTTGGAGAATCCTTGGCGAGGAAAATGAAAACAAAGTGTCCCGCATATAATATCGTAACGCTGACCAGTCACACTCACAAGGCCAGCCCCGTAGCGTCGTCGCCCGATTAGCATTTAGCCTTGTGCGTTTCCAGCAGGAGGGTATAAGGCCGCAGAACATAGGGGTTTTCCCTCAGGCCGAATAGTGCTTATCAAGTACGGTATACCTTTAAGCAATATGCACACGCAATCAACGGCTATTTCTTGCGCAGCTCCGTTACGGTTACTCGGTATTCATTCTTATTTTTGTCTGAATCTTTTCTACTGGGTTTGAAACCTTTAAACGCACGAATGTTTGCTGGCTGCATTGCTTCGATTCAAATCAAAGAAAATATCATCCTGCCCGACGGTCTGGCTGCAGTAGGCGGAGCTCCTTAATTTAACATGAGGGATCGACACATGGATTCGCCCGAGCGCAAATATTGGCATCGCAGCGCTAATTTGTGGTCAAATATTGGATTTTCCTCTCCGCAAATGTTAGCTTTGAAACGAGATGATAGATTGCTGCAGGACAAGGACGAGATTGTTCATTTCTTTCAAACTGAGATAATCATATGGACGGGGTACGTGGCGGGTCTGGACACGTGACTTGTTTGAATGGATCGGAGCGACAAATCCATCGTGAATGACCGTGCGCGCTCACTGAAAAAATACTATTTGAAAGCGAGAAATGTACAAAGCACGCCAGCTTTAAAGGAAGCGACACAATTATCGTTCCGTTCCACGATTCCCTTGCACACTTACGTTGGAAGCGAAGGCCCGTCCTCTAACTCTTCCCCGCAAGTGTTCGACTCTCTCACAAAATGGGGATTCAAGGAAGGGCCCTAGCCAAAACTAGACTGCAATGGTGTCAAGTGACACTTGCAGAGTTTTGCATGCGCTAATCATTTCCGTTTTGCAAAGCCGATTGCGCTCGTGTCAGAGAGGAAGGACGTGTCTAGTTCCCCTAAAATGGCAGCAGCGTCCTCTTTTTCTAAAGCCGCCAAAATTTTTGCCAAAAGCGGCGGGCGGGAGCTTATGTCAACATTCATGCGGCGGATCGGAGTCACCTTTGATGAAATATTGTGGTCTGAAGCCAACGGAGAGCCTGAAGGGTCTCTTTCCTTCCATGACCACAAAGACTCACCTTAGACTTGGATGTGACTGTTTGCATGTTTATTACGTAATCAGTTACAATTGCTAATAAACGCCATTCCAATTTTGACTGAAAGAATGAAAGGGTTTGATGACGCTAACATCCTCAGGCAGAACCAGCGCCGGTGTTTAGCGGCCGCTTGGCCCGGTTGTAGCTGCGGCCAGCATATATTAGCCGCTGGCTAGCTAGCTAGCAGCGCTTAAGTGCTCCATATAAGATGGGGTGAAGATGAGCGGACGCACTTTGATGCTGACAATCTGTCCAACGGAACAAGTCGTTTATCCTTTTCAGCAGTTCGAGTTCATTTGACCGTAAATACCCGAGAACATCCTTTAGCCGCACGCTCGAAAAAAATAAAATGCCACAAAATAATGAATTATCAAATCTTAAGTGTCAAGAATCGAATCTAGTCTGGACATTAAATCCCTGCTACTTGTTTAGATTTTTTTTTTAAGCTTTTTTCAGGTGTTTTAATAAAGTACCTCAGCAGTTGATTTGGTGGCCGCCATTGTTAGACCCTCCTTTAGCCAAACACTTGAAAAAAGATGTCAGGTGTCATTGAGATCCACAATGGCCCTTCCTTTTCTACAATACACATTGTAAGCTTCAACTCAAGAAAATGAAAAGACCTTTAATGAAAATTTCAACGACATTACGTGACCAGAGGCGGGCCGGCCAGCCGAGCGACCGACTCGTGAAAAATACGAAAGGCTAGAAATTCCCAGTGGGCGTCTTGTTCCTTCTATATACGAGCAGCAGCTAATTAGAACGGTGGCAAGTGCAAACGGGGTGAAGTGCAGTCTTGCACTTAGCTGCGCTTAACATAAGATGTGAGCCCCCCCAGTCCTTCCTGGTCATGCTTTGAATAATGAAGGGGAACATGCAGATGAGGCCGACTAACGAGGCCCGCAAACGCGACGGCGTCTCTACACGCTTGCCGCGTCGTCGTCACCTATGCAACACCATCGGCTTGATGACGCCGCGTGCAACTCGCGCGTGGCTACTCCCCTCAAGTTGTGACCCGAGGCACATCAGCGTTACCGTCCATTGACGTTTACGTTTGAAAGCAGCGTTGCTCAAAACGTCGCCGGACTTGGGGAAAGAGCGATTCAATAAAAGACATTTACTCATTCGGCGCCAGGGACGTATTTTCACCTTTTTTAATAGCCCAGATACTTAAGTGTCAATTTAATACTTAAGTATCTGGAAATTCATGTCCTTAATGTACTTAAGTATAGATGAGATACTTAAGTATCTGGGATTTAATGTCCGGACTCTTAAAAAAACGTGAAAATACGTCCCTGGCATTTAATGAGTTAAGTGTCCTGAAATTCACTTCCCTTTTTTTTCAAAGTATTTAGCTACACAGGGTCTAAAAATGGCTAAAAGAATTGAGTACTAAAGTAATCGATTACGTTCAGTAAACAAGTACTCAAGTAAATGATTACTTTAGCACCCAGTCATTGATTTTTTTTTTATTATTATTTTAGTACCTAAAGAACTTCAGCACCTTAAGTATCAAATTTGTCACTGTACTTACATAACGTACTCATTACTTTAGTTCTCAACTAGTTATGTAAAGTAAAATGTGTTCTTGGGATGGGACGAATTTCCGATTTCAAGGGTACGCCGATATCGAGAATACATGAGAATACGCCGAAGCTATTTAAAAAGCTGTCAGGCGCGGAAGTGCTGTTGTTCAATTCGACAAGAGCGGGTTAGCCGTTGAGATGAAGGCAATTATTTGCCAGTACTTCTAGTCAATGCTGCGGGCGAAGGTGTGAAATATAGTTCTGTGAGATTCCAGCAAGCGCTGCCTTTCGCTGCGTTTTGAAGGCGACGCCGCGGCACGCAGCCGGGGCTTTGGCTCCGTTCTTACCAGCGTAAGTTGAAAGCTTTTTCGGCGTGAAATACGTTTTCATGTAGGATTAAAAAAATATCACTTGAGGCACACATTACAAAGGGAAAGGCATCCATCGAGGCTCTGATGCTGCTCTAATTTTTCAAATTGAAGGTGCTGAGGGCCATTTCCTTCAAAGAAAAAAAATCTCCCCAAAAATTTGCTGATAGTTTACGTATAGACGCCCACGCCTTGGTACACTTTCATTTCGAAGTCCATCCCTGCAGCAAAACAGAAGAAAGCCAACTCTAATTTGAAATGGCACAATGGCTCTCCTCGGTCGGAAGAACAGCGGTCGGACCCTTGGATGATGGAACGGCGGTTCGGTTTTGACGTCGATAAAATACACGCCGTCTCTCAGCCCAAATATGTCATGCGTAAATAAGCGGGGCGTCGCGGCTCGGGTATGAGCGCGCTCGACGGAAACGGCCATCGCTTACGATCGAACAAAAATAGAAAGCAATTTCAAGAAGGGGAGCAAGAGGACTTAACAATGTATTTGCCATCCGGCGGAGGCCTTCTGACTCACACGCCGCATGCGCTCCACTTGCTTTATTTGGATTGAAGACGTAAAAGAAAAAGTGGCTGAATTCTCTCCCGCGCCTGAGCGCGTGCAAACGCAGCAGCTTCTGTCCCCGCGCTTTAATCGAGTCATTTCCCGACGGGGAGGTGAAACCGAAACGTTGAAACGGCCTGCTTCTCAGAGCGAGCGCCGTGTCGGTCGGCGCCGTGCGCGATAAGGGTGAAATTGCCGGCTTGAATGGAGCCGAAAGCAGACAAAAGACACGAGCGGCAAATGATTTGTTTTCTCCAAAATTGGAAATCAGTAGCACGGCCGCCATTTTTGTCAAGCGGCCTTCCAGAAGAATACCACGAAGCCTCTACTCTCCGTAATGCTTATGGCGGCGCGTATCGACGTCCGCAAGTATAACGAGCGAGCACTCCGGCGGGAAAGCGGAGCTGCTCGGCAACGCCGTCGCAAAAAGCTCATTCAAATACTCCGAGACCTTCAATTAATAATAATAATGGTGCGTCGACTGGGCGGGGCTACGGGGAATAACGGACTTCCTTTCACGCGCGGGTCATTTTCTGTCAAAATTCATCCGCGTTAGCAAATCAATCGACAGCTAGTTGAAGAATCAAGCGATCGGCCGGGGACCGGTCACGTCCAAGCGGCCACTCCGTTGCAACGCAATCGGCAGCTAATTCAGACCCATCGCTAATTAGGGGTGTAATTGTTTAGAGCATTGTATACATTCACGTTGTTAATATATGCTACCGAGTTTCAATTTGAACATTTGGAGCTTTTGCCTCAAAGGTTTCCCAAGAAACAAAGTGCTTCGGCTCAAAAACAGGTTAAAAAAACACTTGTTTTGGTCATCTCTGGGGAAGGCCATTTTGCCTCTTGCTGTCGACTGAATATGACGTCACGGTTGAGCCGGGCTCAGGTAACGGCCTATCACAGCATAGCTTTGAAGCATCACATGACCAAACTCCAAAAACAGGTAGCCAAGCGGCAAAATTGCGTAATCTGAGGTTTTTATTTTTTGCCGCTTAACTGATCGTCCAAATAACGCAATATTCATCGGTGCTCATGCTAGTGTGCCGCCTCCAAAAAAAATGGCAAAGATTTTTTATTTTTAAATTGACACTCATCCGTATTTCCATGCGGGAAAAGCTGATTTGACGTGCGAGAGATGTGAGTTGCCAGCACGGTGACTGAACCAGTTGAACTCGTACGTCGAGGCAGCGCCGTGACGCGCGTCGCTTCAACAGGGGCTGTGAGGCACGCGGTCATGTATTTTTTCGATCCACTTGCCCGTCCATCTTATTCTAGCCCGGCAACGCCACCCGAACGTAAAGCCCGAATGAAAAGTTTGACTCACCCAAATGATCTTGGAACCTCCGCCTCTCGAGACTCGTCACGGACCGGAGGGGATTGTCCCGCTCGGACGTGTCCGTCCGTCCGTCCGTCCGTCCGTCGGCGCGTCCTCCTCCCAGGCTAGCGAACCGGAACCGCAGCCCGCTGACCCGAGACGCCTGTCATGTTTCGACGCCGCTCCCTTTTCTTCCGGAATTGACGGCGAGCCCACGCCGAAGCCTCTCTCCTCCCACCGGGTTCGGGTCCTCGCCGAAGCGAGCCGCCGGCTTGCTGCGGCGGCGATCCGAACGCGTCAATGCGCTTTGTCTCACTCTGCCCGCCGCGCGCGGGCAAGCAGAAGTTTAGTTGTCGAATCCCCGGGTCCTACAATTCGTCCCGTTCCCCCCGGCGTCACTAGTGTGCGCCATTGTCTTTTATTTACAACGCAGCGGACGATACGCTCCTGAAGATGTTATTTTAGTTAAGCGGCGCCTTCGCGTGCTCGGCGGGGATACGGCGCCCCCGGTGGGCATATTTGGGTTACTGCACCCACAATTTCTCAAAGGCGCAAATGACATCATGGCAACTGACAAAAATGTCGACTGAAGGTGACGTCGCGGCTCACCTGTTTTCCGGGTTTGGTCATGTGACCCAAGAACCTCATACCCGATCATGCAAATACGAACGACAATCAAGATACCGTTGAGTAGCACATCTAAAGGATGACGCAGAGACAATGATCAAAAGTAGAAGCTAAAGGAAACGATAGTACTAATAATGAACCAATATATTAGGGGTAGGAGAATTTATACAGGTAGAAAATCTCTTTTTCCTAGCCTTTTTATCGTCTGAATGTCTAATTGAAAAAAAATCTTGTTACAGAACACAAGTTCTCACCCAATAAATTTGGAGCAAGGAATGCGAAGTGTTGACATGAAAATGAGTACATTCATGAAATACATAGAATTACCTTTTTCTCTATTGTTTTCAACAAAGCCAGACAATACATTCGTCCACGCTTGGTCATGTGACACTTGCAAGGTGAACCCTAAGGCAATGTGGAGTGATTCTTCAGCGCACGCTTATTTGTTTGCGTGCAAAACCCGTTTTTTCTTTCATTATGACCTGTTATCGCTTCTTTTTCTTCTACTTTGCAATGAATTTAAGGATCTGGAGTTACCTACTACCTAATTGCTCTGGCAAGCAGCTGACAGTGATTGACCGCGTTCTGCGGTAGAGCCTCTGGAACTTTTCAGGTCCGGTGGTGTGCGATCCCCAAAGAAGAATCACGTCCACTGATGGCTTCTACTGCAGAGGGATCGGAGCGTCCACTAAACGCCCGCCCGGCTCGCTGAGTTATGTCGAACGGCACAGGCACGGCACAGCCTTATATGTCCAAATGTTGAGCGCTCGGTAAAATGACAGCACATGCTTCTCTGCTTGACTTCTAGGTCCTTGTAGTCCAACTGTAGTCATTTACGAGATTTTGCGCCAGCAAACTAACCGCACACAGGCATTCTCAAAGACGACGTTGTGTATGTTTCACAATGTAAAAAGTTTCTGGCTGTCTCGATATAATCCTTGGAAAACGCTTTAGTCGCATCACCCCAAGCATCAAGATTTATAGCACGGTTTACACACCAATTGAAGTTATCTCGCCGAGCTCAGTCATCTTTAGGGGCCTGCCCTGCGACAAGTGCGCAAACGTCATCTTGGCCTCAAGTTGCTGACCGACAACAATGCGTGGAGGTCGGGATAGCTTGACGTTAGCGGTTTTTTTGTGTCGTAAAGTGGATACGCTTTCAAATAAACCTTAGTTTAGCAAAAATATATACGGATACGAATGCCTTTTGTTTTTCACTTGTTTGTCAAGTCCGGGGCCCTAAACAACCCGGCCTGGTTGTGAAATCAGGTTCAATGGGCCAATCGGGGTGTGAACAAACGCCTTCATTCCACAGACATTGATATGTTGCCGGTGGCTCGGGCTGCATTATGTTCGTGTGCGCGTGACCTTTTCATTTGATGTATGAACATCCATTATCCGCAACGTTTGGCTGCAGTCTTTGCGAGTGCACGTGGAACTACAGTATAGAAGTAATCACACCTGAAGGAAGGAAGAGCGGTCGTTTTTGAGACCCCCCTCCAGAGTTTTTCATGTGAGCACGATGTACTTGTACAACATAACCTTCATGAAAATGTTTTGGACGAGCCGGGAACAGGAAAAACAAGTTGAGAAAAAGCCTCAAGGATATCCTGAGCACAATTGTCTTAAATGAAGCTGTTCTTCATTCCACGCGAAACTTCGAATGACGCTGCCAAATTGGTGCTACTGGTCTCATATTATCCCCTGCCGGTCATATCAGTTCAGTCCATGTCATTTTGTTCTACGAGTGATAGAACGTTTGGATTTGATAGGAATTAAAAAAAAAGTATGGTTATATTACATTTGCATGATACATTACACTTGATTTACGTTACGTACATGGCGATTGGTGACTTCACATTAAAACGTTATAAAATAGCCACACTAGGGACATCTAGCGGCCGGATAGCGTCAGAGCAGCCACAACACAACATTCAATATACAGTATTCCATAAAACCAATACACTCAGTCTTACATTAATATCTGTCTAACTTGTCTGGCCTGGTAAAATAGCTTGTCAGTGCTTCTTAACCTTTTTTTCGATGGTTAATGGTCTCTCGAGAATTTAGGGAAAAATATAAACAATTGTTCACAAACTATCAACGTAAAGTGTTCTCTAAGATCAGATGAAAAAAACGCTCTTGAGAGCTTTAACTGCATTTTGTGTGTGTGTGTGTGTGCCAGAATGTCTGTGTGGCTCAAACCATTCTGAAATGGATTTTTTTTCCCTTTAGTAAAGAAAATATTTCGAAAGAACGAAACTGTGTCATCCATAAATGAATTTGCGATGTAATTGATAGTTGTGAAAAAGCGGAATTTTCGCACCTTGCGTACAAATTTCATTTCTATTTGTATTTACGCACGATCTAGTGAGGCGGGTGATTTGTATCAAACATCCGGTTAAAGAAAAACTTTAATTACTTGTAAAAGTAAACACAACAGAAGCTCAAAATGAATTAGATAAACAATCTTTATTTCCACATCTGTTATTTATAAAATTGTATCCACATTCAACAGTGACAAGGCAATATGGACAATCCGTTTGTTTTTTCAGGTTGAAGTCAGGTTCGAGAGACTTTTTGTTGTTGTTGATCTCTTTATTGAAACCGTTACTTGGAAAATCTGCCTCCATTATGATCGAAAAACAAGGTCGGCAGAGATGGTCGGTGAAGCACGAGTCTCAAGAACCTGCTTTCACACCCAAGCCTTCGCTCTATCCAGTCATAGGACTTCATTGCCCAGAATCCATTACTGCTGCTTGCTCAGCGAAAACCGCAGTTCACGCAAATTCTTCAACGTATTCGCACCGCAAATCATACTTGTCGTTAGCATTTCACAGCATAACGATTCTCACGCCGTGTCTTTTCGAATACCAAAAGTCACAAGCAAATCCCCGAAAGTCAAAATCAAAAATGAGAAAAAGGAATATCCGTCTAGTCTGCAAAAAAACACGCGACAAAGAAAAACAGAAAACTCGTTTGACGATAGCACTCCCCCCCATCTATTTACTGTATAAATTATTAGTACAGTAATACGATTCCATGCAATCACAAATACAGAACTGAGGATTCAGTAGTAAATAAACATACAGGGGCACAAACTTGCCTTTCTTGGTGTTGCAATTTTTTTTTAAAGAGATGTAACATGTTCACTGAATTTAGCAACTCGTTTTAGTCCATCGCGTGAAAGGTTCGGCAAGCAATAGTTAAAAGAAAAGCCAACCACCTGACGAGAAACAAATAATCAAGAGTTAAAATAAAAGTTAAAAAAAAACAAAAAAACACTCGACCCCCGTGTGTTCATTCAGTCAAATATATTATTATTTCATTATGTAAAACATTACCCTAAGAGACTGAGAACATGGAAGGAGTGAAAAAAAAACAACTGCAGAAAAAGCTACACGCACACAATACATTTAAAAAATGCCGACTGAAACACATTTGATTGCTTTTCCTTTGTCAAAGACGGGCTGCAATAAAGCAGCGACGGAAGCGGCGAGCTCACCGCAGTCCTAGCGCAACTAGTGCAATCACACTCCAAAAAATAATATTTGGGTCCAAAAAATAACCCAATGATTGGGCGAAAATATTTAGGTGGGTTTGACCCAACTTTCAGACTTGTTTCAAACAAAGCGAGCTCATTTTTTAGCTTGTCTGGTACAAAACGAGCAAAACAAATGAAGCCAAATATTGGGTCAAGCCTTTTTTTGACCCACAATCGGGTTATTTGTCACCCAACTGTTTTCAGAGCGTGCGCTCCGAAGATGGAAGAATGCTTTGAAATCACGGCATCGCACTACTTGAAGAAGAAACGTGATTTGCAGAAAGTCGGGCAGTACTGCCAGATGACGCGCACGCAGGCGCGGGCGCGGGCGCGGGCGCAGCTTCGCTAGTTCCGTACAGTGACGCGATCAACAAAAGCAACCGATCAGCAATTTCAACAGGCCAGTCGGGCCACCTTCCCCGCATTGTCACGCTCATAAGTTTGCACTGGACTGGACTGTTGGACAAAAGCAAAAAAAAAAAAAAAAAAAAAATCATTCACTCACTGACACTCAAGCCAAAGCTGTCTTCTTTTGCCCCTTGACCGCGTAGTGATGGTGAATGACGTCGATTGAAGGAGGAAGGCCCGTGTCCAAGTGTGTTTGGGGGAGACAACTTAATTCTGCCGCCATCTCCTCCGGTACTTCCTCTCGTCATCACCTGCCAGAGAGAGAGAGGGGGGGGGGGGAATCTAATTCATCTAATTTAAAGACAATTTCTCAAACGGTTCTATTGGGGTTAGTAAAGAGGTACTTGGACAGTTGGACCTTTCCGTAGAAGGGAAGAGAAGAATTTGGGTTGCATAAGAGATGCAGAGGAAGAGAGAGAGAAAAAAAAGGATAGTCGGTGCAAAGAAGGAACTGGATTGAATTCTAATGTTATGCCGTGCACCTCGAAAGTTAGTCGATGCAACGCAATGTTAGTCACGTATAAGCAAGCACCCATTTGTATTTCTAGCAGCTGTCAGCCCTAGAGGGGCAAAGCCCACTTTTAAGTGAGAAAGTGCCAAAATTAATGAGCTACAGTAAATGTTTGATTCATGTTCTAATCCATTTGTCATTAATTCATGAAATGTTTCATTAATTAAATGACACGTTTCGGCAATTCAATAAATGTTTCATTATTGAAACCAATTTGTCATTAATTCATGAATTGATTGTGGAATGAAATAAACTATGGATTATATGTAAAACACACACACACACAGCATATATATTTTCCGTATTTCACTAATTATTTTCGGGTCCACTGCTGCGGTGTTTGATGCATTCATTTTATCATTGATTAAACCTTAATTTAACTAAACATTTAATAAATGAACGACATTCAATCAAACATCGAGTGATTTAATCCCGAAATGAAACGATTTATGAAACATCTGGTTAATTCAAGACAATTTTGCGAACATAAGGCAGCGAGCGGTGTAAAGACAACATTGGATTCGGAAGATACGCAATGAGGCCAGCCGGGCTCATTATGGCCGCTCCTCATCAACAAACAGAACAAGAGGGTTGAAGGTCATCACAGGAAAAGTAAACGGCTTTCAGAAAGGCTCGGCCATCTCACGATCGAATCAAGTCAGCGGGAACCAAAAGAAAGTTTGGAACTACCTTCAAGATAATTCCTGGAAATGCATTTTAGCGCCTCATCCAGGAGAATGACGGGAATTGAAATTTTCAGGACCACCGTCCACTGAGACCAACGCAGAGGGGTGACTTGGAAGATCAGCTGAATGAGAAAAACCATTGAAAAGTTAGATAGCCGTCTGAAAAAAGGATCCGGCCATAGACAGAGCTACCGCAATGAAAAAAAGCTGTCGACTGTAAACGCTACGCAAAAGAACGGGGCCATTTTCACTCGCGATTGGGACAAAGGTACAGGAGATAAAAGTCCGAGAACGCCGTGTTTGCGGCGTATAAAGATGTCACGGTGTGCGTTCCTGCATGCAAAGGTCGACGCGTCAACCTTTCGGGAGCGGCCGGCGGGCCAACGGAGCTCCGTGAAGCACTCGGGCTGCTATTTGACTCCTTGGCATAGTTCATAGACCGATGCCTACATACTGCGCTCGTGTTTATCTTGAATCCAAGAACACTAGATAGATACACAGTAAACGGGGAGGAGGGAGTCAGCGTACTCACTGGCATGGGTTCAACATGAAGGATTAAGAAGTGCAGGGAGAGAGAAAGAACCATAGCTCCCAGTAACCAAATATTGACCCAGGGAGGCATTCGGAGAAGGGACTGGTTCTCGGACAAACTGCGGGAGGAGAAAGTGGCATGGATCACAACATCGGAACACGCTGACGGCTCGACGCGCACGGCTAAAAGGTTTGATTTCGTCACGCTGAACGTCGCCGTTACCGGCCGTTCGATGCAATGGCGGAGTGGAGATTTTGCAATAAAAACACATGCTTACAGATGAAATACCTAACAGCCTATTTTCACCTCCCTTTTCCAAAATCTTGTTCTTTTTTGGAAAAAAGACAATAGCGCTCGTTTCTACGGGGAGCGGCGAAAGCAAAACGCGGTCCTTATTATCATGCGGAACTACTGAGCTTCTGCAACACGTCATCAAAGCTTCTCGGAGTCGTTTTTGAAGGTCGTTTTCCGGGCGTGTTGTTCCGGCGCCAAAATGACGCGCTTCTCCCTCCGGCGGAGATGTCAAAGGGGTGCCGCCGCGCGACGTTTCACCGAGACGTCCACTGACCTGTTGAGCGCGTTGAACATTTCGATGGTGACCAGCACAGACAGGGCCATGGTGGTGGGGTAGCGGGATTCAAACACCCGGCAATCTATCCCCTCAAATACGGGGTTGTCCTCGCCGCACTGCATGAAGTGTCTCTGCGGAGGCAGACGGACGGACGGACGGACGGACGCGGGCGATGTCCCGTGAGATACCCGAGCCCACCTTGAGCATTTCAACTCACCAGCTGATAGAAGGACACTTGCGGGCCTTCCTCGTCAAACAGGTACCACCACGTGGCTGCGCTCACTGTCCCGAGACCCACGTAGCCTAAGACATCAAAAAATACAAAGAAAGTCATTAAAGAAGTACTAAAGCCATCACTTACTTGAGCTTCTAAAAGCATTTTAGGTACTAAAGTACCTAAAACTATTTCAGGTATAGTTTACATCCCAAAAACCCGTCGTACTGTAAGTAGCTAATTGGAGTAAGTGGAATTGTGGAGTCGTTGCTTCAGGTGCATCGCCAGTAAATGAAGAAATGACTGTAGGTACGAAAAGCACTAGCGTTCTAGGAAGTAAAAGGAAAGAAGTAATCGACTACTGTAGGTGAAGTACTGAAAGGGTCAATGGCTTTGGGCTCGAAAATCCAGTTCGGGGATAGAAACGCGAGAAGGAAAAGCGCGCCGGAGCGGGTACCTCCGACGGCCAGGTAGCGGAAGAAGAGCCATCCCGAAATGAGCGCTTCTTCGGGATTCCGCGGAGGTTTATCCATGATGTCCAAGTCGGGGGGGTTGAAGCCCAGGGCGGTGGCGGGCAGCCCGTCGGTCACCAGGTTGACCCACAGCAACTGGACCGGGATCAGAGCCTCGGGGAGACCCAGAATAGCCGTCAGGAAGATGCTGCGGAGGAGCGCCGACACGTGAGGGCTGCGGCGCGGGGGGGTTGCGGCGCGGGGGGCGGCGGCGGCGCGGGGGGCGGCGGCCTCTTCCTCACCACACCACTTCACCGACGTTGGACGAGATCAGGTATCGGATGAACTGCTTCATGTTGTTGTAAATGGCCCGGCCCTCCTCCACGGCCGACACGATGGTGGAGAAGTTGTCGTCGGACAGCACCATCTCCGAGGCCGATTTGGCCACCGCCGTGCCCGAGCCCATCGCGATGCCGATCTCGGCTTTCTTCAGGGCCGGGGCGTCGTTCACGCCGTCCCCGGTCTGTGGCCGCCGTTGGGAAAAGGTGTCGTCGTTTGGGATGAGGTTTCATTTCGCGATTTTGCCCGTTTTCATTTTTCCGTGCCGCGACAAACGGACCGACTCCATCGGACTTCCCGCCCACCCCTGCGCCCGGCTACGCCAAAGCCGTGTTTTGACAACTCTCGAAATCACCAAAGTCAAGCTCGCGCGTCCTCACCATGGCCGTGATCTCCCGAAAGGACTGCAGGTAGCCGACAATCTTGGACTTGTGAGCGGGCTCCACGCGGGCGAAACACCGCGCGCGTTTCACGGCCTCTTTCTGGCCCTCCGGGGAGAGGTCGTCAAACTCGCGGCCGGTGAAGGCCTTTCCTTCCGCGTCCTCCTCCTCGCCGAAGATGCCCACGCGCCGGCAGATGGCCACGGCCGTGCCTTTGTTGTCCCCCGTGATCATGATGACGCGAATGCCCGCCTCGTTGCAGAGCTTCACCGAGCCCGCGACCTCGCTCCTGGGCGGGTCCAGCATCCCCACGCAGCCGACGAACGTGAGGCCGAGCTGAAGGACAAGCGCCGCGCGAGGCTTACCATCCGTCCGTCTCTGCTATCGCGACTCGAAATGTTCTTGTCATTACCGATTTCGCAGAAATCAAAAAGTCGGCCGTGTTTTGAGCGCTTTCCACAACAGGTTACCTCGTAGTCCGCAAACTTGCTGGGATTCTCCAAGTCCATGTGGTCTTTGCGCGGCGGGTTATCACGGGTGGCCAGCGCCAGGCAGCGCAGGGTGTCCCTCCCCGTCCCCCAGTCGCGGACCTTGGACATGAGCTGCTCGCGCAAGGCTGTCGTCAGCGCCACCTTCCCGCTTCCCACGCGCAAGTACTGGCATCGCTCAATCACGCTCTCTGGAGCACCCTGTTGGGGGGGGCGGGGGGCATTAAATAAAGACTAAACACAAGCCAAGCCAAAGCTTGCAAATCCTGCGACATTCTCCCGCGCCTTGATAAACATCTTGCTCTGAGAGCCCGGCTTGACCGGTGTGCAGTAGACCGACATGGACTTGCGATCACGAGAGAACTCCAAGGTGAATTCCTTTTTCATCAGCTGCCTGATCACCTGAAGGAGAAAAAAACCCAACAACAAATCTTTAACGCCTATTCTCGTCTCGGCGCTGCTGTTGTACTCTGCATTGGCCCGCTTCAACCACTAGATGTCCTTCGAGGTCGCTCTACTCTACCCCGATGATTTTGAAAAGGCACTTTCAAATAGGTTCTCTTTTGCCTAAGTGCTAGCGCCGCAGTCACAGAATGACCAGAAACACTTGTAAGCCGCGTGTGGGAAAACGCGTTTCGCACTCAAATGAAGCTAAACGTTCATCATTGTGCAGTTTATAGACCGCGTTCACCTTTATCTAGTCTGTTATTGACAATTTGGCCATGTCCAAATTGTCCACTCAAAAGCCCAAATCTCGAAGCTCACCGAGTTGCAGGCCCCAGCACGCTCCACCTTGCTGAGTCCGGAAAGGTCCGTTTTGAACACGTTCATCTTCTCCACCAGGGTTGTAAGAGCCGTCTCTGTGGCTTCCCCCACTTTCTCATAAACACCTTTGGCCTGACAAAAGATGACAAAATGACGCGTGATGATGGAACGTACGGACCGAGAAACAATTTATAAATACGTCTTCGGGAATGAATGGGTTAATAAGCTTTAATTCTTCGCCCGAGTAAAAAGGGGACTCAACCTGGTATTTAAATGATTATTTTTTTCATTAACTCATTTAATACTTCCTTAGCCTAAATTTTAAGGGAAAAAAACCACATACATATAGATAGATATAAATAGGATTTTCACACCGGTGGTGAGTCATCCGATCGAGTCTCTTTTTGAGGTGCCGAAAAGCGAAGTAGGGGCGAGGACACGCTAACGGCCGCTCGTTTGTTGGCGTGACGGCGCAAAGCAATAAAGCTCCCGCTTCCCCTCCGGCGCTTAAAGGGCCGGCGGAAGGAAACGCGGCTCGGCAAACGGCCGGGCCCGAGAGGATCCGTGCGACTGAACTCGCGGTCTCCGCGGCGCTTGCCAAGATACGCCGAGAGGCGGGAAAAGCCATCGCGACTTTTCTTCATGGAGATCGGGATCAAATCGGAGCAGAAGTACACAACGCGGCCGCGGCCGGACGGCGAGAGAACTGTTGCACATTTAGCGCCAGCGCGTGTTTTGAACCACCTCGTTGTAGTCCAATGACGAGTCGTTGCACATGGAACACACGGTGGCCAACTCCAAAAGTCCATCATAGTCTCCGCACTGGACCGGCCGCTCGCCTTTCAGGCTGGGGGAAAACACGCCGCGGCGCGAAAAAAGAAAAACGACACGGGTGAAATAGGCGTGCGGAAGGCCGAGTCGGGCCGCGCCGTTTGCCCGAGCCAAGTTACGGATGGGGTGACCAACACGCGCGCCTAGATTTCAAACTTACATCTGCCCTTCAGGTGCATACGTCGATCCCGTTATTGAGAATTCGTGCAGTGTGCAGCTGGAATTCTGCACTTTGTCCACGACGAACATCTGGAGAAGGGGAAAAAAAGAAAGTCATTTGCAAAACAAGTCCTTTCGCTTTGAATATGACACACAAATGCATGCTAATTTGTTTGAAAAACTTCAATGACGTGGCATGGCAAAGACAATTTAGCCTTCAGTGAGTCACCCCCCCCCCCCCCATTCAGAGTTGATCATTTTTTTATGAGCTGGGGGGGCGACTTAAATGTAACGATGAAAAAGTTCATACCCATTGCAACCACGTCCTGTGAAGCACCTGTGTAGTCATTATTATTGTGTAGGGTCAACTAAAAGCTCCAGGCGCGGACGGTGTGCGGAGGGCTGGAGAAATTGGCAGGAGCCCCGTAAGCTTCCGGCAAATCGGCCGCCGGCTATTTGGGGACTTTGGCCAAAAAGACACAAGAGTGCACGCAAAGCAGCGAGTGAGAAATATCACACGATTGTTCCTTCATCCGCTTTTTTCTCATGATCTGATCTCCTGCGGTCTCCACGGTAACAAGGCACAGTGTGATCTGTGTGACTCAGTGGCAGTAGCGCAAGATTGGATTTAGCCATCCAATTTTCTAACTTGCTTGTTGAGGGCAAAGCAATGAGGAGAATGAAGCCGAGCACGTTATTTACTCCGAAGCAAATCTTAATCAATTAGCAGTCAAAACCTCATTTCAAACTGAATGGATTTCAATTTTCGCCAATCGAATTGTTCACAATGGGTCACGATTGACAGCTAGCACTGTAAAAATTAGGAAACGGGTGAGAAACTCCAGGCCATTTCACACTGGTAAATAATATATCCGGGTGAGGAAATAAGATGCTTTGGCCGCGCAAACGTGAGAAACATTGCCCCCTGGCGGCAGCGCTTGATTTGACGTTTTCAATGTTAATATCGCTTGATTCATCGTGATAAAACCCATTTGCGGGCCGTGTGTTTGACACCCCTGGCTCGGGCAAACCTTTCACCTGTATGAATGCTGTAAAATGGACGCCAATTTTCAAGAAAAATAATATTAATCTTATTTATGGCAAGAGGGGAGGCGCCATAAGCAAGTGTACAATATTTAGGCAAAGCATGGAACGAGATCATTTTTCAAAGTCCTTCCGCGCTAATACGTAGATCTCCACAAAGAATCCCTCGTAGCAGATCGACTGACTACCGGGTGAAATAACATCATCCTTGAGGGTATCATAAAACTTTGAGAGATTTAAGTGGCGGCCACGCGCTCATGCAACAAGATGTTCATTGTAGTTGCAGTTGACAGTGTTGTGAAACTCAAATTGCATCACACGGATCTTATATTGCGCAATTCCATCACTTGCGCGGCACTTGTAATATTTTGCTCGATAAGAGCGCAAGCATCTTAGGAGGGAAGTCTCCGGCAGCCGCGTTGTTTGGAATGGGAGTTATTCCCGAAGGCCGCCGCTCTTGGGGTGGGGAGCGGGGGCCTTTAGCTCAATATTTGCCAACGTCAGCTGAGCTAAGTCTTCCCGCGCCTGCGGCGAGCGCGTAGGAGTGAGCTCGCCGTTTGAGGGAACTCCCTGAAGCTGCGCGCTAATCGCGCACAAAAGACATTGCCAGACGGGAAAAGCATTTGTCGGATGGGCCGCGGACCACGCGTCCGCTCGAACGCCAACTTCGCGTCGCTGGCTCGTGCGCGACCGGCTTAAAGTCGGGTTATTTGGCCATTTTACAGCGGAAGATTCTTTATATGGTGAAAGAATTGACGACTGCAACCTTTGCAAAGCCATTTTTCGACTGAAAATGAGGCGGTTTGTATTCAAGGCCCGGGAAACGGCCGGCGCACGGACCGGTGCCGGGTCGCGCGGCCACTTACCCTGCAGACGGACATTTGATTGGTGGTGAGGGTCCCCGTCTTGTCGGAGCAGATGACGGAGGTGCAGCCGAGGGTCTCCACCGAGGGCAGGCTCCGCACGACGGCGTTCTTCTTGGCCATGCGGCGGGTCCCGAGCGCCAGGCAGGTGGTGATGACGGCCGGGAGGCCTTCGGGGATGGCGGCCACGGCCAGCGCCACCGCTATCTTGAAGTAGTAGATGGCCCCCCGCGCCCAGGAGCCGCCGTGGACGGGGTCGCCGAAGTGGCCGATGTTGATGAGCCACACGGCCGCGCAGATGAGGGAGATGACCTTGGAGAGCTGCTCGCCAAACTCGTCCAACTTCTGCTGCAGCGGCGTCCTGTCTTGCTCGGTGGACGCCATCTGATTGCGGATTTTGCCGATTTCCGTGGCCGCGCCCGTCGCCACCACCACGCCGATGGCCCGACCGGCGGCGACGTTGGTGCCCTGAGCAAAATCGGACAACATTTTGACAAAAACGTCCAGTCCCTATTTCATTCCATCCGTCGGTCGGGAACGCGCTTGACAAACGTGCATATTTTGGGGCATTTGGCAACATCCCGGATGGAATACTGACCTGTTCCACTTACTTCCACTTTTGTAAGTCCCCACGGATTTTTTTTTTCTTTTCAATTTAAAAAGAAAAAAACAAAGACACGCGCGGTGAAGGTTTCCCGCATGCCGGCCGGCCGGCCGGACGAGGTAACTAAAAACGAACTTGCCACTTGAACTACTGCAGTACGCATCTTTACTATAAGAAAAAATGCTCACAGAAAACAACATGTTTTTCTTGTCTTGATTGACGGCTCTGGGGTCGGGAACTGGGTCGGCGTGTTTGATGATGGACACGGACTCCCCTGCGCACGGCAATAAACGTTTGAATTGAAACGGGAATTATTCATATATTTGTTTTTACAATTGGGAATTTCAAAAGTACCTGTGAGGATGGATTGGTCCACTCGCAAGGTGGTGGACTTTATAGTTGTCAACCTGATGTCAGCTGGAACTTTGTCTCCGACTGAAACCAAGACAAGAACAAAACAAAAGTGTTTTATGTCGCGCTTAACGGGGCGTAATCAAAGTCAACGGTTTCCGCATAAAGTTTGCGTCGTCGAAGAATTCATTTGTGTTCGTGATACTTTGAAAAGGCTGCTCCTCGCCTTGTTTGTGCCAGACTATTAGTTTTTTTTTTTAGAAGGCGTGGGCACGGGCGGCGACGATGACTTCATCGAGCCGTCAGAAGATCCGCTCCGGAGGCCTAAACGAAAAAGCCGAGCCAGAGTGCGGGAGACTGAGACGGGGCGGCGGGCGCGGCGCGTTTGCGCGGGAGACGGCCGCGGGCTTCAGCTTGGCCGAGGGGAGGAGAGCGAAGGCCCGCCTTTCCGATCCCTCCGCCGGACTTGCCGTTTTTGCAACGGGCCTCCCTTTGTCACCACGCGATCCGAAGGCTATTATTTACAAACGTCGGGAGCGCGTGCCGCGCGGCGGCGGCTCAAACGGAGGTTCGTGAGGGCACTTTAGCGGCTGCGTGAGATTCGAAGAGGGTTCCTGTGGGTCTCAGTGAAGCGGAGGGTCTTTTGAAAACAAATCAGTTGGCCCTCTGCTTTTGCCACGGGCGGACGGTCAGAATCTGCCTCCCGCATAATAAATTGGCAGAGGAAATGCCACACGGCGCGGGGAGAAACCGGTTTCCATCTCCTCGGGTCTTGTGTAAACCCTCACGCGGTCCTGACGCCGAGAGCGCCGCAGTCAGTCAGTCGGTCCGTTAGAAGCCCGAAGGAAAGTTCCAGTGGAGGAGCAAAACGCAAAACGCCGGCCAAATGACCTACGAGTACGCTGCGGGGGCGGAACCCGGAGTAAATATATTGATTCGATTTTCTCTTCTCTTGCCGCCCTTTTCCCAAATCTCCCGTTTATTTTACGTTCAACAGCGACTAACCGTACCGGTGTCGATTTCAAGTAGCACTATGGGACATCCGTACTACGATTCTCCACATTTGAGTTCGGGACTCGACCCAGAGAGAAGCAACGACTCTCACAAAAATAAACATAGCAAAATTAACACCTCTCTAAAGAGTGCATCTGCTTAATTTGGATTCATTAAGCAAATGATATTTACAGAGCTAGTTGCCATGACGATGAGGTCGCGCGAAAGTAGCGGCGGCGGTAGCCGGGGATGGAGCGGAGGAGTTTTGACGCTTGGCGACCTGCGCCGGCTTGTCTGCCGGTCTTGTTGAGTGCGCGTACGGAGGAACACGCCGGCCGGCCGCGACTAGCCCAAATTCCAAAGGACCGTCGACTTACACGGTCGGAAAACAATCAAAAGGGAGCCACACGCGTATACTCGACTCATTGCTAACTAATTGAATGAATCCATTTTTTGGGCGCGCGTTTGGATCGGCACGGCTCTTTCCTTTCGACGTTGCGGGAAAGGCTTTTTTTCACGATTCGGTCGCCGCTTCGCTCCGTCATAAAATGGTGAAAAACGCCGGTCGTTGTTTTTCAAAGTAAAAGCATAAGACGAGGGTAAATAGTCTTCTTTCAACAGGATTGAAGGCTGAAATTTTCAGGACTGCGCTTCCCCAAAGCAGGAAGCCTAAGGGGTGACCTAAAAGCTATTTTTAGAGGGGGCCGCTTTGTAGCGGGGGACCAGTGCAGATCCCGACAAACGCCCAGGCGGTCAGACTGAGAGGATGGAAAGCGGAGGCGAGCGGAAAGCTGCGGAAAGTTGGACGCCGGGGAAGAGCGTTGGTACGTGCGCGACCGGGCCGCGGCCCCGGCACCTGCAAACCCGCGGGAAAAGAGCGTTACGTCATCCGGCGGAGCCGTGAGGTTTCCAGACTGGCGAACGGGCGCCGAAGGCCGCGGGAGAACGCGCGGAAGCCCCGGGGAAGGATAACGGAGGCTTCTCGCGGCCGGGCTCACCCGCCACCTCCACGATGTCTCCCGGAACCATGTCCCTGGCTTTGATCCTCTGCACGGCCCCGCGGTTCATGCGGTACACCTTACCCATCTCGGGTTCGTACTCTTTAAGCGCCTCGATAGCGTTCTCGGCATTTCGTTCCTGCCGAAGAAACAAAAGAGCATCGGAACGGTCAAGTCCATTCCTTTGTCGCGTACTCGAATGAAAACTTTTCGCACGGAGCGCTTTCGGGACTCGCCGATGACTTTTTCACTCGGTAGGATCTGCTCGTACATTTTTTGGGGGGGGGGGGGCGGTACAGCATGACCGTATTTGCAGACATATAGTCATCTCAACTTGCATTTTATGGGAACGAGGGTCTGCCATAAGCGCCCGCTGGCAAAATGGGCCAATTATTTCAAAGAACACATTAAATAAAAAGGTTGTGGACATTATTTGATTTTTTTAATATATAATATTAATATAATATTTTTAATAAACAATCATTATTATGATTCAATTTTGATTCAAGGGCAGACCAAGCACTAAAACGGTTGATGTATTTTAAATATAAGTGAGATTTATTGTCAGTGGCGTGAATCCACCCCGCATGATTTCTTCCTTTGCACTTTTTGATATGTCAGCTTTGACGGATGGCTAGGAAGCCCGCATTGTTCCGACGCATCCATTTAACGCGTTGACTTGCACTTTTGAACGCATTCGCGGCTGGTGGACGAAAGGCAAATTCTCTGGCCGTCATTCAAGCTCGACAGAAGGGGGGACGGCATCTCACCTGCCAGACGCCGATGACGGCATTGGCGACCAGGATAAGGAGGATGACGAGCGGCTCCACGAAGGCGGTGAGCGTCTCCTGGCCTTCCTCCAACAAAGCCAACACCTGGACGGACAAACGCCACGCTACGCACGGTACGGTATATACGCTGCGTATTTAAGCCCGGAGACGTTAAGGCGAGCGAAGCCTTTCGTCGGGATCCGTTCCCGGACATATCCGAAAAAGCTTAGGTCCCGTCAATCAAAATTTATGGGGGCAACTTTGGAGGATGAGGAGAAAAGTAGTGCGTTTGCAGTACAGTATTTATAAAAGTAGGTTCATAATTAAGGGGGAACGCGCGATTTGGTTTTCCGCGTTTGGAATTCTTTTTCACCGGGCAGAAAAAGATTCGACAAGGCCGAAAAGGTCCCGGCGATTTTTTGATGTTTTAGGCCCCGCGCTCTATCGTTACGGCGGCGCTTTATACGGCCGACCGACCGTCCGAAAACGCGCCATCCGCCATACAAAGCGACTCGTTCCGTAAACGCGAGGCGCTTTCAGCTCTTCCGCGTTAACGGGGGAAACTTCTTCCGACGGCGCTCGAGGAAAAACGAGCTTTCCGAGCCGCGCCCGCCCGCCCGCCCCGGGGGCCGTTACAGAGGGCGTATTGTGTCGCGGACATTTTTGGAGCCATTTTCCCCCGCTTTCAGAAAGAGCAAAATTCCAAAACGCCGGCGAGGCGCTCGTAACGGACCATTCCCCGTCCCCGCCTCTCAAAGCGGGGTGACACTTTGAGCGCTTTCCAGGCGGAGCTGTGTTTTCAAAGGCGTCGACGGAAAGCACATTCGCGCCAAAACAGAAGAGCGGCTCCTCCCCGATGACAAGAAGACGAAATCGCGGCCCAGCGGCTCCTCCCCGATGACAAGAAGACGAAATCGCGGCCCAGCGGCTCCTCCCCGATGACAAGAAGACGAAATCGCGGCCCAGCGGCTCCTCCCCGATGACAAGAAGACGAAATCGCGGCCCAGCGGCTCCTCCCCGATGACAAGAAGACGAAATGGCGGCCCGCCGTCCCGAGCGTTCTTTCGGAAGGAAGGCGCGCCGCCGCCGCACGCTACGCTACTTACAAAGGAGACGCAGGCGGCCAGAAGCAGGATCCTGACCAGGAGGTTTTCAAACTGCTCCAACACCAGTTCCCACAGGGACTTTCCTGGAACGCACGCGCGCACAAATGGGTTGTCTGGAGGGAGTCAAAGTCGAGAAGAGCGACGCGTGGAAAGCACGCGTAACGTGGTTTCCCCAACACCTACTGTACAGGCGGCAGAATTAATAACAACAATCGTCATCCGCATTTAGCGGCGGGGCGGGGCGGGGCGGGGCGGGGCCGCCCGCTTAATCCCCCGCTCTCCACAAAACAAATGGCTCCGGACATTTAATGGTGCAAGGGGGGAGGATAGAGGCCCGGCTGGAAAAATCAATATTTACCTTCTTCGGCGGGGAGCTCTGGAGACGTCCCGTCACAACGGTCGGAGGAGGAAGTCAAGAGGTCGGAGCGGAGGGGGAGAGAGAAAAGGAGAAACGGTTGGGACGGCCTTCGGAAGTTAACGAGGCATCGGCCCCGGCTTAAGACGACCGGCTCCCTCGATCGTTTCCCACTGCGCCCGCGGAACTCTCTCTTCGCTCGAAAGAGAGTCGGGTCAAAAGGAGAACGTTTATGGGAGAAAACAATACAGAAACACAACGGGTCAATTCCAGCCAATTTCAGGGTTGCTTTTCTCTTGTACGAAATGCCGCGCGCCGCTAAGGAGGAACTTTCGCATTCTGCTCGTTAAGTTGGAGCTCATTTGCAAGTTTGCCACAAAATCCCACAGCCCCACCGCGAACTCTCGATGAAAACGCCAGTCGCCCGGCAGAGAAGCGCCCGCTCTGCAAAATGACGACTTTTGTTTACGACTTGCGAACCCACTCGGTCGGGGCCAACGCAAAGAAACAAAACGGTCTTGACTGCGGACCAATCTAGCGGAAGATTCCACGTGATCTCGTGGGAAAAGAAGCAAGACGCAGAGCGCGCCCACCCTAAGCGGCGCGACGGAAAGAAGCGGCGCCTTTCTGCAGCGGACGTCGCTACTCCATCGCGAACGGCGACCGCGCGGGGAAAAGGCTTGGAGCGCGCCCCTCGGCTCTCGGCCCTCGGCCTCGGCCGCCCTCCAAAAACTGGATTCTGGCGGTCGCTCGCTTTGCGCTCCGCGCAAGCGGAAAGACAAACAAAACTTAAAGGCCCCCGTAATGGACCCGACTTTGGCACTTGAAAACCACGCGCGCGCTCAAAATTCCCCTCCCGAAAGACATTTTAAGCTTGTTTTCCGACGATTCTTAACACAATTTGGAAGATTGAAAACCGCGATGCCAGAATGATGTCAGAGAACAAGACCATCTTCCCAAAATAGCCTTTGGCTCCGCTTTGCCTCTCGTGACACCATATTAGCCGCTTTGAAGGGCAATCATGTTTTAAGTGATTGCGGAGAGTGAAACTGAACACCAGCCGGGAGCCGGTCCGCGAAAGATGGACCGCAAGGACACGGTCCCGATTGGGCTCTAAAGAAGGCCGGGGGAAACGTCAACCCGGTTGGCTGAGTCCACTTTAAAGTAAGTCGAGGTCGGCCTTCGGACCGCCTCCTCCTCCTATCTATCGGCCGTCCGCATTGTTGGAAGGACGGCAAGGGAGAAAGAGAAAGGGCTATTACACCTTTGGGATCGTTTCCAATTATGAAAAAAGGGACAAATTACTCATATTCAGCTTTAGAAGATAAGAAAAAATATGGGGGGGGGAAGGGAGATTACGCAATCTAAGGATAATAGATTTAAAACACGTTTGATTGCCAGCACAGTCAGTGTTTTTCTGCTAAAGCTAAAATATGATACAACATTTGGCTTTTCTCTGCTTCTTCTTTATTTTTGGGAACAGATTCTTTTTGTGGACAAATATTTCTTTGCAATGAAGTTAATGATGGCGGGAGACAAAAGACGGACTGGGCGGAAAGACGAGACGGCGGGAGGGGGAACGGCTTTCCCCGGCGCGCCCCCGAAGCCCAGGATTCCCTCGCAGTCGGCGTCAAAGCCAAAAGGCTTGCCCGGTCACATTCCCCGACGGCCTCCTCCCGACGGGCCCGGACGACGAAGAAAAAAGGGCGCGTCTACGCGCGGCACAAGCGCGGCCAACGCCGAGCAAACGCGCAAACGCTTCCCGGGGAGCGTCGCCAGCAACGGCGAGGGAGCGCGGGAGGAAAAGCCGGAAAGCCGACTTATTTCTTTCGCCGCTTCACGTCGTTTCATCGCCGCGGCGCTTTGACCCTCTCCGCGCATCCGTCGGCGGGCTGACAAAGACGTCCGCAGATGAGCGGAAACCAAATAAACGCTCCGCCGACAGTTTGGTGTACATTTCCACCGTGGCTTTCGGTGCCGAGCGTTACCGGAAAAGGAAACCTCTCGGGGGCCCGTACCTCTTCGCTCGGAATATCGGAAATGCGTAACTAAGGGCGCCGCCATATGAAAGACCGACTTCCGTTCTTCGGTTGTAGGTAATAGCTGCGTTGTAAGTGCGAAAACACTGCCATCCCATGGTCACAGTTGGCACTACGGTGTTCAACTGCCTTGTATTAGGTAAGCGTCAGTCAAGGGGGTCAGCCACCCTTCATAAAAAAGAAAAACTCAATTTCGTTATTTAGTACTCATTTAAAAGATGAGAATTATGGCACTGAAAGCTAACATTTTTTCTTAATGCACTAATTACACGAGTGAAAAACATTGATGGAATTAGTTTATAAACATTGTGTCAATTTGAGATTTTTTTTTTTTTAAATGATGACAAAAGACTATAGAGGGAGCCCGTGGGCCAAACAATTTCGGGTGCTACCTGGCCAAATCAGACCAAGACGGGTTAATGCCATTCAATAATAAAATGGCAAAGCCTCACGGGTCTCCCCGTTTGCTTTGGTTGCCTGTCGTCTCAGGCGACAACCGCTTTTGCAGCTTTGAAGGAAGCTCATTTGTGGGCGGGAGGAAGTATCTTCAGGAAACCTTTGCAGCCAATCATCGGTGGGAATGTACAACACATCTATAAATATCATAACGCCAACCGCCCTAATAGCTAATGTATGATGGCTTCCGACATACATTAGCCCTCATAATGATCCCACTGAGAAAAAAAAAAAAAAAAGCTCTGAAACACATTAACAAAAGGTGAATGGAAAATGTTGCTAATGTTCCTACACGATTACATAATTATCACAATACTGTATAGCAACAGTGTTGCATTAAGATAAGATGAAACTCCTATTTCTTTTCCTCGTATGGCATCGGTGAGGCTTTGTGCAAATACTCGGCGCCTTCCGTCCTCTCCTGTCGTCGGCGAATGAAATGATGCGTCATCAAGCGCTTATCATTTCTGGGCAGCGCAACGTAACAAGGAAATCTGCTTGTCACTTTGAGAAACCTCAAACTGGAATATACTACTGCGGATGACAAAAAGCACACGCCATATCAACCACAGAATGTTTACAGCTTTTGGGGCCTATTCTGCGAGCGTGTTTTTTCGGGTTACTGATCATAAGCAGGGAGAAAAGTTTGCTCCAAAATGAACCCGTTCACTGCCGTTGACGGGTATCGACGTCCGCCGTTCATTTTTACCTTTGTTCGTGATGGGCAGGACGGATGGAATGATGCGCTTTTTCATGACGTTCCCAAAAACATTCAAGGCCTATTTGTTTCCCTTTTGTGTGTTTTGCGACTTAACGTGCTTGTGTCAACGCCGGGCCTTTTACGACGCCACCCAAATAAACAGCACGCCGCGCGGTCAAGTAGAAAGTCGGCGCGAGACGGGGAGGAGAAGCCCGCCGTGCGTCGCGCGAGAATAACATCGACTGAAGCTGCCAACAGAACAAGTATACGCAAGACCGCTTTGCCTTAGAGAAACTACAATAAAAAAAAAAGGGGGAAACGGGTATCCCCTTGCACTAGCTTTTATCTAAACGACCTCGCGCGCGCGCGGGCACGCACAGGAAGTTGACAGCTAAAAGCGAAAAGCGACGCTATCTGCGGCGAGACGTCGCTTTTTCCATGAAGTCATCAGCGCCTGGGTGTAAAGCGGCAAACAAAAGGCCGAGTGTTTGACTTGCACAATATGGCGCTCGCTATACGGCAGCCGGCCGCACATGCGCATGCCGAAGGCGGGGCTGCACACATTGGAGCGGGAAGTCCACAAAAGGACGCAAAAAGGAATTTCAGGATGGTGACCAAAAGGTATACGGCTACGTAACGGCGTCTAACCTTGAACCCCGAAAGGGGAAGTCGTGTCAGCGCAACATCGTACGCCGCCGGATTTCATTCTCATGTTTAACTATTATAACGATGGGGAAAACGAAGCCTCATGAAGAACTTTTGCACTCCTCTAGATGGCGCTGTTTGTGCAAGGACGAATGCTAGTCCCGTGGAAAAGCGTCCAACTCCTGTTGCTCGAGCGATTCACGAGGCTTTTTGACTCATCATTACATACAAGTTGCACTGCTCTCGTCGCGAATAAACATTGAGAGCCAATGCGCCCCATCGAAAACGACACGTGTGGCGGCCGTACTCGTAGGGTCGACCGTTTCGTCGAAGGGAAGAGCCATTTATATCCAGGCAGCTTTTGACACCTTTTTTGCGAAAACGTCAGACTCGGCGTGGCGCGGGCCAAAAAGACGGGCGCTTTGATGTCGGGCGATCAGCTGTGTTAAACGGGAGCTTTGCCAGCATTTGGGGGCCATTTCCCTGGACGGAGGGGGCTTCCCGCCCGGACTTACTCCATCTTATCGCGCGACTCGTATCCGGGCCATTTTGAAGAAACGAGCGCTCAAAGCGAAAACAGGTCGATCGAGCTTTTGCCTTTGATCGGCGTCAGCGCCCCGTCTCCCAATCGGAGCGGGGGAAAGCGCTTCCTGGTGCCGAGCCGGCCGGGATGCGTGCGTGCGTGCGTACGCGGCGCGTGTACGCAGAAGGACGGCCGGCGGCTCCTTTCTTTTGCTTACTTAGAGACCGGATCTGACTGACGTACGACCAGTTTAGCAGGAGTTATTTTATGCGGCCGACTGCATCCTTGAAGGCTAATTGGCCGGGCGATAAAAACAAAGAAAGTCTACTCAAATCGTCCCGTTTGAAGAAATACTCGACTCCGTTTACTTCTTCAAGTTTTGAGGCAAGTATCACAAACATTCCGCAAATCAAAAAAGGCGTTGGAAAATGTTCATTTAGATACAAAGCACAGTTTGTTTGGATACATTTATTATTTGCTACCCGCTCTATTAACTCGTGTCACGTGTTCAAGCAAAACCAATATTTGTACGTTTCTGACCGTGCTGGTTTTACTAATTGAATTGAATAAAAGTTTTGAACTCTGCAAACTTCGGCAGCGTAGTCGTCAGTTTGGCGGTTGAAAACATTGAATTTCCTGGAAAACAGCGAGGAAGATGGACAGGCGGGCGGACTCGGTTTGTCATCCTTTTCTCACTCCGCTGTAGAAATGTGCTTTTTCACCAAGCCTTCCTCTCCTATTGGACTGAGCCCATTTGTGTAGATCGTGCGGGTGCGTCGATGCGGGGTTCATTCAAATGCGTGCGTAGTGAGAGTTAGTGCGAGCGGGTGTGTGCATTGATCTGTTTGTGGATTTTTCGCATTCTTTTGAACGAGTGCTCGGCGTGTAATGTGCCGCTGTATGCGTTGGCTCGTCTTGTTCCACGTTTGAGGAGAGATGCTTCAACGATTTCCGAACGATTTCGAATCGACGCCACCCTATTACGATCGCAATTTGAACCGAAAGAAAGGAAGGAAGGAAGGAAGGAGCTAGTATCAAGTCGGACATCGAACGTCGATGGATTTTTGCAGGTTCCGATCGAGTCTTTCGTCCGCGAGGAGGAAAAGAAGTGAAAGTACTCACCGTTGGGCCCGTATTTGTCCAATTGCGCTCTGACTTGCTCCTGAGTCAAGCCGGTGTTTTCATTCACGCCGAAGAAGTGTAAAACTTCCGCGGCCGGTTTACTGTGCGCGTTTTCCATCTCGGCGGCGCTTAGACGACGAGCTGACGAGGCGCCGGCTCGGATTTCCGCGGTCGGACGCCGAGACCACCTGGCCGAAGGCCGAAGAGCCAAGAGCGAAGAGCCAAGAGCGAAGAGCCAAGAGCGAAGAGCCGGCCGGCTGTGAACGAGACGCGACGCGCGCTGCTCTGCGCTGCGCTGCTCTGCTGCAAGTGCTCGCCTGCCGCCGACCTCATGAGCACGCGAAGGTGTTTTGCTGCTGCTGCCGCCGCCGCCGCCGCCGCCGCGCGCGCGCGCGCGCCGCCTCTCATCTGTCGCGCGCTCCCTCCCGCGCGCCTATTGGCTGCGCGTACCTGGATGACGGCGCACTCGGGCCAGCTGCCGCGGGGACTTCCTCCCAACGCGGCACGTGACCAACACAAGTTGCTCCTCGTGACGTCACACGCGTTGGAGCGCAGGAACGAAACAGACGCAGGTGAAAATACAATCTTTTCCGTTTTGTATACTTCTTGTGTCATGGGGTTCTCCGGTAGATGGCAAAATTATCTGCTGCTATGTACAATGTAACTATCGCCTGCAGAAAAGAAGAACCACATAAGAGCTCCAGTAAATATGAGCAACAAAACCTTGAGGTGTCAAATATTCGGCCGGGATGCACCTGGAATTCAGTGGTACGGCGTACCAGCACCTCCCAACTTTAGCCTCCAATCTAGAAAGTTCACGTAAGCCCACGGCTCGCTCTTAGGGTACGCTTTTTTTTTTTTTTTTAAAGAATTAGATTTTAAAAAGCAAGCTAATCACGTTGTTTTTGCAGACGTGGCACAGCTAGCTAGCCGCTAACGACACTGCTGCTGCTTCTGCGCCCACTAGCATTCACTGGCTAGTTCCAATATGACAAAAGATATTAAAAAAAAAAAAAAACAATATGAACGCCTGCTCGTGAAGTGAACTCAAATGAAGAGGCTTGGTCTCATACAGAAAGATACATGTCCAAATTGCAATTTAACTGGGCTGGTAGCGAACGGGTTAAAAAGTCACAAAACTGTGAAGTTGTCTGGTCTACCGAAATATCAGAGTGGGGTTCGTGACTAATGACTTTTTTTTTTTTTTTTTCTAGTTAGCAATGTGTGCAGAGTAAGCTCAGTGTACACTCCAAGTTGATTTTGCATGTCATTTACTACGGCCTGGGGACCTGTGAGTTTACTTCCTGGAAAATTGCACCGTGACATTATGTAAAACGCCTAACAATGACTCCGCAACGCAGCCGTTTTAGTTTGAATTGACTATAAGCTCAAGTGCAACAACCTGCCTTCATTTTTCGGGGGTGGGGGGGGCACAACCGAAATTTGCCTATTCATTCGCTGACGGCAAGCTTGCCCCGGGGAACGGAACACGACGTATTTACTTTCCAACACTTCGCGTGAGGTTACTATAGGACACACAGAAACGGGCCTTCTGTTGGACCTTTGCTTACCAAGTAGAAAAAAAGCAAGGCCTTCAAATTCTGTCCCGCCTCACAGCCGGGAGGGGACAAAAAGCGTATCCGCGTCCAAATCTTACATTATTAAACAGTTGCAGGGGAGGTGCCGTGGGAGTTCATGCACGTGTGAGGGTCTTACTCCCAAGAAGGATGTCTTTTCTCGCGTCACGGCAAATATTCACAGTAGTCGCGCACGCTGATGAATTGGGCTTTCTCTCAGTTCTTTGGTCACGACCTTTGCACGGGTCCTCCCAGACACGTTTGAAAGAAGCCCTCTGGCGCTAACTCGAACCAAAAGAACACACCGACCTAAAGGTCTTGGCCCACTTCCTCTGGTACTGTGCGCTAGGGGGACCGTGCGAGTCCCCGCACCGGTTCCACATTTTCCACGCTACTTTTTTGTAGCTTTCGTCTGCATGTAGGGGAAATGAGCCTTAGCCTCAGTTTAAAAAAAAAAAAAAAAAGACATCATGTTCTTCCGCATCACCAACACAACGGCGGGTCGTGCATTCAAATGCACGGGCACGCCGAACCCGGACGAAAAAAAAAGCTTGGTAACGTCCTCGCTTCTTTTTGAGTACGTTTTCAACGGCCCCGTTGGAGCGCAACGTCGAGCGTCCTTTGCATGTAGGCCAGGCAGGCAAATTGCCTTCCGCTTGCATGTGTGCCAATCTCGAGCCTTTGCCGTGCCATGAAATCAGGGCAGTGTTTTTATTTCAAGACCGCAATGTGGGCAGAGGCTCTTCTCCAGGGCTTTGCTGCATCACTGCGGTCCTCGCGCACCTCCAAAAGCAAAACTTTGACCAGTTCTTTTACTCCTCCAAATTCCATTCATTCCAAAACGCTTTTGACGTGATATCAAAGGAAAAGTATCCAAAAATCACTAGGAGGCTAAAGTATCGCAACCATTGTCAAAACATGAGGACTTTCCATACGCCGCGCCCGCCGCCGTCCCTTCGAAATGCTTGCAAACGGGAGGCCCGTAGCTATGGGATTCGGCCCATTCTCGTTTCCTGACGTGCATCTTACCCGATTTTTGCACGAATCCTTTCAACGGCAACTCGCAAACGGGGCGCAATTGAGGTTTTGACACCCCGACAGCAGCGCTAGTGGCCAACTTACGCCATTGGCGAGCGCTTTTCTTTTTTGCGGCTTTTGAAGCTAACCTTCCGCTTAGCGCCTCTCCTCCGTTCTAACGCGACGGCATAGTTTTGCGCAGCGCCCGCGGCCGTCCCGCTTTCCTCGTCCGTCTCCCTCCGTCACGTCCAGCGCCGAGTCGATTTCCCAGCTCACCGATTAGTAATCGGAAGCGCCTGAGCGCCCCGTCCACCGTGATGTGGAAAAGTCTGCTGGTTTCCATGAAGTGCATTTGGGGAGAAGGGAAAGATGTGTTGGGACGATGTCCTCAGAGGTGATTGACAGAAAACGGTCAGAAATAACAAGAAACGACTTGACGTGACCGGACGCCATAGCTACTTGTAGAGCGACAGCTCTCTTTACGCGGCGCTTAATTGGCGACCACCGAACGAGCCGTGTCTGACTGAGACGGAGAGCTCGAAGGCGAGCCGAAAGGGAGCTCGGCGGCTGCTGTTGATAGCAAAAATGACAAGTTGCAGGAGAAGACAACATGGAGCTTTTACCGTGTTGATTTCTCACCCTAGACACCCCCAAAGTCCTTTGTCCCCATATTGCCACATTTCTAAGCGTTCATTGGCCCCGCCCGACGCCACTTGAGCAAAACATTCCTTCGCCCAGTCAGCCCGTGACCCTCGTGAGGACGACGGCCGGACGGATGTTTGGCGACATCGCAAAGGGGGCGCGGCGGCCCGCCAACAAGACGTTTTGCTTCCCGCTCGGAAATGTCAAGACCGTAAAATAGGAAATGAAATGGCCCATGTGCCATTTTTTGGCATGTGTTTAGCCGCGGAACGTGTACAAATATCATGATCCAGGTCTATCGTCATCGTTTGTGTGACGACGAGTCTGTCGGTGCCGCATTTGACTTCCAAATGACAGCGGGCAAGGATGCAAACAAGGTAAAGATACCAGTGTTTTTTGTGTGAGCGTGTGCTGTGGTTATACTAACCTCGGCAAAAAAAAAAAAAAAATGCGGTTAGGAGTCTTACGCGCAAAGGCTACGGCTATTTGCTCTGCTGTCATGAGTTCTCTTCTTCATGAAATGATCGCATGGCGTGTGTGCCAGCACGTTGACACATTCAAGCAACAGGCAAATAAAAAACAGAACTAGTGCTCATAAGGCTTTCCACTGGATGCTTAAGGGGTGAATGCACAAAGACTGAGATGGACAAAAAGTGTGTGAAAATGAGGGGGAGGGGCCTATGTCCCATATTCTCTAACGCAGGTGGCTGAGACACTCTCAAACGCCGTGGCATAGCAGCTGTCTTTGACAGGGAGCCACAAAGCTGTTTGCGGGTTACTGACACACACACACACACACAAAGTAAAGCATGGCTTTAATTCCTCATATTTTTTCACCACTTCCTTTCCAGCGTGATGCACGGTTACTTCAAATTTCCATCCATTACAATCGCTCGGAAGCGAAGAACGGCGCTTGCCGGCTTATGTTCTCTCGCTTCAAAAAAAGAACCGAGACGGCCATTAACTATTAACTAGGATTTATTCATTTGGGCCCAAGCCTCTTTGTGTGTCAAGGTCGCCGGCCGCGAGGGACGGCGAGCGCGGAGTCGGCAAATCGAGGGAATTAAAATATCGGCTTTCACATATAAGAACGCTACATTGTGTTAGGTACAGGCTGGCGATACAAGTAGGGCAGCCCAGAGCCGCGTATCGGTGTGTGACCCCATTGGAAAATGACTGGGCGCGCACGCAAGGCGTGTGGATGGAGAAGGGAACATGCGGTAAAGACCGTTTAAATGGAAGTACCGCAATTCCCCAAATATAAGGTGCACTTTTTCCCCCCAAAATGAAGGCCAAACGTATGGGCGCATGCTATAAACGCTATAAACCACTCAAGGAAGATTGATCAGTCAGCCACGCAAGGCGAGTTTTGAGGCACGGATTATTTTTTTTTATATCTGCCGCATTCTTACTTCCAACGATTACCGTAACGGGACGAGCTAGAGGGTGGACATCGGTCGGCTGTTAGCAGCCATTTTTCAATAAAAGAAGCGAGCGGACCGAACCGCCGCCCGAGTCCATCCTGGTTCACACACACACAGGTACACTACTAAAACGGAGGGGACCGCGTCAAATTTGTGATGTCTCCAGCCGATTCGATTAAGAGTCACACTTGTAAAGTGACCCGACGGTGCGAGTGACGTGCTTGTTCTTGTTCTTGGCAGCCATCTCTCCTTTGGGGTCCCATCTACGGTATTGTTTGCGCAGCCCCGATCCATCTCGCGCACGTCAGCGCGAAGCTCCAACGTTCTCACCTTGTCATAACGAGACCTATTTGGTCTCGGCCGCCTGGGACGGGAGGCCGGCGCGGGTCGGTTCTTACGGCGCTCGGGGATAATTGGCTCATTTAAAAAATCCGACCGGAGTAAAAAGCACTGAAGCCCTACGCTCGATGTCAGATGTCATTTTGGGCCGGAAGCGGAGCGTTACCGGAAGGGGCGCCTGCGGCCCGGACATGACGGAGAGGTGAAGGGTGCGCCGTTAGCCCGTTAGCCGAGTTGGAAGATGAGGAAACGAGCTGAAGTTGAATAATAATAAACAAAATGCCTCCAAAAAAAAAAACAATTCTTCCTGGATGCGCCAATGGAAATTCTGATTTGTTTGCTTTTGCCAGTCAAGTTAATTGTGCGGCCGCTGTAGGTTTTTCTTTCATGAATTGCAGGTTAAGGACGTTGTCCTCGCGGGCAGCAGAAGATCAAATAATGATTCCCCGTCCCCGTCCGGGGCTTTGCGCTACAGCGCCGCCAGAGCGAAATCCAATGGTCACGGCTCCGCCAAGCGGGCGCGGCACGCAAACGAGGATACCAGCGTCGGTCTCCGAAACGCGAGGGCGGAGAGAAAAGACGGGGAAGCCGCGGCGACGAGGAAGCCGGGCGAGGGGGCCGAGCCCCGGCCGAGTATTTCCTCCATTTGATGTCATTATCGCCCCGGTGATCCTTACCTTCCGAGGCTCCGGATCGCGGGGGGCGAGGGGAGTGGAAACGGGCGCTGTGCAAAAGCGCGGCAAAAGCGGGGTTTTACCCGTTTCGGCTGTACTAAAAGAAGGCGGCGGCTTGTTATGGCTTGCGCCCGCGGCATTTCTGGGATTCTTTTTATTCGAAAGGTCTCGACCCGAGTTTGCCTTCAAGGCGGCACGCGTACAAAATCGGAATCAAAGCGGCCATCCGCGCGCGAGTGCCCAACGGTGACGACGATATCTCGGTAGAAGGGATTTGCGACGGGTCTCCCGGGCCGTAATTATTCACAAGATACAGTATGTACATTCAAAAAGGATGCGACGTTTAAAGTCAAAAAGTTTCCCAAAAACCTCGACTGAAATGATGACATTTGCTCGAGGTAATCAGATTGAAGAAACCACGCTTGTTCAATGAGGATGGCTCCATTGTTCGTCCCAGGCACGGCGTAGATGGGAGAGGCCGCGAGGAGGCCGATGACCTCTGCCTGTCCTCATTTATTTCAAGCTGCGTAAACAAAAGCAAAGTCATCTAGCCACGACGTAAGTGATACGTAACCAAGGAGGGGCCCGTTTCGAGTCTGGCAACCGCGGCTTTCTTTGGCATAAACGAACACGACTTCCGACGCCGTTGGCTTTTTTTCGCCCGGAACGACTGGCGCGATGACGGCCGATGTGCGAGCGCTGCCGCCGCCGCCGCCGCCGCCTCGCCTGAAAAACTACAAGAAAGTGCATGGGACCATCTGGCTTTCGCTAATAAACTCTGCCGCCCCTTCTTTTGAATGCGGTTGCGTGACGCGTATTCACCACCAATGAAACTACATCAGGACCATCAAACGTTTAGGGAAACGTCGTAAAATAAGAACGAAAGTCTGTGGCTGGATCTAAAAGCTTATAACTAAAAGAGATCAAAGCGAATTGGAGTGCGATTCATTCGAATAAGATGGTATTACCAATGCTTTGTATTCATTCATTTTGAGGATGCTGCACGCTAATAAAGTGTCGACAAAAATATTCACACCTGCATTGGTTGCTCCGCTTGAGACCAGCTAGGGCAAATCTTTGTAAATTGTGTTCCCTCCATTTTTTGGAAGAATCTACTAAGGAGGAATTTGCCTCCGCTAACAAGATAACCATCACGATCGGGGTGGGAGGCCGCGGGTTGGATTCCCCGAGCGGCGCGAGCGCGTCCAAGCGTCCTCGGTCAAGATCGCGAACCCCCAGTTCCTCCTCGGTATGTGAAGGACTAGCTGACGGAACTTTGGCCACTAAACGTAGAAAAGCGCCGTATAAGTGAAAGTCCATCTACCATTTACGATTAGCATGAGCTTGCTGTAATTACCCTTTAAGGTCAACTTCGTCATGTTATGAGTACATTACACGCGCTGATTGCGAGTGTCTTGAAAGTCCCGTTTGAACAATACTGCATGTGGAGCGACCTGCTCGTAACCGTGAGGTCAATAACTTCCTGTTGTTTTCCTTCGATTGCCCGCTATTGGTTAAAATTTCAATAGCTAAGCCAAGTAACTTTGATATCGGAAACCGTTTGCCCCTCCAAAGTACTGCTGAATGACGGTTTTTCCTACGTCGCATTAATCGAATATTATTTTTGTCACTTTTTTTAAAAATCGGAAACGACCCCCCAGTTTATTGAGGAGGAGTCTTTACGTACGTCTCCGAGAAATGTCCGAAAACGGCGGCGCGACCTTGGATCCCGAGGAGCTTCTCGGTGGGTGGGCCGTTTCAGTGAACCGATTTATTGAAACGGGCCAGGCTTCGTTGGCCATGCTGGTTCAAAGCTTTTCTGCAGGTGTGAATAAACACAAATGAATCCCGGAGCGGCTCAAACACTTTTCGAGGTGGTCTTGACGCACTTCCAAACGCAATCGTTTATTTAAAAAACAAAACAAAACAAGAGTCCGCGCTTGATCCGGACTTTTCCGGCGTGAATACTTCCTAACGGTTTTCCTTTGTCCGTAATCCCGATTCCCGTTTACGCCGCGGCAAGGCACCGCGTCGTTTCCGGGACGCTCGTCGAAGCTGGGAGCAAAAGCCCCCCCGAATACTAAGCTAGTTCCTTGATGCCAGTTATCTGGAAAGGAAAGAAAATATTGAACGGGCGCTTGGGAAGACGGGCTAGATTTGAGGGAAGAGTTTGGTGATTTGGCGAGTTTGGCCACATCCGAGGTGTGGGCGTGGCCGCTTTCTACTCCTGCTTGTCGATTCGCCCGCTCCGAAAGGCGATAGGAACACGAGATGGGAATTTGGCAAATTTCAAGTCCTTCGACAGCATCATCCAGTGGAAAAAAAAAAAAAAAAGTCCCACAGTTGTTACATGTGAATGCACATGCAGACAAATGGGCTTGACGTAAGGCAAAAGGGATCGCGAGTAAGAGTAAAAAGTGCTTGATGAGTCTACCTGGAGCAGCTGAGTTCCACAGCGCCGCCGCCGCCCCCGCCGCCGCAAAAAAGAAGCCCCCGGCGCGTTTCCCGTCAGAGGAAAAAGAGCGGCGGCTGCTCAGGGAGGTTTTGCTCTCCCTCTCCCTTCATGACCAAGATGTGCGTCTCGTCTCCTAGGGCGCTCCTTCCCGCGTCCGTTTCCCTCAGGATCTTTCACTGGGACATATTCAGCAGCTTGGTAGATTTATTGGGGTAATTGATAGCCAGGCTGATGGCGGCGACGTTCTTCAGAGCCTACCGACAAAATAAATAGGGAGTCAGTCATATAATTAAGGAGGAATTAAAAACGGAAGAAACTTTTTTCATCCCTCCAACAATTGTGGTCATTTTCTTGCAATCGCCCTATTTGTACCCTGCTACTAACAGGTCAAATCTGCCCCTTAACTCCGCCTTTACAATGCCACAAATCAGATGATGAAAAGCCTTATTTTGGTCCAAATTCAACTCCTCTCCTCATTTCGGACATTTATTTTGCTCGGGCCTGAGCCCAAAAATAGCAGCTCTATAATAAGTTTTGCTTTTACTCTAGGCACTAAGCATAGATACAGAAGTGTGCTTTTGTTTTTTACTCCCCGCATCACCTTTGCAACCTTTTAGGCTGGAAGCCTAACGAATGCGGAGGCGTGCTCCGACACAAACGATAACGGATTGTAATTAGTTCCCAAATACATTTAGCGCTCTGAGTGCCGCCCACGCATCCAAAACAAGGGGGAGGAGGCCAGGAGCTTTGCTGGACATCAGCAGCTACGATGAGTCACAACATAGAGAGCCTTCGACTCGCCGTCCAATTAAATGAGCTGTTGCGGAAGAAATTGAGGGCAGATGGCGGACGGGGCCGCGACCTCGGACGACAACGCGTCCCGTCGGGCCGGTGGTATTCGCGTGTATCTCCATGAGCCGACGGAGATAAACTTTGCGGCCAAATTGCTGTCCTCTTTGCAAATGGGCCTCATTGATAAACAGCATCTAATTCGCAAACGGCGAATGACGGTTTCGGAAGTGCAAATATCGACGGCTGAAAACCGGCGCAAAATTCTCAAGTAAAAACTCTTCAATCCGTCAACTCCAAAGTTTGATATCTATGAGGAAATGAGATGTTCCTGTGATTTGTTTTTCTTATTGTCCTGATTTCATCACCAATCACGACCCATAGTTTCCATTATGACCATTTAATTTCTAACGGCGATAATGAAAAGAAGAACGAGAAGACAAAAGAGAAGGAAAAGAAAATGAAAAGTTGTTTATGAAGAACGCTATTTAAAGGTGCCTTTCTTGGCGGGCGCTTCAGAGCTTACACGTTAACTTGAGGAAAAAAAAAAAAAACTATTAAAGAAAGCAATGAAACAAATAAGGGTCAAAGCAAAATCAATGTTGGGTTGAGTTGAGAGTCTCTTCCTCCTAACTCCTAACCCTAAGAAGACAAATTTTGCGGGCACGTTTGTGCGGTTGCGTCCTGTCAAAAGGTGACTAGGACAGAGCAAACCGCCGGTGCAAACGCTGCACTTCAAAGTGTTCCCGCCATCCTCACTTCATTCTATGTGGATTTAGTGTACAAATGTGGCCACTGCGCGCGTGGCGAACAGTTCCCACGCACCAAGCCAAAACAACCAATGAAAATCTTACCAGTGCCGTATGATTTAGGAGGTGCTCGTCAGTGGTCATGGCTGATAAGTACTCCTGGGGGATGCCCTGCGTCTGAAAAACACAAAATAGGGAAAGATTGAAATGGCTGGATGGATACAACGCGGATGAGTCACGCCAAGTGAAATTCCTTGGAAAACTGAGAAAAGCAGAAATAGAAGGCAAATAATGGCACGCTTCCGACCGGACTCCCCAGATTCCTTGCGCGCCAGATACATTCAGAAAGAAACGGTGCCTGGTTCTCTTTCCTAGCATCAAACAGATGGGCCGAATGTCGGAAACGTTACCGCGAAGCCTGATTCTGCAACAACTTTCCCCACCAGCTATAAGCGCGAGGGAACACATAAGACTACGTTGAGGCTAAATGGCTCAAGACCAGCTAAGTGGAGCATACACAGACATAGTCCAGAGTCCTTGTTCTACCATCCGTCTCGCAGCCTCCCGACGTGTTTACGCCGGACGTCCGAGGACAATCTGTACACTCGCAAGTGTGTGACATAGCATTTTCCTTCCTAAATAGAACTGGCGTTTCCTGCCGTGTTCTCCATGGGGCTGACGCAGAGTAACCAGACATCTCAGTCAACTGCACTTCATTGCCACATTAGAAACGATACAAGTTTGGTCCCGAGTCTTCGAATTGCAGCAATTATAAGTGCTTGGCCGGTAGGGCTGACACCTTTGGTTTTTATAATATACAAGGAGGATTTGTCCAGCGCTATTTTATCATAAAGTAAACTACAACCCTCAAACCACTGACTTTACTTCTTGCGTATATACAGATGAACGACAATACCAAAATAGGTAAATACATTTCAAATCAATCAATTTAATATAAAGAAATAATTTGGACAAAGGTGGCAATAAGATTTGCTATCATAATGATTCAACATGAATATAAGAAGATATGGTTTCAATTCATTTTTTTTCTAAAACATTTTTATTTCATTCATGAAAGTGTTTTTTTTTTTTTTTTTTTAGTTTTCGCGCAGCACGGATCTTAAAAGCCCCTTCCAGAAAAATTAATTTGGAAAGTACTTGTAATTATTGAGCTGAAAATCTTGAAAAGTCACGCAAATGATTTTTAAAATGTGATAAACACAGAAAGTCCTGTATATACCTAACCCGTCCACCTTTCATTCATACTAGATGAAGTTAAACACGGAGCTGATTGAGCGTCTTCCTTTCTATACAAAGCCGGTAAAAAAAATGGAGTCGCGCTACTGTCCTCTGGTGGATGTTCAAACATATTTTCCCACGTTGGTATTCAAAATGTTAAACGGTGGTACATTCCATAGAAAGTTAACCGGCATGTCAACTGGGTTCTGTGGAGTCACCGTTACTTTTTGACGTCAGATCACTAGCCCCAAACCTTGTGTGTTAGCCTTCGGGATGGGAAAACGTCTGGCCGAGGGCACGTTCAGAATCCATGAGACTATGTCTATGAATAATTCAGTGCAAGAAGATAGAGCAAGATGGATGACAGAGAGCGGGGAGTTGTGCTGTCCGGCAGATGGCAAGGCCGGGACTTTGGCCCCGAGCCCAGTGGGGAGCAGGTCACCTGAGGGAAAAACGCCGCGCGTCCCACTGAGACAAAGACACGGACTCAAGTCAATATTACGATGATCTGGAGAGTTTCGGCGGCCCGAGAATATCACCCTTCCCGCCCCTTGTCCAAAAATAAGAAAGAAAGAAAAAAAACCCCAAATCAAACTTTTTTCTCTAACTGCTATTTTGCTTTATTCCTCCCGATGAAGAAGTGAATTTACTCACGATGGCGCGGGCCTCTGCAATGAAGAAGAGCTCAGTGAGAGCTCTGTGAAGAGGAGGCAGCACGGTGATGCTGGTTGGATCCTGGCTTAAGCTGTTTTCCATCGTCATAAAAAGCTGCCACAGAGGTCGAAGTAGGGTCAGCTCGTATGCTCTGCGGTGCAAAGAAAACCAGATTTGTGTATATACATACACACACACACACCAACACGTACACGATAACTGCATCTGGCTTACGTCTTGTCTCAGAAAAGGGGTAGCTTTTCCTTTTATTTAAAGTACACCCTAATCTCGAGAAGGCATCATGGGTAAATGTCATTGCCATTTTGAGCAGATGGAACAAGAGTCAGAGCGCACGTAAGAAAATTCCTCGACTCAATCTTTACCACGTGATTGTGATGGAGAACCCAGACTGATGCAAAAAAAGTTTTGACCCACACATTTTATACCGACGTTTGCTGAGAATACGCAGTGACGCCAGTTAGGAAAAGAGGACTTGATATGGTACAGTGATATCAAAAGTAGACGAGGAGAGTAAAGCTTTTGTCAAAAGGAGGCTGCTCACATGTGGGATTGACAGTACAGGAGGCGGAGCAACAAGTGGATGGCTTTCAGCCTCTGGTTCCCGGTCTGACGACAAGCCACGCCGACCTGCCACTCCCATATGTCGGTCAGCGGCAGTTGATTAAGCACGTGCTCGTCGGCCAACATTTGCTTGAGGATCTCAAAGCCTGATTCAAAGGGGAAGCGAAAGCGCACAGAGGGTGAGGACAGCCCCGACGCCAGCATTCAGAAGAGCGGCGTGTTGAGCTGTACCTGTCTGGAAGCGACCCCTGTGACCCCCCGTAATCGTGAACTTATAGCCCCACTCTGTGTTGCTCATGTCTGACATGAACTTGTAGTACAGGGTATCACCTGAGAAGAGATGCGCGTCGCTAAACCAATTCTTTGCGCCGGGGCAAAAAGAGGCTGTGAAATTGCAACTAGGAACGGAGCCCTCACCCGGAATTTCGAAATCAGACCATTTTTGAGGTGAGCCACTGAAGATGTGGACATCCTGAAGGAAATCACTGCTGCTGGACATGATGAATTCATCACAACCTTCCTCCGTGTGGCAGCGGGAGTCAAATTTTACAGACAAGTAAATGGCCCCTGGGACGTGCACCTTATCCTGACAGCAAGAGATGCAAAATTGTGCTTTTAACAGCCTAAATCAGCAGCGTCCCGCCAGATGTACAGTCGTCAGGTGCGCCACGGCCGAGCATCCAATTCCTTTCATTTTGAATTCTTTGCTAAGCAAGCCATCCGTCAATCCACGCATGCATCCATCCATCGACGACGAACATCAAAAGCTGTCGACTCTGGCTTTCGACATCGGCGAGAACAAGACGCACGCACCTCAAAGTTGGTGTTGTTGTCATACGGGTGCTTGGATTCTCGGACTTGCACTGCCATTCCCGGCTCTTCCATGAACTGACAAGCGGTGAGAGAAAGGCTACACAGCGTACTTTGGCTGCAGCCTTTCAACACCCTTTGCAGAATCTGAAGAAAGATAGCAATCGTTAGATTGGGTGGCGTCAAATGGAGTCCCCGCCCGCTGACGCTCCTCCAACTCGTCACCTTCTCCCACAGCGGCTGCTCCTCCAGCTGCATTAGCATGTCCAGGATGTAGGCCATGTGAGAAGCGCCGCTCAGTTCCAGGGCCTCCTCGCTCAACGCCGCCTCAGCGGGCCAGTCGGCCAGAAGGGAGGCCAGCACGTGGCGGGCGTAAAGCGTGGAGATAGCGTGGTTCACCTTCACTAGGTACTGACGAATAGCCCTGTTGGTGCCGACCTCCAATTCTTTGTGCAGCAGCGCCGAGCTTTTTGTGCGCCGTTGTTTGGCGTAACTGATCTGCAAGTCGCTCTCGGAGTTGGTGATGAGTCTCTGAGTCACCGCGTTCACCTCGTCTGTGGCTTTTTCACATTGACTGGGCTTGGACTGTGAAAGGACAGCATAACAATCACGCATTTTCCCGACTTGTTTTCCTTCTTGATCAAACTAACGCAGCGGGGAAGCGTTCGAGTTTCGAGGCTAACAACTCACAATGCAAGACGCCACGATCATGTCGGTGTCGACGGCCTTGGTGTTTCTGTCCTCCGAGTGGAGCCGTCTGCTCGGTTGCCATTTCGGAGCTAAAGTGCGGATTGTGTCGTCGCTTTTGATCTCCTCGCCATCAAATCTGGATACGAATGAAGAAAAATCCCCAAATGGTTGGTGAAACTCACTAAAGATACAGAACAGAGAACCTCTGCACACCGACCTCTTCTGCGCCTCCAGGATGAAGGAGTCATTTTTTTTCATCTGCAACTCATACATGGGCAGAGGAGCATTTAAGGCATCGTGGGCGTTCTGCACAGAAGCGAAGAACATAGTTCTTTCATGTGTACAAGTATCGTTTTCGATACCTTTAATGGTAAAAAAAAAAAAAAAGTAGGCTCCCTCCTCACCTCAAAGCAAATTTTGGTTTCCTCATCTAGACCGTCTAGTGGATCCAGCCTGTTGACATCGGCGTCATCAGCTACGTCGCACGAGTAGTGGTCCGAGTCGTGCTCTCGTTGATCCCGCTCGGGGTCCTGGGTCATGGAATGTATTTCGCGCTTGGATGAGTAGAGCATGATGGAGAGTATCTCCAGATCCCGTAACAACCAGAGCTTGCTGAAACCCGTTCCCTTGCTGCACTTGCTCACAAGTAGCTGCATTAAGCCCGACTGCTGGATGGCTTCCTGAGCTTGCGCCACTCCATGCTTCTATGCGGAAGAACAAGGAGATAAGAAGAGACTTTTCAAGAACATGCACAACCAGATTCCATACACGTACTGCAACGGGTACCTTCAGCGTGTTGTACAGTCCTTTAAAGGCCAAAGAGAGAACCCAGGAAGCCTCCACAGCGTCGAGAGAGCCGTTTTCCTGGCTGCTCTGTAGCAGGTGGCAGATGATTGAGATGAAGTTGTTCAGATAGCAGCTGAGCAGTGGCTTTGGCGAGCATTGGCCCTCAGTCGACCCTTCGAGGCGTGCTGTGGAATCCTGGGACTGGATGAGTTGGTAGTCCTTGACTATGAAAAAAATAATCATGAAAGCCTTTACTGTTGGGACTTGCGTGTTCTTCCACTAGTAGGACACTGACCTGTTTTTCTCTTGCGTGTCTTTATATCCACCACTGCCGCCTGGTTTGTTTCTGTGAAATGTTTGAGTAAGATCATGGTGTGGTGTTCATTGGCGTTGTCAATGAACACGGTCTGCGTGCCAACGCAGAGCACCTGAGAGGCACAAGGGAACTCCAGTAAAATGATCAAAAGTCAATTTGTACCTTTTGCATTTCTTACCTCGGGGAAGCCCACCAACACCAGCAAAGTGAAGAGGTTGGTGCGTTTCAGAGTTGTTGGCAATTGCTGAATGCAATGATCGGTGAAGGCGGCAATGACTGCGCTCCAAACAGGACAAGTGTTCAGATCATGTAAAATATCCGCTACTGTGCACGCCCAATCCAAACCAATACGACTGAAAAACACAACATTGAGAGAGGGGAACAATCATAATCACCTAAATGTTGGGGATAAGCAGAGCAGGCTTGCATTAAGATAAGGGAACATTTCTTTCGATTAGTTGTGATGCGTATCAGTCGCCATGCTGTCGCTACGCTCATGTATTACTTTTTATGTATTTATCACCCGAGTGACATAGGGTCTGCTATTTGCTGTTTGGAATTCCAGTTTCCGAGTGTATATTGAAGGTGTTGTTGACGGGTTTTCTATGGCTCCATGAATTTTTGACATAGAAAGACTTTCTACTCTCATGTCACAAGATTACTAGAAGCAGACATTCAATGTACACAGTGTAGCAAATGAATCATAGCTACTTCAATAAAAAGAATAGTTTGTTAAAAGCTGGCTTCCCTTGTCTAGCGTAAGGGATATGAATCTGCAGCTTCAGAAGTACAATACCTGTCCAAGCAGACAGCTCCCAGGCTGAAGAGCAACTGTGTGGTCTTCCATCCATGAGCGTCACAGACGGCTGCCTCGCCATGTGTCAGCAATTCATACTTGTCGGTGAGGGCCTCCGCGACAGCACAATCAGCCTCCATCGGAGAGATCCGCATCAGCAGCTGTCCCAGTAGCCCTAAAGTAAGGTGGTATGTCTCGTTAAGAGACCCGGCGTTGGAAATGACTGCCCTGAAAAGCTGGTGCAGGATGGAGCTGACACTGGGTAAACACAGAGTACTTTCCTAAAAAGAGAAACGATTAATGGTTTAGAAAGAAAGTATTCATGAAATCGCAAACAAATATTTTCAAGAAAAGGGTGATAACCTTCATTTGTTTAGCATAAAACTTTTACAAGCTCCTATATTGTTCTCGGCTTGATTGTTTGTTTGTTTTCCGGTTGAATGAAAACCTGCCTTGGCCTCGACGATGTGATCTTAACAAACTACATGTAATCATTTACTTGTTTGACAGATGGTAGCATGGCCGCTAGAAGTCCGAGGATCCTCTCTCTGGAGCACTCTGCGAATACATGCTCCTGGAGGGGGACCTTGGGAAGCTGATCGTCAGTCTCCTTGACAATATCTGATTCTGGAGAGTTGACTGCTAAACTTGACCTTGAAGCTGTACAAAATATAATGCAAATCTTTATCTTTCTTTAATAGGCAGTGGAAGTAAGAAAGCCCCATAAGGAACTTACGTCGAATCACGGGGGAAAGGGGGTCCTCGCTGGACACCGAGGGTGTCTTGCTGAGGCTGATTGACTCCAAGGTGTCTTGAGTAACGAGTTTGCTTTTTTCCATCTCTGTCATGCTTGATGGTAAAAGTATTTCAGCGGGAGCGGTGGGCGGAGAGCTTAGTCCTTTTGGCATTTGCTCTTTTCCGGATGATTTACTCTGGAGGTGTGATGGCAACAAGTAGATTTGTTGAATGCTCTCATAGCATGAGCTTTCAAACTCCATGTGCGCCATGTGTCCAATGTGCTATTAATATTCTGTGTTTCGGAATCACCTTGTCTTTGGGCGATGAAGGGGAGCAGACCGCCGCAGTACTCCCAGGAAGAGATGAGGTGTCGGTGGCAGTGCTGACCTCCCGGGAGAACTCCGGGGAGACCGGACACAGCTCACTGTCGGAAGCGGAGTCATTGGACAGCAGCAGATTGAGCAAAGCTGAAGAGCGGAGACCTGCGGAAAGTTAGCGGCATTTGAGATACATTGGAAAATACAGTACAGCCCCGGTGTATTTGTTGCATAAAAAACAAAGAATCTTTATTTTCAACAATCGGGTTTGATACCTTTGCTGGTTTGCCCCTTGAGCAAGCAGTCTGTGATGAGCTTGGAGCAACACGTCTGTAGGTCGGAGGCTTGGCTTAAGATGGTACCGTCCAACGATTCGCCGTCTATCTGCTTCTCATTAATCACTTCCGAAGTGTAGAGTGCCAAAGCGGCGAACAGAAGCCAGGAGTAGTTGTGGATGTACGGTTGAATCAAACGATGGCGGTCGCTTATTCGAATGGTCACCATCGGATCAACTGTGATCCGATGTGTGGGCAAGTGGCTGGAGGTCATTAGAACGATAGCGGTGTTACTGGCGTGGAACAGCACTGAGGTTAAAATACAAATACTTGAGCAAAAACGGGTCACCTATCGGGATATTTCTTTGCATTGTAACATCCAAAGCACAGGTCAAAGTCTTCACACACGTTGCAGTTGATCCTGCTGCCGACAATGAGACCCTGGCAATTGTCACAGGCGTACTCCATGTTTACCATCTCGTGGTCATCCTCGTGGCCTTCAGGCTTGGCTCCGCCTATTTAACATATGCACATTTCATTTTCGCCAGATTTCTTGTTCTGGGTGAATTGTGCATAGTAGTAGTGAGTAGCTTTACTGAGGAAGCACGTCTTGCAGAGGTCCATATCCATGCACTGCAGACATCGGTAGCGGTGCCAAGGCGCCATCCTTTCACAGCCATCGCAAGAAATCGCAACATTGAGCAGGTCACAGTAACGTGCAATGAACATGTGCATCTGCGGAAAGAACACCGCATATTAACATTACTTTGCAACGCTGCTAAACTTCAAAGTCTTATGCCGGGACTTTTCCTTTCAATGCACCTTTCGTCTGTTCTCCATGGAGTCCTCTTCCTCAATTTTGTCATACCACTTTTCAAACATTCCATCCATGCATTCATCCATCCATTCCTGGTTCTTCTTGTAGTCTGCAATTTCATCCTCTTCTGTCCACTGACTAAAATAATGACATAAACCAATGAATAGTGTACTGATCATCTTAAAAAAAAAGGGGGGGGGGGGGGGGGCTTCTCCCTGCGTCGAATCTACGCCTACCATATTTTACCTGATAGCAATGTCATGAACACTAATGTTGCCCTGGGACATGCTCAGTAAGAGTTCAGGAAGCCTGATGTTCAGGAAGAGGGGAATGTCGTGCACATCCCAATTCAAGTCTAGAAGGTGCAACAAGCAGGTTTGCACACAAGACAGGGCTGGTAGAAGAGCTCTGGGGAGGAGTGGCCAGGGTAAGGTTATACAGCTCCGAAGACAAACGCGTGTGCTTCAATTGGAAAATAGACCTACTTGTCATTGAGGCAGCTGAATCCCTTCACTGCTTCAACCAGAGTGAGCAGCAACTGATGGTAGGAGCATCGGACTTTCTCCCCTAGCTCTCGCCCGCTGTCTGACAATTGCGAGAAATAGCTGAAAAAGAATAACCCAAGTAAACGCCACTTCATAACTGTTGCCGTAAACACCCAATGGAACATGATGCAACCTCAAGAAATCGGTAATTGAGAGTGTTGGATTTTACGGCGCTATTTCCTTTATGATTTCGATGAATCCTCTGAAACAGAAATCTTGACTATTCCTCTAATATTCTACCCACATGTACCTGGTGAAGTCTTTCTGACATGACAACAGTTCTTGTAGGAAGAGGATGCAAGGGGCTTGAAAGAGGTGTGGCTTTCCCAGAGACCGCAAACACTCTTGAACCAGCTCCAAGACATTGCAAACGCTAACGGCCTGTGCTTTGTTCAGCGACAATGTCTGCAGGAGGCTACAGGGGGGAAAAAAAGCACGCGTAAAAGCTGAACGGCATAATTATTAAAAACACTACGCGACGAGAGACTGACTTTGCTGTTGTGAGGGCGTTGTCCTTAATGAAGTTGACGACGTGTTTGAGAATGGGGTAACGATCATGGATCGAGGGGGAAGCGCGGGGCTCTTCCACGGAGCGGCACGACAGGAGGCGGAGCCGTGCCCGGGTGAACGGGGCTTTATGGGTTAAAGCGGAGGGGGATGCTGGACTGCCGACCCCCCAGGAAGAGAGGCTTTCTGTGGAGCCTTTGTTGTCCGACTTGCAGTGCACGCAGGAGGGGTTTAGCGCACTCGGAACCGGTTTGGCTTCGGTCTCCCGTGCGGACGCAGTTGTCGCCTGCTCTAGCGAGGAGCTAGCTTGGAAGTCCTCTTCTGAGACTGAACTTGGACAGTGAAGAAGAGCGCTGCTGCCCTCTGCAGCTTTGGAATAATCACCGTCGAGGCAGGGGAAACCGCACGGAGAAAATCTGAAGAGAAGGCGGCACTTCTCAATGCACAGCTCAGCTACCAAGAACAGGGGAAAAAAAAATAAAAAATCTCTCATTAGACAAAAGATATAACGATGAAAAACACGAATCACCAAGGATCCTCACCCAAGGTCTCTATTGTTACTTCATCTGTACTTCCTTCCTTCTCATCGGGGGCGTTCATTTTGCTAACAATATATCTTTGCTTCATCTCCAACTGATATAAAATAGGAATCACGACACAAGGTCATAGACATGATCACATACATTGTACATTCATCAAGAGTTAAGGATCCTGTAATGCTTACCATCCACGTTCTGATGCTGTCTGCCATTGAATACACCTGCACGAAGTCTTCATTTAGACAAGATTTGCATTCTTGATTGACTATTAATAAAAGACAAAAGGGGGAAAAAAAAGTTTAACAGCCAGACAGATAGTGTCTCGAAAGGAGATTATGATATCAGGTGAGCTTTACCATAGGTCTTCAGAGCATGAATAAGACCTGGCGTGTGGTAGACCATGACTGCCCAAATAGCATTCACAGCGTGGTCTGCCGCTGACCCGGCAGCTATATCGTTCCTCATTGCTTGTTTTTTACAGGACTGCACAAGGTTTCTCATCAACTCCGTTCTGTTGTCTGTGGGTTCCTGGCAAGGGTTCCGTCGGGCAAAGTCTTCCAGGAGCCTCGCTATGTCGTCAAGCTCATACTTGCCAATCTAGCTCACGCGCACACAAAGGCACAGTTTACGACCTTACTGGTCAGGTCAAGATGAGTGTGCCGAGAACATGCCGGGATTCACAATACTTTAGTATACCTGAAGTGGTCCGATCTGATCCAGGTCCCTTGGCTCACACAAGCCATGTCGGAGAATGGGCTTCCACAGAGGTGAAGACTGAACGTGGGACACTTTCCAGGGTGGTAGCTCTTTGACGGAGCGTATTTCTAGATCAAGTCCAAAAAGTTTGTCAAAATGTATACATATATTCCACATGTACGCCACGACATCCAAAACGGTGACTCATTTCCGGACGAGCGTTACCATGAGGTGATTTGAGCGCCAGGGTCCTGAAGGCGAGACGCCCCATCAGTCGAGCCACTAGGAGCTGCAGGTCGGACACCCATGAAATGGTGATGTCTGGCAGACCCATGGCCGTTACGGTGAACTTGTAACCCCACTCGTTATTGCTGCTATCAGAGTGGAACAGGAACTGAAGCTGAGGGCCTGTGTCAAATGTTACTTTCTGGAAATAGGAAGAGGCAGCGCGCGTAAGAAAGGGTATGAAAATGTATCTTGTGGTAAAAATGACTCAGTTCATACCTTGGGCCACTTCTCACTCCCAACCTTCATGTCGTAGCGAACTTTCCCACCTCTGGAGTCAGTAAATTCCAGGTAGTCATACCTATGGAAATGTACTCATCTTAACTAAATGAACTAACACGAAGTTGAATCACACCCTACATTTTCATGATATTGCATTCACAACAATGACATGGACTAACACAGGAATGCAGAGAGAAAAAGTGCAATGTTTTTGTGACCTCTTTTCTGTCTCGCAGCGTTCGTCAAACTCTACTTCAAAGGACGTGGCGCCAGGACAAGCGAAGACGTTGGTCTCATGACGGCTATCTTCGTAGTTATGAGAGGACTCCATGGTCCAGGTGCGCAGCACCACTGGCTGTTGGGGTTGGTGCCAGCTCTCCTGGTCCACCTAACAATGTCATTCATATGAATGCTTTTTTTGTACTTGGTTAGTGGAGCGCAGTCAGTATATCCTTCTGTCAGCACCCACTAACATTGATCAACTGCGGCCACCTCCGTCATTTGGCCTGTCTGTGCCTTTTTTAAGCACTACGCACTGAAAAGTTAGCCACAAATGACACTAACCTTTGAAAAAATGTCTCCCGCACCACTGGATAGATTTTTGAGGAGCTCAATCAGAGAAGAGAAGCTCTTGAGCAGCAGACAGTGAGGAATGTCCAAAGAGCAAAGTTCCAAAAGGAAAATAAGCTGCAAGAGCAAATGTTGCATTCAAATCAGCAAAGTCAGCTTGATTGAACATCCTGACCAAAACGGACATTACCAGTTGCCTGAAGACTGTGGCGATGATGGAGTTGCCTAGTTTGTTTGTAATCTCGGTGCCGGTGTACTTATCCAGCAGGGAGGCAAGTGCACTTTGGAAACTTCCCAAGAACTGATCAACATCTGTTGAGAGAGCAGAAATCAACATTATACGCTTAAAAAAGGGATACGACGAGCGCATGTTGAGTGTGCATTGTTTATTTGGGGTCTTACATTTTAATAGGATGACTCTGGCCAGTTCCGTGGTCACATCAGCGGAGGGGCCGCCTTTGAGTTGGAGGTAACACCAAGATAGAAGGCTCCCTTGAAGAGCCCAGAACAAGGACAGCAACACCGTCTGCCGACTGGGTCCGCCGCCGCCGCCCTCCGACATTACAACGTCACACTTGAGATAAAAGCAACACGCATCAGCTCAAAGAACCCCCGCCGCGTTCACAAGGCAAGACGGGACTGAGAAAAGAGCAATGTTGCCAATCGTCTAATAACACAACTTGAGCGAGTGCGAAACGTGCTCCGGGCGCTCTCCTTTTTATCATCCGTGACGAAACGGCTGTCGGTGAGCCCACCTCTTGTGTTGCCACCAACAGAAGTGTCTCCATCACTGCTAAAATCGGGCTGATGTCAAAGTCGGCGGGAGCTCCTTTAGGCGGTAGCAGGAGAAGGCCACTTGGGTCCAGATCACTGCATGGAGGACAATGTGTTGAATGTGCAGCTTTGTGAAAATATGAAACGCTCACATATCTGTGTACCTACCTGAAGTAATTACATAGGGACTCAAATGTAACTCTTACAGACGGCAGCTGATCCTCTTCAGTGACATTTTTCTGGAAAAAAAATCAATACAAATACAAATACAATACAATACAATGCAAAATGATATATAAAAACAGAAAATTAAAACGGCAACATTTTAATGAATAAATATGGCTACAAACCATCATGTGGAACAGCATGTCCCTTCGAATGCGTTTATCAGGAAAGAAAACAGCCGCTCCATTAAGAATAGCTTTAACAGCCTCCTTGCGCAAGGCTTTTTCCACAAATGTCACCCCCTCGGGCTCATTCACAACTAAAACAAGGGATGACAATTTCAGCGATAACAGTAAGACTGTTATTGATATTCATTGATTTCTCGTACTTTGGCAGAGGTGAGCGTAAAGCTTCTGAACAGCTCTGATAGAATCAGGCTCGGCACTGCCGGATGCGGATGGCCCATCTGTTGCCGGGGCCCCGTCGACCGTCGTGCCGCCCGTCTCTGGGGCCTGGGAGGACAGTGGGTTGGGCAGCATGGAGAAGCAATTCTGCAGCAACTGGAGGAGCTGAATTCTGCTTTTCAACACTTCTTCTCCCTCACTGAAACAAAGCCACCAAGTTACGAATGGGAAAAATTGAAGCCGCGGGACTTTGTGTGGCTGCTACCACTCACATCACCATCAGCTTCGTGTAGAAACTCCAGAATAGGTCAATGTTAAGACCGTTAAAGTCCAGAAGATATTTTAGCTTGAGGTGAGAGGGCTCCTAAAGGAAAAGAGAACGAACGACAAAACAGGACAACCGTTCAAATCACGTGTCGCAACTCAACATTAAGAGAGATGCGCGATCGAATGAATGTTTGGTGCTGGCTTCTTTTCCTCTTGCAAAATGTTTTCGTCATTGTTTGATAGATTGGAACAACTCGTTAAGAACATTTTCAACTGGACGGACGGAGAAAATTTTCAACCGATCGGACAGACAGACAGCGGGTCTGGGATTGGATGTCTAAGACTTTGGAAAAATACGTCTTTGGGATGGAATGCGTCAACTGTAGTGAAAGATACTTTGTATATAGATCACCCGCCTGCCCTAAATCATCCGTAGGCGTGAAGTGAGAATGTTGTTGTCTTGTTTCTCGCTACCATATTTTGCGTGAGCTGCTGGATGAAGAACAAAGTCTTGTTGAGGAGACAAAGGCCGGTGACGGCATCGTTTTTGCAGCGCTCGTCCGCAGAGCTGAGCTCGTCGAGGTCTTCGAGCTTCTCGCTCCCGGCACACAAGTATCCACTGAAGCTGAGGGACTGCACTCCGAGGCGCTCGGCCGAGTCCTGCCTGGCGCACAGGAACTTCACCATCACAAACTGAGAAGAAGATAGGGGCAAGAGGGAAACGTTGGCGAAAGCCATTTGTCTCACAATTAGTGTTGCTGTGTCATTCCTTTCTTATCTGAGACGGCATGTGGTGAAATTCCCAAAAGCGGCTTAAACGGACAAATAAATCAACTTAACTGAATAAGTCAGACCCTGTTGTTACGGAATTCTTGCGTAGGCTTGGGGGGTAATGTGTCAAGACAACGAGGACCTTAGCTTGCCTGCCGGTCCTCAACTCAGAACGTACCTTGGCAACGCGACACTGCAGCAGCCTGATCTCCACATCATTCCAGTCCTCTTCCACCTCAAACCAACCAATGGGCTCATCCTCGGACAGTGCCGGAATCCTCACGCTGCAGGTCAAGTGACAACATGATGTGTCAGCATTTCACAGAAACCGCTCAAGCTGCCGTGGGGTATCACGAGTACCCGCGCAAACACAGACTCCGGTTGCGTTGCTGAGTGACTACTGAGAGCAAGGCCTTCACGTGTTTCCAATGCGCTTTCTGGCTGAGCCATCACCGTCATTAAGCGACCCCCCTCCCCCCCCCCAAAAAAAGGCACCGTTCCTCCTGAAGGTCGTAACTAAGCTTGCGGCGAGGCCGGGACTAGCCTCAAATACATCAAAAGGGAGAATAATTGACCGAGGCCACTTTGTTATTGCACAAAATCTAAATTAAAAATGAAAAAAACAGGCAGAGGGTTAGGCAAATAAGGTGAATTAGATCAATGAATTACAAATAAAAAAGTTTCTTACTTGTCTTGTACAAACTCTTTGTAGTCGTTGTAGTCCCATGTGTCATACTTTTGAAACCTCTTGAAATGTTTTGCAGCATCAAACGGTTCTTCGTCTTTGTAGGCAAATACCAAGCCACACTTTGCCCCGATGGCCCCTTTTCGGACCTTTGATTATAGAGGCAGACAGTTAGGCGTTTCTTCCCTCTTGATATGATGATCTTAACAAATGAAGAGGGATATTTACAGCGGGTCACTCACATTGATCTTCATCTGAGTGACTTGAAAGTTGCTCTGGTCCTCGGTCGACAGGATCACGCTGGCTTTCTTCTTGCCACTTTCAGTGAGAAAACCTTTTGAGCGGCGTCAAATGCACAGTTGCATTTTACTGCGACTTTCACATCGATATGAGGGGTGTGCTTATTTTCTCCTATATTATTACCATCTCCGGTGGAGGATTCCGTAAGCATATTCTCCGGTCCCGATTTCTCCTCTTTACTCTTTGCGTCACACGCCTGTAAATGCAGCTGCAGGGGCTTCCCTGTGATGCCACATAATAACAACGGTTATTCGGTATCGAAACATGCTGCATCTCCGTCATATAATGCAGCGTAAATTTGGCTTCCACTAGGTGCTGTGAGAAACTGCTTTGAAAAAAGACTCATGTAGTTTGCCATGGTAAAAATCTTTTTTTTCCCCTTCGAACATAACCAATTCCGATTAATTGAATAATAATGGGGGAGGTGTTGGTTGGAGTCTAAATTGTAATTTTCGACAATTCTTAAAAGGGAAATCCAACCCCCAAAGATACGACTTTACAAATAATTTGCTTTATCCGGATTTTTAGCTGAGCGACTGTGATGTCATTTTAAGATGCAAGCAGTGACAAAACGGCCGCCCTCAGATGGATAAAAATGGATCCGTGCGGATTCAGCTACTTAAATCATGATCCACAATTAGGAATCAGAATGCCGTGTTGCCAGGCCACGTAGAGCAATTCTATCAGAACGAAAATTTGGGGGTCGACTTCCCCTTTAAAGCAAAGGACAAATAAGAAAGACGGGACGCATTACCGTTTCGATATAGTAGTTGTAGCCGAACGGCAGCCATCGAGGTGATGAGGGAAGAGGCCTTGTATTCTGTCTCTAAGTGGTCACTGATGCAGGAAAGCGCTTGGAGCACTTTCTCCACACTGCCTCTGGCCAGAGCGAAGGCGAGGAGGGTGAGCTCTGCATCAGGGCTCACGCAGCAACTTCCCAGGTACAGAACGACAAATACAGAAAATTATTCCGATTCAGATTTAAAGTAAGGTCAAAAATGTAAATGATATAAACAACAAATGATGAAAGAACGTCCTTTTAAACACAAATAAGAGCCACAGAACGGGACTATGAGAAATGATGTAATATGAAAATGATCAAAATATTCACACAAAACTAGAAACAATATTGGTCAAAGTATATGTCCGATGTGGATCGTGCGATGCAAGTATGAAGAAGTTTGTTTGATAAGGTCCTTTTTGTCGGGAGGAAGCTGTCGATAACGGCCTTTGAGCACTTTCATATTTACGATCGATAAAGTGGCGCACTAGGGCACAGCATTGATTTTGGCCTTTCCCTAGTGCCACGCTGTCGGCTTGGTCGGCTCGATGAGGCTGCGTTGGGTGAGCGCGGCGGTGACGATTCCAGCTGGACTTACCCTGCTATCCTGAGGAGAAAGGCATCCACCTCCTCTAAGATGTTCGAAGAGAAGAACTTGGGGAACTTGGTGGACGACGGCGTAAGGGACAACGGTGGCATGTGTTGTAATGCTTTCCTGGAAAAACAGCAACATACAGTACGACGATGACGAACGCCGCTTCTACGTTTAGAAGCGTACAGCCAAATTCCTACTTTACAAAACAATCGTGGTGTCTCACTGAGTGCTCTGAAGTACAGTCTGAGCCAGTGCAGGATTGGTCTCCATTGAAGCGGTGACCAAAGAGGTGAGGAGCGACAAGTACCAGATGGCCGAAGCATCCGAGACAGACACCTCCTTATTCTTCGTAATCTGATAGCCCAACGTTTTCAAACCGTGAATCCGTGTATCGCAGCCGTCGCTCAGGCACCGCCTGATGTTAATTTGAATGTCTGGAATTTAGAAGAACACGCAATGCTGTGAACACTTTGATGGACCGTGCACCTTTAAAATGCTGCGCTGAATCGCTTTAGATTCACACCGTGATGTCAAATGGAAATGTACAGATAAAATCGTTTGGTTCCGTAACATTATTTGATTATTTTTGTAATTGATTCATTAGAAATCAAATTGAGTTGATTCGGACCCCACAGTTTTTAGATCCAAGAGTAGACAAGCACCTTTCCATCCTGCCTTTATCGAGCCTGCTCTCACTAAACAAGTGGGTAAAAGAATACCCTTAAGAAGAACATTTTCATTTGAGGTTGCACGAAGCACACTTTGGAATAAAACTTTCGGAAACGGCGACAGATGATTACGAAATGAAAGCAACTGACTCACACGGGTGTGTAATGTTGGCGTTCTCCAAAAGTGCAACGTAGCCTGTCACATTGCTGGGGATGCGGATGCTTCTGATCTTGTCCAAGGAATGGAGATTTTTGCCCACCATGACAGAGATCACCTGAGGCATGTAACTGTGGTCATTGGCAGCCACAGCGATGGCCAGGCGCCTCAAAACCACGTCCGGTTTCAGTTTCAATCTGGCAAGGGCAAGGTTCAACGTCAAAACGGCACAAGTCACCGCAGCAAGAAGATCTTACGTTGTCACCAAGGGCCTTGCCTTATCCAGTGTGAGCGTGCGCTGCCGTCAGACTGCCAGAAGGATGACGTTTCTCCATTTGTCATCTTGTAGATATCGGCGACGTTGGAGGAAGCCTCTATGGTGCTGTAACACTGTGTGACCACCTTCACCTTGTCCACATCGGGGTCACGGTCCAGCTCTGCTCGGTACTGGATATCCAAATCTGAATGGGGAGAAAGCTTTTAGGCGTGCGCTCATCTTAACTCAACACAGGAATTAGCGCATCGTTATCGGCGCACGGTCGCATAGGTCGTGTTCGGCTTGGTGTTTTTCGTCCTTCGTCTTCTTTCAATATTTTTACTGTGGGCGCGGAGCGTGCGAGTTTCACAATCTTACGGGAGCATACGTCACCTTCATTGGGTTGAAACGGTTTCAACAATGAGACAAGACATGCGTTTTCATTGATCATCATCCAACGACGCCGTTCACCTTTTTCTCGTTGCAAGAGGAACTCCAGGAAGTCTTGGACCACACTGGACCTCATGGTGCAGATACTGTTATAGCCGTCTAAAACGGGGAAAGGGAGCGCGCTGCTGGGAATGTGATTCCTGTGCAAAAATTTCAGGATCTTGAAGGCATGGCCCCCTAACCGGTCTTTGGTCTTGGAGAATATGTCAACAAAACCTGGAGAAAAACATCCTATTCAAATCCAATCGCTATCAAACAGCAGGTGTCCGCATCGTTTCATTGAGTAAATGCATGATGACACACCTGGGGTTAGGGAGCATGCCTGTAGCTGCCTTATCACATGACTCAACTCTCCCCGTAGATTAGCTCCATTTGAGTTCTTAAGCGTCATCAGCATGCTCTCTACGTCCACCACGCCATCCCCCTCGGCATCAAACTGTCCAAAGGCCTAAAAGGGAGATAGAGAGTGCACTTTGTTACATTTTTTTTAACCGTACACAAGACAATAAGGTGTGAGGTGCGTAACATAACGAAGCGTATCGATTGAATAAATGCTAATATATGAAGCGGCAATAGTTTGACAACTAATGGGCATTCTGGGCTCATGAGCTAGCTTTGCAGCGACACAAGCATACCGCAACAAAGCTACGTTTGGACCAAAGAACGCATTCACCGGTAGACCCATTCGTTCACATTCTTCGGTGGAACAAAAGCGGTCAAAGTTCAGACCCGGCTGACAATAAAAATGATGACCAAAGGTGAGAACGACAGCTCATTGGAATATGGCATTCCATCCGGCCGAAACGCTTGCCGGGGTCACACAACAAGTGGAGCTCATGCTCATGAGTTGGACACCTTTGCTTCGTTAGTTAAAATGTAGAAAATGCCCAAATGGTGAAAATATGAGTTTGGGGGCACTGTTGTTACGAGTACTGATTTCCCACAGGACCAATTTGATATATGAGGAACGGCTCTTAACGGCCTCTTGACACTATTTTCCCTTTCGATGTCAGTAAAACTCCTTCGTTCACATGACTGGGGTAGTCTCGGGCGGTCCTCGCGAGGCTACGGGGTCAAGACGACGGATGGATGAACGCCTCGTCGCCGCGAAGGGGGTGACGCAGCCACGCGGTGAAAGGTGCCGCTTCAGTAAACCGGACGTTTCGCTTCCTGCTCAAAAATATCAGCGCCTCAAAACTAGTAAGAAATGAAATCGCCAATGTGCCAAAAAGTAATGTCCATGCACACTTTTCACTGTATAAAGTTTCATATACTATATTATTATATGAACGCACCTCTGGAATGGGTCTGGGCACCCCTCAGAAACACATTAACTGGATAAATCTCAACGATATCGAGGCTCAATACATAACTGTATCAATCGCTGAAAATACGACGCTCATTTTTGACCGATGTTAGAATAGGCTTATTATATGTTTTCAGGGATGATATGTATTATTATTTTTGGTTACCTACATGTCACGGCTGTGCTCAAAAGAATCCCGGCGCTGTGAATATGTACTTGCGTTGTTGTTATTGATCTCACCGTGTGCGCAGGTCGGTGTACTGTACATGCTCAGTATGTCAAAGGCGCGGACGGGCGGGCGGGCGGACGGGCGGCTAAGCAGCTACCGTGTAGGTTGTGCGACTCATATAGGACGCGTTAGCTTTTACCTCTTCACATTCATCCCTGGGCGCATCTCTGCTCTCCAACATCTCACAAAACTGCTCCACGTTGACGGACTCTTCTCCCCGGTTTAAGCGCTCCTCCAACCAGCGAACCAGGACTCCCTCGTTCCCTGCCAGGACAGACTCCCGGATGACGACTCCCGAGTCGCTAATACGAGCCGCGGCTTCTCTTAGTTTGGCTTGTTCGAAGAGGACGGCGGGGCTCGGCGGCCCACCGGCGGGGAGGGCCGAGGCATTCTTCGCTACCCGTCTCCCGCCTCTCCCGGGGCCGGGACTGAGGCCGGGACCGGCTCCGGTACCTCCGACGCCAGTGGCCGCAGAGGCCGGGCTGTCTTCGGCCAAGCCGGGGCTCTCGGTTCCCACGTCTTCGTCGTCGCAGCTGCCTCCGCCGCCGCCGCCGCCGCCGCCGCCGCCGCCGCCGCTCTCCGCGTTCCCCATGACTGGCTCGACCGGACGGCCGAATAGAAGTGCGCAGCCCACGGAGGGGCAGTTGTGGAAGGGCCGTACGGGAGCGTACGCCGACGTCTGTCCTAACCTACACTACTACCGCATTGACGTACTGTACGTGGTGGACTAGCCCGGGACGTCGTTTGCGTGAGGCAGTCCGCGCATGCGCGCTCACTTGCCGGAAGCACCTGCGGCTGGCCGCGAGGCCGCTAATGCTTTCCAATGGAAATGATGGCAACGTCGACAAAGTGCGCGCTGTGCTGTGCTTTGGTGGGGACCTTATCGGCGGCGATTTGCTTTCCTCGCCAGTGGGCGTTATTTTTGGGAATCAAAACGACGCGGCTTGTGAACAAACGCGAATTGTCGTTGTACGACGGCGAAGAAGGCAGCAAGGGAGTTTACCTGGCAATTTTAGGCCAGGTGTTTGACGTGCACGCTGGCTTCAAGCATTACGGGCCTGGTGGTGCATATCACTCTATGGCAGGTGATTCCGATTTTCCTTGCTAGCATACAAAGGGATGCTAATCTTATTAGATTAGGGGTTAGCTATCCCCTTTTTTAATGTAACGTTAAAGACGTACAACCATTGCAACGATCAAACTGTTGTCACCGTAAATCATCCGTATCAAATATGCAATGCACACGATTATTTATACAAATAAAAAAAGATAGTAACTAACGATCATCGAAAACATTTTGGCACCCGCTGTCGCTTGAAAATGACGCACGTGCCGGCTCAGGTAACCAATCACGACTCCGCTTGTTATCGACACGTGACGTTTCCAGAAAACGAGTGAGCAGTGATTGGTCGTTACCTGAACGCATGGACGGCGTGTTTTTAAAGCTATCATTTCTACGTGAAAATAAATGGTTTTGACAGACACAATATTGACTTTTTGGTTAAAGCATTCCTCTAATAAATGCAACGACATTTAACAAAAAAAATCATACTTCAAAAAGGTAGTTTGGAACTTGTTTCATCTGTGCTTTCATACTGTCGCTTAAGAGCTATATGGTATTTTAATAATAGAGCGAGTTAGTTTGGCTCAAAGTTCAGGGGAGTGCCCTACGATTCTAACCCATTTACTTTGCAATGCCACCGTTAATTACATAAGAGTCCATTAAGTAGAAAATTGTGATGAGTGTGTTCATTCAGTATGCCTAATTCCCCCAGGCAAAGATGCATCACTGGCCTTCATCACAGGAGATTTTACGGAAAGCGGCCTGACAGACGACGTGTCCAGTTTGTCCCCGTTGCAGGTGGTAGCCCTGTTTGACTGGCTGCTGTTTTATCAGAGGACCTATCAAACTGTAGGTGTGTAAATGGTTTTCCAACGGAAGTGCAACTTTAGTCCATACTGTGATTGTCCATTTTAGGGTTGGACATTTGTCCACAATTTGCTGAGTGACTTTTGCTTAGTGACTAAAGCATGTTAAATCGAACAAAACGTTTTGCTGAAATCAGGGCTTAATGGGCCGCCAGGAAGATTTAAAACGGCGATCTGTCTAGTCTTCAATGTAAGATGAGTGGTTACAGGAAAAAGTAAATTACACTAACGAGCCAGACCAATTTCATTACTTAGAACTTTGTTTTAAAGAGTTTGGTCAATCAAAAAGTGAATGTCTGTGCAATGTTTTGAATAGCATAAACCCACTGAATAAAAAAATATATATATACACACAAATACACTTTTTTTTTTCCAGGTTTGGTCATAGGACGGTTCTACTCTGAAAGTGGAAAGCCCACAGAATTTCTATTGCACATTGAGTCATTGCTTGCCAAAGGCCAGCAGCTCAAAGCCAAGACCGAGGCGGAGATGCTCCGCTTCCCCGCCTGCAACTCCGAGTGGAGCTCTGCGGGCGGAGGAAGGGTCTGGTGCTCCACCAAGAGGTAGATCCACCGTTCCAGCGAGTACACATATAACAGCTGTCATGTTTTGATGCAAGTTTTACCCTCTTCTGTCTAGTGGCGGCGTTGAAAGGAGGTGGACAGGCGTTCCTCGCAAACTTTTCTCGGTAGGCGCCGGTGGGTCCCGTTGCGTTTGCGTGGAAGATCCATCCGCAGCCAAGGAGAACCCCAATCTGCGGGAATACGAGGGCTGCCCGACGCACGCGGCCTTTTGCGCTCTAGTAGAATAGTTGAAAAATATCTCGGCACTTCTTGTCAATGGACTTACTTTACATGAAATAAAAACAAGTGGGGGGAGGATGGTTTTGAAATGACCTTTATGTAAAGTTGTTCTTCCTTTCTCTAAAAGGATACACTTGGAAGAGACGGGCTAGATATCTGAGCATACAGATACGATACAATGTGCATAAAAGATTTTACAATGTGCATAAAAGATTAACAGAGGCAAGATTTAAGTCTGTCACAATGGCAAATCACAAACTGCGTTAAGTACAAAAATGGTAGCAGTGGTCAAAAATATCACACATTTATCTGTACAATTGAACAATACTCCAAGAGGCATCCCTAGCATTCTCACTGACCCCAAAAACATCGGACATGTCACACCATCTTTATAAAGTGCACCTGTTAGCTTTAGGGGAAAAAGAAAAAAAAAAAAATCAAGGCGGTAAACGTGTCGGGTCGAGACAACTTGACTTGAGGCATCGTCGCGGGGACTGTCATCACAACCGACGAGGACCTCATCAAAACCGGAATGTGCTCGGATGCTGACTCGTTGGCAAAACGGGACGCGATCATGAAATGCTACAAACTGTAGTACATGCAGCTTGCCTGTACTACCGGATAGCAAAATGTACCAGCAATGATTCAAATGCCCCATTTCTTTCTTACTTGTCTTACGTGTGGGCAGGCTGTTCAGCCAATTTGATTCTCACCACACACGTGAAATTCAATTGTCCATGTTACGCTTCAATCTGAACAAAGTATCCGATTTAGTCATTTATCCAATACGCGGTAAATTGTTGTATTCGGGATTAAGATGGTTGTTTTGGGAAAACAAAGCCTCGTGAACCACTCAAAGTTTGGAGTTCTGTAGATGGCGCCCTCGCTTGAAATAGAAAGACTAGTGCAATGGAAATGTACTAAATGGAATTGCATTTCTAAAGTAAGAGTGCCATCTAGAAAAGCAAAAAAAAAAAAGTTCCACCAGGCTTCATTTTCCCATCATCATTAGAAATCATATTGCAAAAAAAAACAACAACATTCGTCTCTGGGCAGGTGACTTGGCATAACATGCAGATGGTAAAATAATGAACATCTCCTAAAGCGTTGCAATGAAGATGTTTCACATTGAATTGCAATGACCGAGAGAAGCCACACTTTTCCTTTTTTGAAATACAAGCGATTCGGAGCCGAAGAAGTTACCTCGCGCTTTCTGCTCATTTCCTTTATGAGACTTTCGTTGACAACAAAAGGGAGAAAGGTCCCGCAAAGAAATGGATGCGTTCACGCGGGCCCGACGTAGCACGAAGCCGACGGGTCGCCCTGCCGCGCCCCGCTACCGACGTCCCTCGTGAGAAGTGCGTTACGACACTCCGCCGAGGGTTAGTAGATCAAAGCAGATGTCGCACACCCTCACCGGCTTATTCAAGTCAAACTTGATGATGGGGATCTCTTTTATAGAGCACTTGTGGCACAAGAGGCGCCCGCAGTGACGGCTGGACAGACAGGAGTCGGAATGAAGCACGGTGCGCTTGCGCTGCTGCCGCAACAAAAACAAACGGGAGACGAATGTCACGGTACTAACCAGTGATGCTTCCTTGTTGTAACCCCAAACTTGGCCAGACACTCGTAGCAGTTGGAGCCGTCGCACCAAGGGGGCTCTTTGGACAACATGTCTAAAAATAAAGAGAGAGACTCATTCCCATTGCTGCGCGCTTTTCTTTCCTTCAGCGTGAGCTAAAAGTGCGCTCTTCCAAAGCTTTACGGACATTATTCCAAAGGGCAGCCGCAAGAGTTCAACTTTTAAAAAAAAGGTATTGACTTACCGAGAAGGCGGAAAAGCAACTGTTTGGTCGCTACTTGGTAGTTGAAAATGTTAATGCCCTGATTGTTATTGACCCCCAGGCGCGCGCCGGCCCTCACAATGGCACGGCACAAGTTGGCGTTCCCTTTCATGTAGGCCAGGAGCAAAACTGCAAAGACCAACATGATCGGCGTCATCCATCCCGCCACGCGTAAAAAGTTGCCGCACGAAAAGAAAACATCTCAGGCTCGTGGACCTGCGTTCCCTTCGTTATCCGGCTTGTCCAAAGGGTATTCGGGCATACACTCCAGAAACAGCTCAAATATGGCAGCGGCGTTTTCTTTACCGTACTGGCCTAAGACGTGCATTGGCGACTGACCCCTGAATTATTTGAGTGAAACAATTGAAAAATTAGCAGGTAATCACCAGCTAAAAAAACAAACAATTAGTCAGGAGGTCAGAGGTACCTGAGATTAAAAGCCTCGGCATCTATGTTGGACTCTGTGAGGAGGGCTCTGATGTTGTTAAGGCGGCCATGCATCACTGCCAGATGAAGAGCTGAGAAAATAAAAGTTTTTTAAGTCAGGAGGAAGCAAAAGTGATAAATGACTACAAACACAGACGGCAGATTAACTAACATTCTCCTGAAACAAATATTTTATTATTCATTTATAAGAAAAAAAAAATATATGTATATATATATAGTAGTTCACAGAATAATGAAATAGCAGCGAAGGGGGGAAAAAAAAGTACCGTTATTGCCGTTCTCATCCTCAGCAGCAAAATCAATGCCATTCTCCAATAGCACTGAGCAAATGGTGGCTAAATCTTGTTGAGCAGCCAAATGCAGGGCGGTCTGTCGGTGTTTGGTCAGCTCATTTATTTTGGCTCCGGCAAGAAGCTGGTGAGTCACAAAGGAAAAACGCCGCTTGAAAAACTTGAACGTCAGAAAAATTGCGCGAGGCAAAAGGAATGAAACGGAATACATATATGTGCACGCGGAGAGAGAGAGAGAGAGAGAGAGAGCGTATACCAAGTTTCGAACGATAATCTCCGATCCGGCTTGCACAGCCAAGTGGAGGGGGGTGAGTTTAGCGGCATCCTGAACTCTGGAGTTCACGTTAGCTTGCACACTAATCAGGAACAGCACACTTTCGATATCTGAATTTTGCACAGCCACGTGGAGGAAATTACGCCCTTTATTGTCAACCTGGAGAGAAACAAAAGGTTAGTGGTTATGAGTAGGGTTGGAGGGGGAAAAAATAGCGAAGTCGACTTTCAAAATAAGTAAGCTAAAAATCCACCTATATAAACAATATTTGCGGCACCGTTTTCTACACAGGCAGCGTTGCAAAGACGGCAAGGGGGAAGGACCCCCCAGCAAAAATGAAGGTGGGGCGTTACTCCGTAGAACAAGCGACACGTGATCCGTTTTTAAACGATTTGAAAGAAATTGGGAGTTGGTTTTGCTCTTCTCCTTCCTACCTGTTCAGCAGCACCCGGCTCTCTTTTGAGGATGGCTTCTGCTGCTTTGTTGTTCTTGTGCGTCATGGCGCAGGCAAACGGCGTCATTCCTTGACGATCGCGTATGTTAAGACGGATGTCCGGATGGGAAATCAGGAGCTGTATGATGACATTGTGCTGGTTGCTAATGGCAGCGTGGATAGGAGTTCTACCCTCCGCATCCTGGAGGGAAAAAAAAAAACAAAAAAAGTCATTCATCCACTCATTCGCGAACAAATGCGACAAAGCTAAAGCAAGGGCGGCGAGACCGACCTGCGTGTTAACACTAGCGCCAAATTCCAGAAGGCACTGCACCACTTCCTCCAGCCCCCAGCTGCTCGCCAGGTGGAGCGGCATTTGTCCGTCTCTGGCTTCTTCTTCCCCTTCCCCGTTGGGGCCCGGCCGCCTCGGGCTGTTGACGTCGCAGCCGCTGGGAAGACACGAGACGCGAGGCATTTTCAAGACGGGGGCGGAATGGGATGCGTCGTACCCATCCCTTTATTCTCTCTAGCGACACCTGAGCTGGAGTTTATCCCCGCTGGACTTGAAGCGGGAAGATGCGAGGGACAAAGTTTGAGCTCCGAATACCCAAGTATCCCTTTAAAGTTTCCGAACAACGAACGAAGGTAAAGCGCTTTCAAACCTGCGGATCAGAAAGCAAGCCGACACCTCGTTGTTCTCGTCGACAGCTCTATGCAAGAGGGTCTGTTGACAACCGGAAGGGCCTTTGCTCCAACATGTGGCATCACAGCCATGTCGAACCTTCAAGGAAACCAAAGGGTAACCATTTACAGCACTCGTAAACAAGAAAGGATGGATGTCATTATTTAGTACACATAAATCCAAAAACTTTGCGTCCTTAAACATACATAATAGAATTTGTTGATGAGGTCATTCTGTGGACCTGTCCTTCAAAACAAAGCTTTTTTTTTTTTTTTTACAAGCATTTCGGGTGGGAAGCATGAGCTAGTTGTGCAAAGACCTGGCCTAGGTGTCGCTAATTGACTCACACCCTAAAATCACGTTTAAAAAAAATAAAAAATCATAAAATACATATATCACAACAAATTGGGCATAAATGTGACAGTTTCTTTCCCCCAAAATCGTAATAGCCAGGTCTTAAAAATCACAGGCATTTGTGACAAGTAAACATAGTTTATATAAGGGCATCCTCCACATTTCTAACACGAATCGTCTTGCAAACCTGGTACAAATAGTTGTTTTGCTTTTTTATTTAATTTTCTCACCAGCGTGGAGGCAATATCTTCCAGGCCATTCTGCAGAGCGAGCCATAACGGAGGGTCCCCTTTGTCATCTACCACCGACATGTCGGCTCCTCTCGTGCAAATAGCGTCCACGACAAGCGGAAGCTGACTACTGATGGCCAACTGCAGCGCTGTTTGTCCCTCTTGGGTTCTAAACGTGCCATGAGAACAAGAAGAAGAAGAAGAAAAAAAAAAAGGTCGCTTCACGAAAAGTAGAACCGCTACATGTCAGATCATCCATCTCCGGCAGGATGTTCAACGGGCGAATGAAAATAGCACAAAGCCGAAAGTCGCGCACAAAGTCGCGACTCAGCATTTACCTGACGTTGATGTCCGCCTGGTGCTCGAGAAGGAACAGGGCGCTCTTGCTGTCCTGTCTTTGGATGGCCATGTGAAGGAGGGTGTGTCCGTTGGACATGGTGTCATTGATAGACGCTCCTGAGCCCAGAAGCTGAGCTGCGATGGTGTGCATTCCTGACAGGAGCAGATCGGCCCATTTGAGAAATCCCCGTGCGGGTTACACTTCCGGGCCAAATTACAAACGGTAACCGCTTGACGTGTTATTTGTACCTGTCCAGAGGGCCAAGCCCAATACCGTCTGGTCCATTGAGTCTTTGAGACTGAAGTCTGGAATGATCTGGAAATTATTGGAGGCATGAAGCGCATTTGCTGAAAAAAAAAAAATAAAAGAGGCCAGACGTCAAATACGGCCGCATCTTGGTCCGACGAAACCAGGCCGAAATAGTAAGTGACCTTTTTGCTCCAGGATGACGGAGACCACATCTGGGTGGTTGTGAGCGATGGCCATGTGAAGCGGGGTCTGCGCAGCCACACCCAGGGTGCTGTCAGACAGCGCTTTCAGGGTCTGCAGGTTGGGGTTTGCACCCTGCTGGAGGAGCTCTGCCGTCAGGCTCGCCAGGCCGAAGCGACAAGCGGTGTGAAGAGGGCTTTCCCCCTGAAATTGGGATACCATTCAATCCCTACGTTCAAAAGACCAAGCGTGCGCATCAAAATTGGATGTTTGCCTCAATCGGTCATTTACATTTGCTCTATCTGTAAGATGCAAACATACGTATAACATTTGTTTCAAGTGTTCAACAACATGTCACTGTTCCAACACGGTGTCTTGCTCTTCAATTTTAGGATCCCACTCACTCATTTTTTTGCCTAGTTCTACCAGGAACTACCGGAATTTAAATTGCCGACAAAAAATACCTCCTTTAAAACAATACGCAGACTTGTTTGGGGACTTCCTGATACGCCCGCCTAATTAAAGCCTTGAATTTGATTACGCTGGAAAGAGGCAGGCTTGCTTCGGGCTATTTAAGAAAACTATGGGTGTCGCTATATTATGTAAGACACGCGTCAAGGCCCGAAGCCTGCCTCCAACAAACACAAACGGCAAATTATTCGCGGTGACGCATGTCCCACTCGTATTATACGCACCCATTTGTTAACGTGGTTGACGTTAGCCCCGTGAGTGGCGAGGAAAAGCGCAGCTGCCTCATTGGCCGCGCGAGCCGCTCTTTGCATGAGGCAGTTTCCTGGAGAAAGTATGGAAATCGGACAGAAAAGCTGAGCGCAAACGACACACCTCCGCCAAGACAACGACCGGCAAACAAGAAACTTCATCCGCACCCGTTGACGCGTCGGGCGCGTCGGCATTGCTCCCCCGCTGGATTAATTGCGCCGCAAAGCCGTTCTCGTCAAACGAGGTACCGTTCACGACCGGGGCGTCATCTTCAAACGGGTTCACCGAGTTGTCCGAAGACACGGTGATGTACTGGAGAGCCAACCACAAAGCCGCGCTGCCCTCGTGGTCTCTGAGTTCCAAGTCGAGACTGACGGAAGGGAACAGAGTTCGGTTTTGACAGTTGATCGCGACGGGCCGGAAATCAGAGTGGCTCACTGTTTGCATTGTAGCAGTTGTCGGAACACTGACTCGTTCCCCGAAGACACGGCTTCGTGCAAGGGAGTTCTGCAACTCAAAAGGAGAACAACTGTCATCGTCCGGTACCGTAATATTTTGTTCGACTCGAGGCTGATGGCCGGCCGACCGACCCACCGACCGACCGACCCACCGACCGACCCACCCACCGACCCACCCACCCACCGACCCACCTGCCCTTGCTGTTTTGCATGTTGGGATTGGCCCCCGCCTTGAGCAGAGCTTCTGCGATCTGTGCCATGCCACTCATCACTTCTGGCGAGTGTTTCTTGGGGCTAAAAGAACAAACCAGGTGAAGAGGGGTTTCCACCGCTCCCACGGTGGCGGCATTGACCTGAGCCGAGTGACGAATTAGGAAGACGGAGGCGAATTCATCCCCTGAGAGAAGAGAACGATTGTAAGAAAGGAGAAAAGGCGCTTGAGTCCTTCTTAAAACGCTGCGGAAAGAAATCCCCGTTGAGGCACAACTGCAGCCATCCAGAGTTGTTTCTTTTTTTATTTGACACACCTCTTTGAATGGCCTTATGCAGAAGACTCCATCCACTCTGGTCCACCATATCCACATCTGCTTTGTTATTAACTAAAGTGGTGGCTATACTTTCTAGTTTTCGGGACAGTGCCAAGTCTAGAGCCAGATCACCATTGTTGTCCAGTTCGTTCAGCTTGCCAGGCAACTGACGACGACGATAAAAACAATTATGGTTCAGTGAGAAAGGTTCACTCTACGGCGCTAGATAAAGCAGCACTTCAGTCAAAAGTCACCTGAGCGTCCATCTCAATGAGATAGAGGAAAACAACATCTTCTCTCTCAATTTTGATGGCTTTGTGGAGAGGATAGTCCGTTTTCGACTTTATCATCTTGTAGAGAAGCTGAGCGCTCATGGTGCTGAAGTCTTCTTTTCTGAGATCGTCCTAAAACGAGACAGGAAAGAGAAGTTTGAAAACGGGAGACGAAATTTTACTGCAAGGCTGAGCCGCAAGAGCCATTCGCAGTGCCCGTCAAAAGTTTGGAAACGCCTTCACATTCACTGCTCTCTAGCACACCAAGCTGTCAATTAATTCCACAAATTGTGGGCACACGCGCAGACACACAAATTCCCAGAGAAACATGACTCGGCCTAATACAAGGAAGTTGAAAGAACTCGCCCAGTGACTGGCAATGATCTCTCCACAGTAGTTCATCAGAGTCGTAGCATTGAGCTCCTCGGCTGTTTGGTAGAAGCGAATGCAGTTTCTGACGTTCACAGAGGACATGACACCTTTTTCGCACCTGTCTCCACGCGTGGCAAAACAGATTCACGGAACAAGTTAAATTCATCGCCCAAAGTTCCACCGTATTCCGAGCTTTATACTGTAAATTTGTTGTAAAACACTTTAGATGCCTTAAGTAGAAAACAGTTCAACCAAACCATGTGCATCAGTGAGTAAACGGTAACAGGCCTCTCTGATTGCCGCTGCGTTCATGTACCGCAGAGCGAACAAGTTCAAGGAGCTCCTGCTCGGAACCTTGAAACGCTGAAAACCCAAGACCTTCTGACCTTTCTCTGAGAAGCTGAAGCTGAAAGCGGTTGGCCAACTTCATCAAGTCAATGAGAAATGCATCATCTTCACTAAGCTCCAAGTTGTCCGTGTACGCCCAGCGCAACATCGCCATGGCAACCTCGGGTTTGCAGTCTGCGGACACGTTGGGGGGGGGGACAAAAAAGTGAAAATAGCCCAAATGTGGCCCGCGTCGAGTCATTTTGTGGATTATGTGTAACTTCAATCGTTTTTCAAATATTTTCTGTTGTTGCGATGGAATTTGGACTACTTGGTGGTACCAACTAAGCAAACATGAAACTTTGAACCATGTGCAGACCAATTGGCTGCTTCAAAGAACTTCATTTGGCCATCACTGACAAACTAAGTCAAGAATTCCTTGAATTATTTCCTATTTTGTTATTTTTAGGGCCCGAACAGCGGCCCTTGCAAGGTCCCTTTTGTTATCGTTTAAATTTTGACCGCTATACAAATAGTTTCTGTTTAAGATAATCAGCCAATGGTGGCACAGTACTCTGAGGTCTGTTTTTTTTTTTTTCCTTACCAAATTTGCTTTGTGTGACAATGTATCAATTCATCACGCATTACTGAAACTAATTATTAGCATTTTGTGGCACTCACTGAGAAAGTTTTTTTGTGCCCCTTGAATAACGCCGTCATTAAAGAGCACAAAAATCACAAATAACGAGGCGGCAAATCCTCATCACTGTCGCTTACCAGATAGGTCCAGTTCAGAAGTGGCGGCCATATTGGTGAGACTCCAGACGTCGCTGCGCGCAGCCAGTACGAACTTATGGGCACTGAGCTGCTTCCCCGTGATTTTTACTTTCAAATCACTGAAGGCGCAATACAAATACGTGAGCACTTAAATGTACGTAATCATACGCAGCAATTACAAATATAGCAAGAAAAAAAAGAACGACTAAAAAACCTGCTGGAAAAGGAAAAAAAAAAAAGCCAAGAAATTGCTTTATCAAATTAAGGGCCCCACCTGTATTGTTCTTGCTGATACAAGTCTGACACAATGTCCAGAAGACGGCTAATAAAGGTGTCTGCAGATGTTGGGCTGGCGGGGCCTTGGACAGACACCTGAGCAGCAAGGACAGCGCAGCGTCTCTCTGTGTCGGCCAACTTCTGCTGCATCTTCACGTACTCCTGCCTCAGCAGGGCCAGATGCTTCTGCAGCTTGGCCACCTCCTCTGCGCCAAGTTGATGTCATGGAAACAGAGGACAAATTAATATGCGTGGCTATGAAAGTGTTTAGTTAAAGCCATTGATGAACGCAGAGTACACTATAGAGTACTATGAAAGGACAGAATTTGATTTTAGCTACAGTTTTTATACACTACTTACATCATTCACTGATCACACTTGCGTGGTGTGAGATCCAACACAGGATGTTTGGTCATGATGATGTTTGATACCTTTCTCAAACTTAAAAATACACTTTAACTCATTCACTACCAGCCAATCCAAACCAAGTGGTGTATCAATCGAGTATTGTGTATTTGAATACCCTACAGAAATTTGAATCAAGCATTCAAGCACCGCTAGCTAGCGGCTAAGTTATGCCGGACACAGTTGTAGTCCGAGCCACTGCTAAACACGGGCAACCGGTCAGTCAAACATGTGGGTGAGCGTGATTGAGTCATTAACTTGTTGCTTTTTTTTTTTTAATTCGTCTCCTCGCCATGTTTTATTATGAAGCAGGTCGTTAACAATTGTTGCTGTGATTGGCTTGAAAGATTGTTCCTCACGTGTACATGAATAAGGATGTATCTCAGGTAAGAAAAAAGATCTTGAGCATTTTTTTTTTTTTAACCAAGGTACTTTTGGACTCTTTTCAGCCCTAAGATATTTGGACTTACGTAGCTGTTGATTAATTCACTAGCCAGCCCAATTCAAATGGACATTTGGGATCTATATCCATCAGTGGTAATAGATGAGTTTAACTGAAATTACAAGAGGCATAAATTTAAGTTGCATGCAAATCTTTTTTTTTTTTCCTCTCTCTCTCTGCAGCAAATGCTCCATTTGGGATCATGACTTAAGTTTCTTTCGATTGTGCAAGTGTTATTCTCAGGATATTTGCTGTTGCAGATCATCATACTGTTTACATTAAAAAAAAAAAAAAATCAAATCTTAGAAGAACCAAGAGGAATATTAAAGTGGGATTCTTTAGGTGTGACTTTCTCTATTGCTCTTGATGTTGAAACTCTAAATCATGACTCAGCCAAGTCTACTAAGTTCCACTGGGGCCCATTTCCTTCCTTCAAAGCACTAAAGTATTCGTAAAAAGGATAAAAGTGCTGAGGAGGCTAGTTACTTTGTCCTGCCTTGTAAACTCTAAGAGGCAAGGCTGCAAGTCATGTGACACTCGGAGAATAATATATATATATATATATATATATATATATATATATATATATATATATATATATATATATACACACACACACATACATACACATACACACACACCAGATTGGTAGCTTAATATTAACAAACCACTACGCCGTTTTGGTGATATAGAACACTTTCCAATACTGCAGCCAATGTCAATCTTGCATTAGTCTGCAAACAAGTTGGAATACCATCAAGAAATAATGAGGACTTCCTTCACAGCTGTGCGTGCACGTTCTTTAAAAACATGCAGTGACAGCAAAAACAGTATTAATCAAATTTAAAAGCAACACAACATAATGCAAAGCTAAATTCATTCAGAACAAGTGTATGATAAAGACAACAAAAGTACAAAAAGACAAATGACCATTAGTAAAATAAATACATGATTGGGAGAAAATACCAACAAGTACTTCAAATAATTCAGTGTCCCTATTATTTCAACAGTCACTAAACAAATATGTTTACATATTGGTGGGTAAAACGTCAGTTACTTGGCTTATGCTCTCTAACAGCGATGCTCGGTTTTGTGTAGCAATAGATTAGAATGCACTTTTTATTTTGTCGTAACAAATGACTCATTAAGAAGACGTTTTGCACAAGCGCACGAGTCAGTCGTTGCTCTATGGGCGACTGTCACACTTAGCTAGTTCAATAAACAGAAAGGGCAAACATTTCTGCTAGCAACATAAACGAATGCTATTGATAAAAGCTTGTTCGCATACAAGCTAAAAAGGCAACAACAGTGACGTATTGTTTCGAGTGGACACATAAACTGAAAAAAACACATTCAAACCGGATTATCAAGTTGACAGTCACAGATCGTTACACGCCTACGCAAATAAAAGGGAGTGGACAGGCAAGACCCCAAAAAATTCAATCTCATACCTTCCGCCATGTTGCTCTGCGTTGACTTCGTGACCGGGCAGAGTTCTCGCGATAAGACCAAGACGGCCGAGAGGGGGCGGAAGCGCTGCGTTTAAGGCGCGTCCGCTGGGTCGTTTATTGGAGTGTTGGAGTGTTGTCACGTGAACTCGTGAATGTGGCGTATACTGTAGTGCCAACGAAAGACTTCACTCACGGTATTGTCTCACACTAGCGGCAGTAACCTATACTAATTCAGATGACTTTCTTTAATAATCAGGTAGCTACAGACTGTTTTGGTCTTTGCGACGCAGTGCTTAGGGAAAGGCCTTAATATGTTACGTTTTCTCATTAAAACGACTAGTTTGCCTATATTCCAAACGTTTGGTTAACCCAATACTCTTTTTCACTATTTTCCCCAAACATCTCCTTGCTGTATTGTTGAAAATATTCCATTTCAACAATGTACTGGGTTAACACTTGTCTCAGCTTGTATTGACATACAGTAGTTTTGAAGACATAACAAAAAAATAATTAAAACAAGTAAACTTGAATTTTAGGGGCGCTTGCTTTCATTGGGGATGCTTGAGCACCTGAGGAACTGGGCTAGTAACACCCGAGAATGCCACCTACACTTACGCAAAACCGCACCCCATTATAAACTATTCTAATTACATTAATCGCATGTCTTCTTGTGCCATGTTATGCAACTGCACGTACCATGGTACAGTAAATCATTTCACATTGTTTTTGACGCTCACAGGCATGTCATCGTACCAAAAATCCCCAGCCCAACACCATATTTGTTTTTGTTTTTAGAAGTAGCTTCTCGGCTACTGTTTTCAGGACCTCTCATGCAAGGCCCAGAACACAAAAAAAATGATTTTAACGCACGGTGATCTTGGAAAAAAAACCCACAATGTAATAGAAGAGCTCACTACAGATGACAGGTTTCATTACATGAAAAATATACATCAGTATTTTGTCTTTGTACATTAGCCGAAAACCGCAACCGTTCAGTGAACAGAATAACGAGATGGTAGGATTTGATGAAAACAGAGCACGGCAATATGGATACATACACTGTATGGACAAACGTTCACAAACAAAATGCCAGAAACATACGGCAAAAAGAATAAACGGGAAAAAATAGATAAGCATGCATAACAATTCCTACTATGGACAACACTGACCAAAAATAGAGCAGCTACTAAAATAGCAGATTTGTGGAGGACCTTAATTTGTACTGTGTGTACGTTAGTACACAACACATAAGTTTTATTGCTACATTAAATTCGGAGCAATAGTAATATTTAACTGCCAGTGTGCTGGCAGACAGACCAAATTATACAATGCGTAAACAGTATTTTTCCACGGATTTCCAACATTTCATTTCATACTTGATCAACGCAGGATGATGTGGCCGAGCATTTTTATCCGGAGGCACTTTTGCATGAAGACATGAAAAAAATGGGCATGCACAAAATGTAGACTTGTGTTACTTTCGATTGCAGATAAAAGAATGGGACGGTAACTTTTAAGAGTTAAATAAAACCAAATAATACTATGAAAACACATTTGAAGTTAGGTTGTCAAAGTGTTTTAAGAATCCATGAAAAATACTTCATATGGCTAGTCTAGAAATGACGAAACGCCTCGTTCGTAGCGTATGTGAACCAAGCGCTTCACAATATTCCCATTCTCAAGTTAAAACCTCCTGCTTTTTTTTTTTTTGGGGGGGGGGGGGGGGGGGGTCAATTCATTGAGACGATGTGCACGATGTATGGACAGAGCGAGAGAAAGAGAGATCTTATATATTATCCGGTTTAGTCTGCGCTATATACATGTCTATACAATATCTTCCTGAATGTTGAAGCAGTTCGTTGACTTGCAAAGTGTTTTTTTGTTGTTGTTGTTTTCCGGGTTGTTGTTATGTTCAGTTGGCACTTGCTTGGTGGTTGTCTGTCAGCCGTGGTAGTCAATTTAATGTTCTATTGCAGCTTAGAGGAGCCAGAGTCTTCCTGCCAAAATAAAAAGGAGGACGAGCCTGGCAAAACGGCGGAAGAGTGCAGGAAACAGTGCCGTGTTGCGTATCAATTGGAGACCTGCGGAAAAGCACCCGACATGTAACAGAAATCTAATCGCTCCCAAGGCTAAAATAGCCACAGGAAGTAAATAACTTTATTTTCACATTTCACAATTTGCAGTTTTTTTTTTTTATATGTATAATAATCGCATGTGACGCGGACTCCCCACTCATCTAGCTATATGGACATATTACAACATTTGCCAAATTGCGAGGAAGGAGCTCGGCCCCCGATGACAGCAAAACAAACTTTTGGATTTGAATGCAAGATACTTGCCCTGAAAACATAAATCTAGATCCATGCCAAATATCACTCAAAAGCCGTCTCTTGGCTTTTCCGTACGCAGCGTGCAACTTTTCTTTTAAAAGCTCCGTGCCTGTCCTCCCGCCACTCTTTCTACAGAGGAGAAAAAGGGAGAATAAGGTCAAATAACGCAAATAACGGTTGGGCCTGAGAGCCGTTTGTCCCGCTCACCGCCGCTTTGTCCTTAACAAGCAAACTTACCGCCGCATCGACGTTGGCTGGCGAGTCGCCATTTGGGTCCGCCAGCATGGAGATAACGCTAATCATGATGGTTTCAACCGTATGGATGGGAAGCCAGCGTTCTTCGGGTTTTTCATAGCCGTACTTGTCCTCCCCGGGCTCGTGTAAAATAGAAATACATACATCTCCGTTCTTGTCAACTACAAAAGAAACAAAACCGGGTATCACAATTACGTAACAAGCCAAGTTTTCTAAATATGCGCACTAATGCAGTCTGGCAATCACAATAAATAGATGACCATACAAAAGTTATTTTCATTTGATAGCGCAATTCAAAAACTGAAATTCATGAAAATGATACGTGAGACAAAAATACTTTTCAGAAGGCCAATTTTGTTTATCCTACTCCGGGCTGAATAATATGGGAAAATGATTGAGTGTGATTTTTTTTTTTTCTCTCTCTCCGTAACAACCGACGACAGCCCAGCTCGCGAACCTCGTACGAACAAAGCCGGAAAACGGGCGAGCTGACTTGCCATGTCGTTTTGGGTGGACGGCAAGTGGCAAAATGGCCGCCCGCCGACTTGGATTAAAAACAAGTGGATTTCGCTGCTGGAGTTCATAACGCAGTGTTCATTCAGTGATTCCGCCAATGAGGGCTATAGAAGTCAAAAATCCATTTTACTGGACTGACTGTGAAGGAGTTGATTATTGCCGTCACTCTATATCAAAGGCATATACGGAAGCGTGAAAATACATCAAATTCCGTCGACTAACCTTTTGAATTCATTCACTGCCATTCCCGACTAAGACGTCAAAAATCAACTTGAACTGAAATGGCAGCGAAGGAGTGAATCAGAAGACCAAGCACAGAACATAGGATTGAAACGATTTTCTTTTGACTTGACCTTACTTTGGATTTCAGGTATTGCTGCAAAAACGTACAATTCCTGGCTGTACCTACCATTAGGATGCCAAATATCTGTGATAAATTTCATTTTAGGCGGTCTGAGCGGGTAGTCTTTTGGAAATGTCAGATGAGCTTTAAACACACCACCTTCACTGTAAACATTAAAAAAGGCCAAATAGAACAATTACTTTAACAAAGATCACATTTCGGCACATCAAAGCCTGTAAGGACAAGCGTGGCTAAGATCCGACACCCAATCGTGCGACGACTTACTAAAGCGTGTCGGGCGGTCCGATGATAAGAACTTCCCATCTGTACAGATCGTTATCCTCGATCAGACCGGCTGAGAAACCTTCCACGGGATTTTTATTGAGCTCTGGGGACAAAATAAATGGCGAGTTGGGTCACAGCGAGTCATCTCAACGACGCGATCCTGCCTGCGGAATTTTCTTACTTGGTGGTCGCGCGTCAAGATCGGCATATTGCAGTAAACGCGCGCGCGTGCGCGCGCGCGCCACGGAATGATCTGGGGCCTACTGACTTTATTATGCCGCGGCATCATCCTTGCGCAGCGATAAAGGGGTCCCGCTCGTAAACCTACAAAGCTCATCAAAGAATTGCCAAAGTGTGAGAAAGAAAATATTTCGGGGCCGATAACAAACTCAATACGTGGAGCGGTTTCAAGCGGCTGTCTTGATCGGTTCAACCGACGACGGTTTCAATAAACGAGTCATTTGGAGCCATTGCTTAACCGTTCCAGTCCCTTGATTTGTGTAGTCCTTAATGAAAATTCTTTTGTTTCATCAAAAGAAGACATCCGAAAACACGGGTACGTCAATCCCTTCGCTCGAATGACTAAATAACACTGAATAAACACCAGTAATTGGTAGATAAACAGTCATAAAAAATGTTTTCGATACTTTTGTCTATTCATCCATACCGACGCGAGGTCGGGTCGCAGGGGCAAGCAGCTTTTGAAGGGAAGCCCTGACTTGTGGTCTCTTCAGCGCATCCCGGGCGGGGCCTCCTCCCGGTGGGACAGCAACTCCTCACCTGGGAGGCAGTCCAACCAGATGCCCAAGCCACCTCGGCCGGAGGAGCGGTCGCTCCACTTGGGCCATCTCCTCAATGGAACCGAACCGATATATTCACGATTCTTTATCTAATATCTTCAAATACTGCATATTGTTGCTGCAAATTTGGTTTCGCTACGGAGGTGGTCGGGAACATAACCTCCGCGATAGACGAGGGATTACTGTACTGAGTGTTTCAGCAGTGAGTGAGTTTTTCGGTAGTGTGTGTGACTGACAGCGTACTGCGAGTTCAGCGACTGCGATTTTCTCACGCATCCACAAGAGTATTTTACAATAGTGTAAGAGTGAATGGTGCGCCTCCTCATATCCGACAGCGAACGTCCAACTTATCCGCGCGCATCATGATAACGTCGTCTTCGACTCTTTTCGTCTACGTTCACTTGCCTATCGCTTCAAGACAACCGTGCCAGTCAACAATCGCCTCGACAATGTTCCAACACTTCGTTCCGGTCGTAGTGGGACATTCGCGTTCGTGTGGAACATTCCCAGCTATAATGTTCATTAGCAAAGCAGCCAGTGTCCGCTAATGCCACATTTTTAATTACCTGCGAGCTGTCTCCTGAGTAACAGCGCTGACTGGGGCTCTGTCATAGTTTAGCCAATGTGATGCAGCAATTGTGAACAGTAAAATGCCGAGGTAACAGCGTGATATTTTTTGTTTACTGCCGTCTCCTCTATTTTCCGTTGAGCATTCTCGACATCGCTTCTTCTTCGTCGCTTTTTGCTGCAGCTCTCTCTGCCGAGGAGTAGGCTGGTATACTTTTTTCTTCGTTGGTTTCTTAGCAGCTAGCGTCCTCGCGGATGCGTTGCTGCCATCTTCTGGGAAATACTTGTACTTCCATAACTACGGCTATTACTGTATTGGCCTGCTCGTTTTTTGAAAATAAGTGCTTTATTGGAGTAGATGCGGACCGTTGCCTCTAAAATGATCACAATAACCTCAATAATAAAAATATAATTTATCATGATAAGATTCATTAATATTACTATACAAATAAATAATGATAATTCAACATTGAAAGTGTTTATTTTCATTTCATTTCAAATACAAGGTACATAGACAACACATAAGTAGCAGTGCACAAGTACAAACCGTAAGTGAGTAGGTTATGTGCATGATGGATAAAAATAAAGTGCATGTGTGCTTGGTAGGTCAGGTGCAATAATAATAATAATAATAATAATAATAACATGTGAAGGTTTCGCACAGTATGATAAACCATAACCTTATGTGGATTTTAACAATCCGCATAAGTGGATTTTGACAATCCAGGTAAGGTCAGGGTCAACGGTAACCTTTTTTTTAATTCCTTCTTTTTGATGTTTCTCAAGAAAGACGTGGGAGGAAATGGATGTCATAGATGTATTGCAAGACCGTGAAGAAGAGCGTGAAAGCATTTAGCCACCCCCAAAAATGGGCTGTCCCTCACTCACTAACTCAATATAAGAGCATGGGGCTTCATGTGGTTTCCTCATGCCTCCAAGATACACAGAAAGCTCCGCTGTAATCCGACCGCTGCTACCATGGAGTGAAGGAGATCAACAACAAGTATGTCCCATCCGTTTAAAGGGTCAAAATAGCCTTCATTGTCGGTAACAAAGTATTTGGAGAGGCAGATGTTCCTTTCTAAAAATTAGAGATGAGCAACCGATGCTATTGAGCTGACTTTTTCTTTTCTTTTTCTTTTCCTGTCATGTAGTTTCAGCACATTTGTGTAACTCTTTTGCCACGAATGGCTTTCAAAGCAGGCAGGCCTGCGAGAAATGTGAATACATTGTATAATAATTGTAATATTCCTTATTCATGACAAAACCAGTCCATCCTCTGTTTTCATTTGACTAAAAGAAGTTCCGCGCGTTTGCTGAAAGCGGCATTGGATTCCTCTGAAACTGTAGGAAACGACCCTCCCCTCAGTCCAGGTGAGGGGAGAGCCCCATGGAAGCCAACCCGTCGACCCCCATGGAAGCCAACGGGCCGGCCCTCCGAGATGCGCCGCCGCCTCGGCCGAGTCTGGGTTCCGGCTCCGGTCCGCACTACGGCTCCTTCGTGAACAGTCTGTCCTCACTTACGCCCAAAGCGGACGAGCGATCCGCGATATCGCCTCGACGGGCCCACCTGGCCGTGGCCGTGCTCTGCTATGTCAACTTGCTCAACTACATGGAGCGATACACCATCGCAGGTGCCGCGGCGCTCCCCCCTAAACTGTCGCCGACGGGCGGAATTGCAAGTAACCTTTTTCTCGCATCGAATGTAGGTGTACTTCTCAACATACAGGCATTCTTTGATATAAGCGACAGTACGGCTGGACTTCTGCAGACAGGTGAAGTCATAACATTTTTGAAGATGGCTAATCAAGTGAATGTTTTGAAAGTGTCTCACTCCACCCTGTGTTGCTTCACGAGGAAGTGCTGCAACTCCCTTGCAAGAACATACTGTTTGCCATTGCACCAGCTTGTGCTATGCTGATGGTCTGGCGGCATTCAAAGTGACACTCTGAAAGCTGTTTGGTCAAAAATAACCCAATTCTGGGTTCAAAGAAGAAGAAGAAAAAAAAAAAACCCAGGAACCACAAGACAACCTCCAGACGATTTAATCCTCCGTAATGACATAACGGGAACAGTATGGCCTTCTTTTCGAAAGAAGAGCAAGTTCATTGGAACATGTAGCAACGTATCGCTACCGTAATTAGGTTATTTTTGACCCGACTCTTTTGTTTTTTCTTTAAGAGTGCACACAAATATCAGCAAATCAAATGAAATGCTTACAGGACAGGATGGCTTTCTTTTCATATCGAGAGCAAATTGATTGGGGCGTGAAGCAACAAATTCCCAAACTGTCTTTGTTGTTTTCCAAAAGTTTTAGACAGGTGTTGACTATTGTTGATTTTTCTGTTACACGACCTACTATCCTCGGGAGTTGCCGAATAAAATGCGTCTAGACACGCCATTACAAACGTAGTTGAGTAGATATCAGACGGCATGACACCAAAGTCATTTTTTAAACTTATTACGATTGAAGTAAGCTTAAGACCCGCTGTTTTTTATGGCAGTTTTTATCTGCAGCTTCCTACTGACGGCCCCGTTCTTCGGTTACCTCGGCGACCGCTACAATCGAGTGCACATCATGGCCGTTGGCTTGAGCGTGTGGCTGATAACTGCGACTGGCAGCTCTTTTGTTTCAAAGTCGGTAAGCGCAAAACAGATGTGCTCCCACAGCCACACTTGGAGAACTTGGGCAACACTTCAATGTCGACTTCATCATTTGTTACCAGCGATTTTTTTTTTTTGAAAGGGAAGTTGCGGAAACAAATGGATACTCATTGTTATGTAACAGCATACCAGACTTAATACTGATCATGTTGCCCTCATCCCTCCAGTACTTTTGGCTTCTGGTGCTGTTGCGAGGCCTGGTGGGGATAGGCGAGGCCAGTTACTCCACTATCGCTCCCACCATTATCGGGGATCTTTTCTCCGGGGGACGACGGACCATCATGATCGCCGCTTTCTACATCTTCATCCCTGTCGGGAGGCAAGTTAGTTTTGCGCGACATTCCTTGCCTTTCTCCCCTGCCGGGTATCTGCGAGGAGGTCTGCGTCCGTGTAGTTCCGGCGGAACTCGGCGGCGCGGAATTTTGGCCGACCCATTTTTAAACGGGACTTACCCGACTTGATGGACTTCGTTCCCTTACCTTCATAGGATTGGAGTCTGATGCGCGATGTGATCCTCCTTAAAATGCCTTGTGTGTGTCCCCAGCGGTCTCGGCTATATAACGGGGGCGTCGATAGCGAGCCTTACCGGTGACTGGCATTGGTCTCTCAGGGTGAGAGCGTCCTTCAAAACTCCGACTGAAAACATCAACGGAGGACAGACAATGACACGTCGCTTTACTGTGTTCACAGATAACTCCCATTTTCGGTCTCGTTGGGCTGATCTTAGTGGTGCTCTTATGCCCGAACCCACCTAGGGGTGTAGCGGAACACCGCCGTCATCATGTCGACAATCGAAGCTCTTATCTGGAGGACGTCAAGTATCTTCTGAAAAAGTAGGAGATCACGTGCGACGCCGACCTAAATACCGAAGTCGGCTCAGGCTCCGGCCCCGGCCCCGGCCGAGCGAGATCAATGGAAGTCCCTATCTTCGGGAGTGGAGGGTGGTGGCAAGGGTCAGCGAAGGAAGCGGCTCTTTTCGCCTTGTCAGGGTTTGTTCCAGTTTGAAAAGGTTCTCCCGCGGTGCTCGTATCTTATCTCGCGACAAGAGCAAACAGTAAAACTCTTGGCAACAATTTGATGAACGTTTGCGACCCTCGCAGACACTCGCAATGTTTGCCCCCCGGTTCGAATGGGAGGACGTTTAACTGCGTGTCGATTCCCTCTTGCGCGAAAGGGAAGGCTGACTGCTTTCTTTGTCGCGGACGTCTAACTAGTAAGTCTGGCTTGAACAATGAAATGCACAGGAGAGCTGGCTTCCCCCATTCCAATTCAACAGCGGCGCCGTCTACGACCACCTGAAGCATTTGCTAGCTAGAAAAAAACGCGTGAGCTGACTCCGAGCTATTGACGCAAACTAGCTAATGACATAAGCCGCGACATTTTGCAACACTGGCGACTGGAAATGATAATAGAATGTTGGTAAGTTACCCAAAGGTAGATGAATGCGACACGTTTCCCAGGCTAGTATCAAAACGGACGGGGCTAGCTTCTCCCGTCCCAATTCAAAAGGAGGAGCGCGAAGATGCCTCCGAACACGTGAAACCTTTGCTAGCTGGAAAAAAGCGTTAGCCGACGCCCAGATAACAACCTCAAAATGAGTGTTGTTTAGCGACAGAGTCGTAGAGTCTGAGAAAAGAGAAGCTAGTATTCAATGTGGGGGTGCTTGAGCGCCCCCAAAATTGGGCCAGATACAGCCATGAGACTTTTTAACCTTCGCCCCCCCCCCCCCCCCATTTTCTCCCAAGCAAAAGTTACGTTTGGTCAAGCCTGGGAGTGACAGCAATGGCTTTCCTGACTGGAGCCTTGGCCTTCTGGATGCCCACGTTTCTGTTCAGAGCCCAGGCGTCTCAGGGCCTCCGTCCGCCATGCGCCGAAGGGTCCTGCCAGTCCATCGACAGGTGCGCCGCGGCGCGCATCGCTCCCCGCCCGCCGGCTTTCCTTTCCCGATAGTCTTCCTCCGCTCCCGGTACAGTTTTATCTTCGGCGCCATCACAGTGGTGTCGGGCATTCTGGGCGTGTGCGTCGGCACGGCTCTGGCCAGGTGCCTGCGGGAGAAAGTGCCCAATGCGGATCCGCTCATCTGTGCCGGAGGCATGTTAGGATCAGTGCCGTGCCTCTTCATCAGCATCTTTGCGGCTACGGCAAACATCCCGGCCACTTACGTAAGGCTGGGGTCTCTTCTTTCTTTTGCCTTCCAGAAGTCTTGGAATGACAGTCAAGTGTTTGTTGTAACAACAAACACCAACAAAACCGCTTACGTTGTAAACAAAACCGAATTCTGTCCATCTTACACAAAAACTTTTTTTGAGTCAAAAAGAAGCAGTGCTCAGACAAATATAGCGTATTTTCTCTCAGGATTTCATACATTCACCTTTGCATATTTTGCAGTAACTGTATCCGATATCTGACTTTAGGTCTTCGTCTTCCTAGCTGAGGTGCTGCTATCGCTCAACTGGTCCCTTCTGGCCGATATGCTCCTGGTAAGCGCAAAAGTACAAAGGGGACGCGCGGGAAGCAAACTCCGAGTCACATGAAGCCTTCTCTTTGCCGCAGTATGTTGTCGTGGCCTCCAGAAGGGCCACGGCCGAAGCCCTCCAGATTACGGTCTGCCATCTTCTGGGGGATGCTGGAAGTCCTTATCTCATAGGGATAGTGAGTCGTGAGCACGCAAGCTTTTGGGGGTTTTTCCTCTTCCGTTTGATCAACGCGTCAAGTCAAACGGGCCATTTCCCACTAGATATCGGACGCGATCCAGAAGTCCAAGCCCCCGTCCGCCGACTGGAGCTTCCCCAGTCTTCAGTACAGCTTCTTGATTTGCCCTTTTGTAGGCATCATCGGTGGCGTTTTCTTCCTCATGACCGCGCTTTACATCAGCGACGACCGAATGGCAGCCCGGCAGCTAGTTGAAGGTGTGTACGCCATTGAAAGCGAGCGCCGTGCTGCTGTACTGTGCGATTACGGCCACGCCGCTACTATCCCAACTGCTGCGGCAACAATTACTGCGGAAGGCCAGGCGGGCATTTATATTCAAATGCGATTTGGCCGCGCCCACTAGCGGTGTCATTCCCGTTGTCAACTTGCAGCTTATTTTCAGCTGTGGCTGTTTTCATTTGGTGGGGGATTTGTTTGAATGTAAGTTTGCTTCCATTTACTTTTTGTGAGTGCATCCTTTTTGATGTTGTTATTTTTTTTACATTTGCAATTTTTGGTTGCGGCTGATCAATCCGGCTTTGTGTGTTTTTGTACGTTTTGTTGTAAGTTTGCTCCCATTTCCTGTTATTTATTGCATTTTTTGTTGTGTTTTCTAATGTTTGCATGTTTTTTTTTTTTTGCAGTAGCTTTTTTGCATGTCCCAATCTTGTGTTTGTATCGTTTAGCTGGTTGCAGTGTGTTTTCCACCGTAGATTTGACATGATTGCTTTTGAATTGCCGGGTTTAAGGACTGGTATGGAAAGCAAATACAACTACATCTAAAACAACATTTTCCTAATATAGGCAGTAATAGAATAAAAAACAAATCTTAAAAGGTTTTCAACAATACAATGACTGCTGAGCCATTTAAAAAGCAGCATTAACGATCATACAATTGTTGTAATTTGGCATTCAGGTGTATTTGTAAAACATCCCATTAAATCCGAATGCACATGATCTGATCTAACTTGTTGTTGAACACATTTTGACCGGATTGACACGATGACGCCCCCAACGCAAAAAAAAAACCCCAAAAAACAACAACAATTAAAATCAAAATCCTCCACGGACTCAACAACTGGCCCGGTCAGAAATGGTCTTAACCCGATAAATGGCTCATTGTCACCCAAGATCGGACCCGCATTGACAACATTCCAATCATTTCCATTGTTTGTGGTGCGTGCCATTGTTTGCGGTGTGCGAGGGAGACTCGGCCGCTTCGTGCACGTCAATGTCGTTTGTCGCACATTTCCACTGTGTGTTCATTTCTTCCTTGTGTCTAGATATCCCCCGGCAAGGCCCCACCCCAGAACCCAGTGTGGAGATGAACAACGCCTAAATGGTGTAACGCTGACAAAAGCAGATCGTGTTCATTTCATCAAATGCTACGAGTGTGGCGAAATGTTTTCTTTCCGGGTTGGGACTTGTTGCATAACACTGGCTGTGATACAGACTCATAGCTGGATTTTTTTTTTTAAATTTCAAATTAAACAAGAAGACAATTGGAGTCACTTTCTTGTTCTTTGAATCTTTTATTGTGCGGCAATACGGCTGAAGGCAACCTTTTCACTTCCGAATCTGATATTGCAGCTCGGAGAACTATCCCATGGATATATTTAATGAAATAAATACGAAATAAATGAAAAGAGCCCTGAGCACTTATATCAGAGATTCTGGATGTAGCCCGACATAGTCCAACACCGTTTATTCGGCTGATACCTGCTCGATATCGGGCACTGATATCAACTCGAGAAACCCTCACTTAATATGCACCTCGTGGGATTTTCCCTAGGATATTGGAATTTTCATCTATAAACGAAATATGGCAATTAAACCTAATTATTTTCCACGGGGAATCTTGCAATGATAAGCTGACATGACAATTTCATACGATCCCATTTATTTCTACAGCATCATCACATCTGGTCTTCACTATCTAAATGACACCTTCACGTTTCTGCTGACACTCGTCAAATTGTGAAAATCCCATCCCTTGGTAAGAAAACGCTGAGCGCGAAGAAAAAGAACAGAAGCAACAGTGACCCTTAAATGAGGACTAAATGTCCATCGGGCCGGACCATTATGGAGTCGATAACGGATTCCAAAATCTCCCCAATCATTAGAAACGGTGCGTAATTCGAGCGTCCGCTAGATGGTGCTGTTACCTCAATGTTCAAAACAAAACAAAACAAAACAAGCAGATGATCGACGCTCTTCTGCCTCGTTGCTCAACGACCCCATGTGTGTTTTGAGCTGCTCCATTAAATATAATTATTTCGCAGCAGTGAACAGATGTGATACAAGAACAATCAGCCTGGCTTTGAAAATGATTTCTTCCGGATCGATCAGCAAAAAAAAAAAAAAAAAGACATTTTGCATTTCTGCGTAGGACAGTGGCATGTCAATCAGACTGTAAACAATTCAGACAGCTCCAGCAGCGGTCTGTGGTGTCCCCTGGCTTTTCCTGACAGCAACGCGACACTATTGTTTTCTGTCACGAGAGAAAAACCTCAGGATAGGAACGCTCCTGTCACCATTTATTAAACGAAAAGACAAATAAGGATGGACTTACGTCAGGGGTATCCAAACCGAGGCCCCGGGTGGCCGTTCGCGGCCCGACCTTTCTTTTTCAGCTGAAGAGCTGATCATTTGCAGGATGCGGGGTAGGCTACCGGCTCTCCGGGACCGGCTTTGGACACCCCACAAAGCTGTTTTGTAGCCGTTTACCAACTGAAGTAGAATGTGATATTTTGGAATCTCTTGCTTGTTAGATCTGAGCATGTTTGAAGAATTAAAGCACTAAGTGGCCCACTTTGGACACCCCCGGTCCTCCAAAGAATCAATTAGGAATTTTCATCAAAAATCGATATTTCCTGGCTAAGAAATCATAAGAGGAGGAAGCCGACTGTCAGACGGAACCTGTCAAAGCGGCCGCCGGAAGCGTACGATAAAATGTCGACGGTCAAACAATGGTGGAAAGCGTAACTGCTTACCGGCAAGCCGCAGCGCATCCTGTTTTTTCCCCAAGTTTTGGCCCTGAACTTGTCATTTTCCAAGCATTGCACGTTTCGTCACCGCTATGCTGGGGAAATAAAACGGAGGGCAGACAGGTATGTACAAAAAACACAAACACGCACGCTAAAAGGTATGTGGAAAACATTTGGAAGAGGCAAGAGCGTGACCCGCAATTAAAAGACAATGGGCATTGTGCGCCATGTTTCTGAGCACTTTATCCGCATAGCTCTCAGTTTCCCCCGTCGAGCGCGGGCAGCACAGGAAACCGTCACAATGGCTAATAAATTGTCCGGCTCGATCGATGAGGGGGAACGGATGCAGTCGGTGTTTACTCAAGGACGGGCGGCGTTTGGACACGAAAACACTTTGGAATGCGGGCCCATTAGGCGGCACGTTCACTTACAGTAACAGAAGACCGCAATAAGTTACCCGCTCCGTTTCCGTATTTTTCCTCCCTTTTCTTGAAAGGGAACGGAGATAAGAGAAAGCAAACGTTTGTGCGTATGAAGTTGCACTATTCGCTTATCGCCGGGACACTGCTGCGGTGACATGACATCATTTAGGAAGAGCCCTCCTCCACCCCCAGCGTGGCCTTTTACATCAGATATGTCTACTTCTCTCTTGGGGCTCCGACTAACCATTATTTTAACGAGCGAACATTCTGTCGAACGTCCCGGCGACTCCTCGATAAAGCCGTACGAATTTCCCCTTTATTAAAAAAGGGCATTGTTTGCAATGGGCGGCGCAGAAAATACACAATGAATTCAACTCACTTAGCATCTATGATGGCCTCCAAAGCAAATGGCCAAAACAAAAGACTTAGCAAAGGCAAAAAAACGTGGCATTTTGGTTCGTTTGAAAAAAACCTCAGGTGGAACAGCAACTTTGTCAAGTTGTTGGCGTCAAAATGTGCAGGGTTATTTACGCCAGCCTATATAGAGCACTTGAGCTAGCTAGTAGCAAATTCATGCTAGATCAACGACTAGTCACGCTGTTAAGTGGCGGCACGCTGTTAAGTGGCGGCACGCTGTTAAGTGGTGGCACGCTGTCAGAACAACTTCAAAATAAAAGCGTCGCAAGCCATTCACCTCACTATATTATATCCGGGTCAAGGAAACTTTTTTTTTTTTTTTTAAATCGAAGGTACTCCAATTGCTGGAGGGCTTGAGCCTTCCAAGCGTCACAAACCACAGAAAGAAGCTAGGACGATAGATTGACGCTGTAGCTCGAGAGCTCGCGGTTCTTCCAACGTTTTACTCAGAACCTCCAGCTTAAATCATTCATAGCACGATGAAAAGCTTTGTTGTAAATGCAGCCGCACAGAATGGGGTTTGAGAGGCGACAAATGGTGAGAAAAGCGGGCGCTAGAAGATAACTATGTCTCACTTCTTCACCCCTCCCCCCAATTCACACATTTGTGCTTCTTACCGACGTTTTCCAAATAGCTCGAGATCATCCGAGTGTCACACCGTCGACACAAACGACTGCCAACATTGCGGTCGGCTCTACAATGGCGCATGCCGTCCGCCCCTATGTATTTAGCATTCCTCCACCAGAGGCCTGCTGGCCGCTGGGCCGGAGGGAGTCCATTCACGGACGGAACCCAAAGGCAATGTGGTAATTACCGAGACCCATGAAGACTATAAATAAAAGCTGCGCCGCCACACGGATCTGGCCTCGCCGCCTGTTCAATTCTGTTGCGTACGTCCTTTACCGTCACGATAACGAGTCAAATAAAGAGGAGATTTTCAGCACTAACAAACAGGCCTTTGTGTGAGAAAAAAAAGAAGGGGCGCAATCCCTGGAGGAACCTCAAAAGCCGCCGAGTGAAGGATGCTAGGTTGAAAGCCTTGAGAAAAAGGCATGTCAAGTACCGCCTGAAGAAGATATGAACCTCAACCGTTCAGGAACTGCGGTCGGAGTCCATGTAATCCACCAAGAAGTATCAGCCCTTGCACTGAATACTCAATACCGTCGCTACATTTGAATATTTTGTGGGGGTCGTGTGTCTTGCCGTCATACACTACACACGCTGCATTTTTCACATTTTGGCTGCTTTTAGATGCTGTGGAAAAGCAGGCCAAGATCAGCTGCCGTGCTCCCGGCTGCTCCACCGCTTCACCCCGGTGAGCTACAAAACAGCGGGGGCGCGGTCGCTCCCCCGTCAGCTCCGGCCAGGCACGGGCAACGCAGGGGTCGGGAGGGCACGTCGGATGACAAAAGGTCCAAACGGAAGCGGGCGCGCCCCGGGGCCCACGGAAGCCCGGACGGCTCCGTCCCTGAAAACAAACGCGCTGGAGGTCGACGACTTGAAATCGGCTGCTTTCGATGTTTCGGGAAGGATTGGGGGGCGAGCCCTTTGCTAACAGCGAGACGGGGAGGAGGCTAAAGCTTCGCCTCTTTTGAACGGAGCGGCCCGCGCAAAATGAACGGCGCTCGGAAAAAGCTTCCCGCGCTGTAACGTCGCAAACGGCCTGAGTTTGATGTGTCAAAAGGGCGGGCGGGGCTGTGGAATCAGTGTGAGGAAAATATTTGTGCGGGCCATACATTGGCCTGTCCCGGATCTTCAGCGCACATTGTGTTCCCTGGAAAAACGGAACGTCGGGTCCGAAGATTGTTCCGCCAACGCAGGAAAGGGAAACGTGTACATTAAACTGGCTGTTAATATGACCGGCTTCAGTAACAAAGGAACAATCATGTCATGTTATTCTTACTGGAGATGGAAAAATATACAAAGCATATATTTTTCTAGAGCAATATATTGGAGCAAACAGGATTTCAGGTAGATTCGAAGCTTAAAATCACTTGAAACGACAGAAAAGCAATAGAAACATTTCTCACGTTGTATTGTTTCACCGAGATTTCTTCTGGTCTCGTTGCGGACGCTCGTTCGAAATTCCTTTTTTTGACGCTCAAATATTTGCCATAGCTCAGCGCATCTCGGTGATATTTTGCACAAAACGATTGCGGTCACGATTCTATTTCAAGTAATGGAAACGACGTGGCTAATCACGTTGCCGTTTTTCGTCCAAAGTTGGCCCGTTGCAGAATACCGATCCTCTCGTTATGTCTCTGCTTGTTCTCTCACCGAAGGAACAAGCGCAACATTCGAAGCGCGACGGCCTATCAGCACCGCGCACATTGATCTGTCCGCCAAAGGCGTAGCTCTATTCACATCTCGACAAAATTCAGCCGAAAGGCACGTCGGCGGGTTTTTAAAAGGTCGCTTGCATTTTCAGTCCAGAATGCAGCAAGACCGCCTTATCGCCTCGCAGCCGCCGGGCCCGGCGATTAGTGGGGTTATCTCCCATCCTGCGTCGGAGACAGGAAGGAAGGCTGAGGACAGCCGGCGCTGACTCGCGCAGCCAGAAAAAACTGCCAATGTTAGGTCCCGTTTGGCCGAGTGGTTCTGTTTGAAGGGAAAACACGCAAGGTCCCGCAGACATGCGCAGCATATCAAACACGTGTCGGAGAAAGAGAAACAGGGGTGCAGAGGGAGAGCGCCCGGGGCTCCCTCCTAAGCTTTGCACATGAGACCGCCGTCTGCGAAATAAATATCCTAAAATCCAGCTATTTTATTAGCTGCTCATCTTCACGAGGAGCCTATCCCAATTGTCTTTGGGCGCACCCCCAAATGGTTGCCAGCTAATCGCAGGGCACGCGTACATGAAAAAGCACTCACAAACACGCCGTAAGGCAACTTGGAGCGTTCAATGCAACTACCATGCGTGTTTTGCGGAGTAGCCCGAGAAAACCCAAGCGGGCACGGGGAGAACACGCAAACTCCACACTGGCGGACCGCTGCCAGAATCGTGTGATCGGTAAGTGTTAACCACTCTTCCACCCCGATTCCCAAAATCGATTGTATTAGAATAATTTAAAAAAAAACTCATATAACACATTCGCTTCCTGTCAGTTTCTGCGTAACAACGCCAGACGCGCTCACCAAGGAGGAGACGGCAAACATTACGTTACATTACCAACCAAACATTATCGAGCGCCTTAAAAAACAAACGCACCGAATCCATACACGGATGTCAATGCAATGGCTGTAGTATGCTTTTATTTTGAAGTCTCAGGAGTTGCAGTTGTGGGCCGCACGCTCTTGTTGTGGAACTCAAAACGTAATAAATGAAAAAAAAAACAAAGACACTTGAACGTCTCTGTCAGTTTGTCTTGCAAAGCAGAACGGAGTAGACGAGGATCAAATATCGATTCCGGACCAAATCGTGGACCCAAAAATCGAGATAAAGATTTTCGCCCCCTAGTAAAGACTAACCCTAAGGGGGGTAGTAAATATAACCCCAACCCTAAAGGGGCATAATAAAAACAAGCCCGAAGGAGAAGCTGTAACCCGAGCTCCCCATTTCCCTTGAATTTGCTGTCCCGCAGGCGTGACGGCGATGAAGTGGAATTCTTCATGAAGCGAAGTCACGGCCACTCATCCTCAGTCGTTTCCCAACGGACGCTCCCGCGGTAGTTTCTCCGGCATCCGCAGCTCAATCAGGTGCGCCTCCCTCATTGGCCGCAGGGCGTAAAGGGGCGCGGTTTCCAGTCCTCGGCCACACCCCTTGCGCTCGCCCGCTTGACAGGAGGAAAAAAATAAGACGACAACTCAGGAGCGCGCTGGCTTTCAGTCACTACACACTGGTGGAAAAATATGATCCCGCGACGAGCTCATCCTGCGCTCCAGCTTTCACGACAACACTTCGGCAGCGCCTAAAAATTCCAGCAGGGAAATTCCAGCTTCGGGCCTCCCTCGTCATCGTCGATTTTGCTTTCCCTCCGAGTCACTTTGCGGCAGAATGTGCGTGGAAGGTGATGGATGCGAGCTGGAAGGCTGCGGCAATTCGGACGAGGTGCGCACGCTGTCCGGAAGCATGAGCCCGGCGGCTCTCAAATCCAACCCGGACCTCCACGCCTGCAAACCCGGGCAGAAATTCCACGCCGCGCTTCTCCGGTGCCGCTCGCCGCTCGTCGCCGCTGTCATCCTCAGTTTCGGCAACGTCCTCAATTACATGGACAGATGCACAGTCGCCGGTAAGAGCTTCTCGTTCCTCGGCACGGCGTGAAAGATTCGGAGCATCTTTTTTTTTCCTTTCCTTCTTCTTCTTTTCCCCCTTTGTTTTTGTTGATGGACGGACTGTCCGCTCGATAATTGGCTGGAAGCGTCTTTATCAGCTCAGACGGGCGGAACAATGGGATCGCCGCTGCGCGTGCGGTGGACGTACACTTGCCGTGTTATTTCCACGCTCTTGCTGATTGAATCAAGGAAATGCTCCACAGCGGGTCACGATCACCGATACGCCGCAGATCGATCCGCCGAGTCACACAACGGCGCACGTGTGTCGCGTCGATGACGCTTGATGAACGTTTAAGATGGATCTGGAGGATGTTCGATATTGATGAAGCCATGTGACGTCCTTTCTTTCTCCCTTCCCCGACTAGAAATCTCTTCGCGTGAAGATTATTTGACGCGGCCGTTACGGTCGAGCAAACGTAAAAAAGATCTTCTTGGTGATTGTAGAATACAATTCTTTCATCGGACATTGAATTCCTGGCAGCGAATGAGTTAAAAATATTGCTGCAGCGCCGAAGAATGCAAGGAAGTGTAAAACAGGATGCCCTGTTTATCGCGACGATTACGCTCCTCCAAATACCTGCGGCAACTGAAATCCGCGAAGTGGGGATTGAACTTTTGTTCCTCTTTTTCTTTTATAATGGCTGAAAAAATAAATGCATACAATCGATGTAGTTTTTGCGTCCGGTTTGACTAAAAGTGCACCGTGTAAGATTTAGACTGTTTTTCGTTGAAAACGATTACATTAAACGATTGCAAATTTTGAAAACTTACTGATAAATGTGTTCTTAACGAGCAACGGTGCGTTTTAAATATAATCGTAGGTCTGGTTATCATTGAATCATATTACGTGGGCGGTGGCGCTGGTCCAGAGGTCGCAGTGTTGTTACAGCTACGGACAGTTGGAAGGAGAGTGTTTATTGCCGCGTTTACCGTAATGCCCCGAAATTACACATACTCCCTGGGAGTATTTTTCCGTGAGCTAAATCTTACACAGAGTCACTTTGAGATAAATGTCAATAACAATAGCAGGGTAAACCTGCAAAAGACATGGGCGCGATTCGTGAATGAAAATCCATGATTTTTTTTACTGGTCTGACTTGAAAAGGAAAAAAAAAAAACATGTCAACCTGCGATATGAACGGTTCTGGTCATAATCCAACTATGACATCACCTTATAGCAGGTTCCAGGAATTGGATTTTTTTCTTCTAAATTGCTTGTTTGCATACATTACTAGCTGGCTAGGTTACCTACACAGTCCATGTGTGGAGATTCCTGGCCAACAGGATTTTGCAATTGGGACAGAAAGCAAGCAAGTAAAAGGACGGAACAAGGTGTACTCCGCACGCCCGCGGTCTGTCAGCTTTAGAGAGGCAGAGCCCTCAGAGGGTGTCGGCGAGTCCCGACATTGGCCCGGATGCATCTCGCCGTCACCTTGGGCCCGGCAAAGGTTTTTCATCTGAAAAATGGACGGAGTCACAGACGCGCCGTGAAAAAAACAGGAGCCCATGCGGAATGCGTGAGGGGCGGACGCGGGTGTGGCGTCCCCGCCACCGCCGCGCGGGGCTCTTTTGCATTATGTATGGCCACGATGCGCGTCGGACCCTCGGAGAGAAAAGATGTCCGCTTCATCTCTCTGCCAGGCTTTCTCGCTCCTCCCTTGCTGGCCCGAGCCGCATCGCAAAGGCCATTTGGAAATCCTGCTGCCATTCCTCTGTTTTGAATACACGTTGAGAAATGTTGGCTTGTTTTTCTAAAATGGTTTTTTTTTTGAGGATGACCCTTACACAAGGTTGGGTTAATTAATTAGAATATTAGCATCGGCTGAATACCTGAAGATAATCTGCGTTTTGATTTTTTTTTTTTTACTGATACTGAAGCGAAACCCTAAAAAAAAAGAACATAGATAAAATAAAATGTATCAAATAGGTGCCGACAACATATTTGCGTCGATTCGATCACATTTTCTGGGCGTTTTAGACCAAGCGCTCCCCCGAAATGGCTCATTTTGTTCAAGAAGGCTTCAAAAATGAAGTTGTTTGGATTAAAGAACCCAGAAATTGGGGTCAAATTGACCCAAATATTGGGGTGGTCTTTTGTGACCCATAATTGGGTTATTTGTCTTCAGAGTCCAAGAAATTCTAAGTGTTGGGTTGAAAAAAAAAGTCTATATTTGTATATGAGTCGAAAAAGGGGCTGGCCCAAAATTGAGGTCAATTGATCCAACTTTCTGAGATGTTTTATAGAGATGTTTCATTCATAGCAGATTTTGGGGCCGAATGAATACATTCGCTCGGAGAATCGGCGAGATCGGATTTCGAGGCACTCAACCGATTTTGAAAGTGCTGACTCCATCTTCCTTTCTACTTCTCTTTTACTTGCTGACCTCACACAGTAGCAGGTAGCTAGGCGCGAGTGAGCACCCGCGGAAAGCAAACGGCCCCCCCAACACCCGAGCAGCCCTCCGGGGACCAATGAGAGCGGGGAGCTGTAAAGGGAGGGGGGCCGCCGCAGCGGAAGCGCTAAGCTGAAGCGGCGCCCCCCCCGCCCCGAACCCCAAAAGCTCTTTTGGGGGTCTCGCGACAAGCGTGCGAACATTGCGCCCGGCCCCCTTCCAGATTGCCGCTTTCGCCGAGCGTCAGAGGGACCAAAACAAAAAAGGCGCGCACACATGAAGCAGAATTCTCCGGAGTATTATCCACCAACGGAGCGATGAACAATTTTGGTGGAGGATATTCTCTCCTGGATTTGAGCTCAGCCCTCCAAATTCATTTTCTTTCTTGTTCCAATAAGATCTGACGTTTGCGATTCTTGGTTTCCGAAGGTTGTAAATGCCCACGAGCGCCGCAGTGCCCTACCCTCTTTTTTTATGACCCAAAGCGTGACGCAGACGGGACTGCAGCGTGCCGTGCGCCGTGTCATACCCGGCTGTTTTCTCCAGGAAGTAAGAAGGAATTTCCGTTGAAGGTATAAAAGGGCACATGCAATCTTACCTTCAAAAAATAGCGGAAAGGTGAGCGCGTGGACGATTTTATTCCATTTGAAAACTTCAATCCCGGAGCCGCTCTCACAGCAGACGCCCCGAGAGCTTATCATCAAGAGGGGATTAGGTGTTTTTCGGGGAATATGAGGATGTGGCAGGCAGACGCTCGGCACTTAAAGTTATTTGCTTGATGGCTAAGTCAACCTTGATCTGTTTTATCTCGCGCGCACCCCCCTCGCGGTGGGCAAAGTGGTCATTCCAGGGCTGCCGGATAATCGCGTGCTGGGGCGCTGCAGATTAATGCTTGCGTGGCGCATGTCAAGCTGTCACTCCAGGAAGGCCCCCAAACTAAAACGCTTCTTCTTGGACGAGCGGCTGTCCGCTTTTGGCTTGTCCGAATTTGCCTATGCTGAGCGTTAGCGATCGCGATGAGCACATTAGCGTGACGTTATACCGTATGTAAGGGTTATATCCTGTTTTGGGGGGATTCTGTCTCTGTGGCTGCCATTGCAATGTTGATGGCAAGAAAGAAAACAGCGGCGCGAACGGCTTCCGGGCGGATTTTTCAGTCAACATGTTTTCAAAGCGGACTTACCCGACTTGGTCGGTTTGTTCCTCCCGGCCCGCAAACTAATTTTGCAAAAGACATGATCACAGGCAGGTCGATGTCCAAATGGTCAACGGCAGCTTGCGCGCTTTTGTGATGTAGCTGCTTTACGTTAGACAAAAACAACCAAAAAACGTGCAAGCTGACATCACCTACAGCCGGGTAGTTGCTAGTTTAGCAACAAGGTAACTTGTGCTACACTCGTGTGTACACTTCGCTGAAATGTTAAAGTGAACCATATCCAACACTGAGTAGCAAAATAGCAGGCGGTTTAATAAGAGAAAAGGATATCAAATAATGCTGTTGTATACATCAGCCGAGAGAAGTGGCCCGACTTTTACTGACGGCTTCGTCCTTTTTAAAACTCGTTTGCGAAACGACGTTTGAAAGCGAAGGTCCGGGTCGGCCTCATACATACGTATGCATATACGTATGAGATTTTTTGTCCGTACGACTTCTTATATCTTGGACAAAAACGAACAAGAGGCGCTAATCCTCTTAAGGCGGCCGACTTTGTCGCGCAGCAGCGACGGCGTGGCGATAGCGCGAGTCTGCCGACCTGGTACCTCAGTCCCTTTATTCTTTAGCATCCGCAATGGGCACCGGCTCACACCTGTCACTCGCCACCATTTCCAGTCATCGAAGTTACAGGGCAAACGCGGCGTGTATTTCCTCGCCGCTACGCGATTTCCTCTCTGACGTCACTTGCCGCAACAGTCTGGTGCGGAAGCGCTCAAAACGCAGGGAAGGCAAAAAGTTTCAGTTCCACGCTGGCTGGAAAAGGAGGGAAGTGAGGAAAGCGTCAGTGTCTGCAATGAATCAAAGAATAATGAATAAATGTAGACATGGGGGCTTTTAACGCGTTCAGCCGTTACGTCGCCGCAGAGCCTTGCTTGTGCTTTGCGCTCGTTTCGTTTCTTTTACAGCAAGGCGTGAAAGGCTTTGTTTACAACGCTTGTACCGGCAGAGGGAAGGAATAGGATGTAAGGGCCTCGAGTAATCGGGCTCTTGCTACGTTCTTGCCCCGCTCTTTGAAATTTGACGTCCGGCTGTTTGGAATGAGATCATTTTCTTGTAATATCAGTTGCTGTGCTGTTATTACGCGCAAGTATTTGTCATTTTTATGACTTCATCACACGGGCTATTCACTGTTGTGACCGCTTTCTTCCTTGGTGCGTCAGTTGCCAGGCAGATGCATCGCCCCATATATATGTTTTTTTTTTCCCCCCCAGACCATGGCGTGTTGGACTTTTCGACCGGTTTCCCACATTTTCTTTTAGGAATCCCTTTCTTTCAATATGGTAGCGTGCTACGCAGTGAGAAAACAGTCAGTGTGTTCTTAAGGCTCCAATTTAGCTGACGTCTGTAATAGTAAGCAATGGAATTAGACGGCATGCCTTCCTCCAGATTCTTTTATGTGGCCACCTCACATTTTCACCACACTCGCCTCTGCCTCAGCTTTCACGTTGTTACCCGTGGACATGAACTTGAAATGAAATCATGGAAAGTCACCTTTGACTTAAGCCATGTTCAATTCAAAACATTTGACAAGGACAAGAGAATGGTTTATTGAGATAGCCTTCCACCCTTTTTTCTCTGCTGTTTGGGAAGAAAAAAAATACAAAAAAACAGATTTAACCCTTGTGCACACACTACGCAAACTATACACGTTGCCTTTATTTTCCTAGTTTTGCAAACGCTTTTAAAGTCGGAACAATTCAAGTTGAAAACTCCTAGCCGGTTCTTATCTTTTTCGCATCCGGTAGCTTGTCAAGTCGCCGCCTCTTGATCTTTGACACGCCGAGGGTTAGGGTTAGTCCCGGCCCGTCGTCATGGGAGGACGCGTGGAAATAACGTGGGTCCGGCGTTGCATCCTCCGTCACATGCGTGGAGGGATCGCAGCTTTGAGCTAAAAAAGGCACTGTTAATTCTCCATTTGAAGGCATGTTGGAGTGGGAAGCAAAGATGACACCTTCCTGGTGTCTCGAAAGCGCCTTTCCCGCTTGATTATCTCACCCGGATTGTGCCGTTTACCTGCTGCAAGATCAGAGGAAGGACGCCACGGGAGAGATGGCTGTCGGCTCATAGCTCACGTAGGCTCCCTGCATTCCGGTTCTTCGCATCACTGTTGAAAACAAGCCGGATCGGGTCTGGCTGGGATTTAACCTCGCCCGAAATCGCAAAGGCTGCTTTTGGCTTTGGCCTGGCGCTTGACCTTTAAGAGAATCGCACCACAGACGGCGAGCGTCCGGACTTGGGAGGGCCGCGTTTTCCAACCTTCCCTCAGGTGAGAAAATCGCAAAACCCGACTCCCAAAAGGCCGGAACGAAGCGAGGGGGGCCGTAACCGACCGAACGAGGTTGCGGACGCGTCTAACTTGGCGAATAATGTAGTTTGGATTCAGAAAGGGGTCGCTGTTTTTTGACTCGAGTGTGAGTAAAAACACACATTTGGGGTTGGATGCGGAGCAAGTAATGGGACGCGCCTCTCATTTACGCGGCCGGGAAAGACGACCCCGGCGGCATCCGGGCTTGATCAAAAGGACCGGTCCCGAGAGGCCGACGCGCCGCCGGAGCGGAACGTCTTGGCGGCTCGCCTCGCCCCGCCTCGCCTCGCCCCGCCCCGCCCCGCCTCGCCTCGCCGCGCCAGCTCCCCGGTCGGCAGAAATGCTTCGGGGCGGGCCCTTTCGATGAAAAGCCAGACGGAAGTCTGCTCGCGGTAATAACATGTTCCGCTCTCATATTTATCTCAGAATTTTTAGAATGAAAATAAACGTCTGCACTTAGTTAAATTACATGAGATGGGAATGACAGATATGTTATTATTTATGACCAAAACGTAGTAGTTCGGGCTGGCCGTGGGGAATCCTTTTTGATGCACCGGAGTGGAAGCGGCGTTCTTATTTTGCGGACGTCGCACGAGGGAGACATGCTGACATTCCAAGTCTACGCCGTCCAAAAACCAAAGCCGCGTTTTGCGTTTGATGCTTTGAGCCTATTAAAATGATATATGATATGTTTTGCCCTTTTCCAGACGAAGAGAGAGAAACACATCTTCGTAAGAATGCGTTTAAAAATTGAATTGAGTGAAACATAGGATTTCCTTTCTTCAAATAATTAGAAGGAATACGCGTCCGCGGTGTCCAGCCAAGACTTGCCCAAACTCTCTTTGGCAAAGAGCTTTGCCGTGGCTCGCGACGTTAGCGTTGGCTTGCCGGCATTGATTGTGCCTGGGTGCTTTGCCTCGATGCGGTGGCCTAAAACTGAGCTGTTTGTGTGCGAAGCAAACTCCCAATCACTCTACCTTTATCAAAGGCGCCGCCGGCCGGGGCGTGGAATTGATCGTTCATCGGGCTGACATCATTTCCAGGTCTTCCTCCCACCCGCGGCGGGAGCCTATCGGGTTACGCCAAACACAGCGGCAGCCAATCGGTGTCCATTTTAGGGTGCGATTGACCTTTGTTCTCGCCGCAAGAATATCAATTAATAAAAACTGATCCGAGCGGCGTAGCGATAGCATGTAGAGGTTGAAAATCCAGAGGTTGAGATTAATGAGACGCGAAAAAACATTTGAACCACTCCTTCCAGTTAATAAAAACTTACTGTATGCGGATGTCAGAAACTGCGAAAACCGGAACGACTCTTTGACACGTTCGTAAACGGTATCGAATCGCCGCAAACGTAAAGGGCTGGACAAATCTCATTAAACGCGAGTTAATTAGTGTCTCGGAGCTCCGGGCGCTTTCTCGTGCGTGCGAGCATGACGCCAAGCAAGAGGCGTGGCGGGAATGTGGATCCACCTGACTGAACACAGCTATATCAGCAACTTCCATCATAATTTAACACTGGGCAGCGGGCTTCCAGGTGTGACGCAATACTCTGGGACCTCACTCCATCAAGAACGGTCCATAAAAGACCAAAGGACAGTCTCATTTTGAAAGTCATTGCAATTCTCAAGCTATTCGTTTTCAGCTGTCTTTCCAAGCCGTCGAGGAATAAAACGGTCCCGCGCAGTGACCGACGCGTCCCAACGCTTTTGCATAGTAACGTTCCAAACCGTCTCCGCGACATGATTGCGCCGTACAGAGCCTAGTGTGACTCCAGACAGAACCTTCATACAAAAGTCGGTGCAAAGCGGCGCTGACACTTATTCCGCCCTCTCATAAAGTCTGTCTTTGTGACTCCTTTTTTGAGCGAGAGGAAAGGACACGCAAACGTTCCGCAAGCGCTGCAATAGCAGCAGCCTTTGAATACAAAGTGCTTTTTGCTCTTTTGTCTAAGTTCTGCTAAGCTACTAGCACCCCAGCAGACCGGTGGGTGTCCACGTTGGATTTCTGCCCAGAGAAAGTAGGCTAAAAAGAAGGCGAGAATAGCCGTCCAATGTAACCCTTGTGCACACGCTTTCCAAACTATGCGCGTTGCATTTTTTTTTCCCAATTTTGTAATAATTAGTTTTTTATGATTTTTATCCATAACATTTCCAGCTGCAGTCACGTGGAAGTGTCAGAAAGGTTGCGTTTTCAAATGTTACATGTTTTAATCATCAGATGGAAACTTCAGCTCTCTAGTCTTTTTCCCCCATGGATTCTTTTATGATATAATCAACAGCAAAACCAAAGGAATTTTCATCATTTGTAACATAATGAAACAAGGATTAAGAGCGGCAAGACACATAACAAAGTAGATGACCCAAGAGAGTCACCCGGTAGTTTTTCTGCCCGTGTTTACATCTCCGTACTACATCTCCTCTTTCCTCTAATTTGACCGTCTGTCTTGTGTAAGCCTTGTGGAAGCAGTGGCTGGAAGTCATCGATTGTGGCCAGGTTCTGGCGCGCGGCGGTTTATGCGGCTCCATCCTCCCCCCGCTTCCATTCCGGCAAAGGGGGTGATGGCCCAGTCAGTAAAAATAGGCAGCGGGAGAGCAAAGCTGGGGCCATAATAACCGAGGAAGGAGAAAGCGCCTGTTTGCCTTTGTTCTGGGTTCCACGACCGTTTAGACGCGAGCGTGAGATGGGCGCTCGGAGGGACGGAGCGGGCCGCCGCCGACCGCAAATATGCCCCGCTGTATGACCCACTCTTCTCCCCGCCTTGCCGCGTGGCCGCAGCGGGCCCCATTTTTCTCCTTTTTTTTTTTCTTCGCTTCAATTCTTTCCTCCGTCGCACCGAAAGGAAATGTAGCGCAGATGTGCGAGGAACAGCGCGGGGCTGCCTTCGCGCCAGGCCGCAGAGCACGAGCGGATGAATTCTTCCCAAAGGTTTGGCTTTTGAGAGCCGAACGCGGCAACGCCCGAAATGCCTTTTCCTCCAAATTAGGGATTTCCACTCGGCAAGATTCCAACTGCCCTCCCGCCCGTCCTCCAACTACTCCCGTGTATGATATCTATTTCAAAGGGCTAATTCAATGTACGGATTCCATACATCAAAAGGTAATTGTATACAGTAGCCGTGCTTTGTTCCCGTTTACGAAGCTATTCGGGCCACTAATCGGGAGCCTGTGCAAAGGTTTTCATCAAGGTACAAACATTTCAATCTCTAAAAATAATATGAAAGCCAGAGGAAACGGGACACCCATGCCGGGCTTCTTTTTTGATTTGCATTTCTTCATAGCCCGGAGAGGATGAGCTATTTTGGGCCTCGACTCCACCTAAAATAATCCGGCCGGTGAACTATGATCTATCTCCGGAGAGCCGCGCCATTAAGTCCGAAGCTATCTGATTAGCAATATGACTAACGCGGTACTGACCTCCAATCTACTTCGGGAATCGGCAGTGGTTTTTTTTGGTTGATTTGTCTTAGGCGGCCCTCGCTCTAATACTCCACGTTTGTGACGGCTTAACTGGGGCAAAATCTCCGTAACGACTCGCCAGCTTCACCCCTTTGATTCGTGGGATCTTTTTTCAACACCGTTTTCTTCCGCTAATCAAAAGCTTCGATTCGGCGGCGGTGCCGCAGGGCGTTCAGTATTTGAGGGCTGGAGCGAGACCGCGCGCCGAAGCGACACGGGCGCGGACTCGACCTACGGCTCGTCAATAAAACGTCCGGGGGGCCGGCTAGCCCGCTCGTCCGGGAGATCGCGGCGCATTCGCCGAATACGCGGAGGGCTGCTCGGGTGAAGCGAATGCACCGGAGGGAAGATGAGTGACTGACAAGCAAGGTCAAGGTGGAATTCTATGCCCCTCCTAGGTCCCGGAGGGCCTTCTCACTAGCTGAGGTCCGGGGGCGCGCAGGTAGGGGAGGGGGGACCGAAGGCCGTGGCGGCGTCACCTGGAGGGTCTTTTTCATATAACCCGATTGGCATGTGCATGGGAGGGCAAATTGAGGAGCGGAAGGAAGACTTGGAAAAGGGAGATGTGAGAGCGGGCGGTCGCTCGGATCAACTTGAAGAAACACCCACTTTTGATAAACAATTGCGCTTGGATTGAAGCAGCTCAAGTTTATCTGACCACATCAATCCAAAGTAGCCAGCCACAAACAGCGATAGCGCCAAAGGGGCCGATCTGGTGAGCCGGCGCCAAGCCCGTTACCAAACAAAACGGATGCATCTTCCTTGAATAGTGTCGAATAAAAAAGAAAAAAGCATCTTTAAGTTCCCATTTCTAGAAGGCGCCGCATGATTTTGGCCTTCGTTTTTGGGGAAAAAGTGCATCTAATATTTGGAGGATTACAGTATTTGGCAAATCTCACAGCAGAAGGTAAATGGTTACAAATGTTAATGAAAAGAAATGACTAAGGACACTTTCTTGTCTCTGGTGGTTGTATATCAATGTATCAAAATGAAAATGCAAAACTCTGCTCAGAATATTTGAGCCGAGATTAAAAGCGAATTTTCGTTTTTCATCTTTTGACAGCAGGAAAGTGGGGAGTATCGGGGAGAAAAGACAGTTCGAGTCTTCTGCGAATACTTGACCTTTATCTTTTTTGCGTAGCAAGCGTCGCCATGGCAACTGCACTGCGCTGCCAGCTTGGGAAAGGCTTAGTCTTTGTAAGACCGCATCATGGCTCTGATTTTGGAATGAATCACAGAGCGTTATTGCGTTTCTTCCAAAAGTTCTTGCTATCTGCCTTCATCGAATAAATCAGACGCGAATACCAGAGAGAAAGACTTGAATGATTTTTTTCCTTTTTTTTTTATCGGCTCTACGGGAGCTTGCCGAGATGCTGGTTCTGATAGGATACTACACAAACACAGAGCCACTTGCGCTATGTAATCCGTTCCAGATAAGCACAGACCGCCGCACTTGAATCCGGTGCAAAAGCGAACGCACGCTTGGCATACACGCTTTCGAACAGCTTTGGACTGGCATTGCGCATCCATTCCAATTTGCGTTTCCACGTCTCACCACCCGGTTGCGTTTAGTTACATGTTACAGGTTGAACTGGTTACTCGTATCTACTAGGTGTGTAAGTGAGAGTGGGTCCGAAATGGAGAGAGGCACTCCCCCATCCGGCGCGGGGATCCCCCCACGCAGAGGCTGAGCGTATGCCCCGGCTAGTTCGCATACTTCTTCTGGCCTAATTACTGAAGATTCCGGCCGAATTTGGGAGGGGAGACTGATAAACGCTCCGCTGACCGAATGTCTTGTTCCAGATAGGCAGTTGCGTTCAACAATTATGGTTCGATAACTCGCTGTCGTCATCGAGAGCCCAAACGCTGGAGGGGAAAAAAAAAATCCACGCTCGGGTTACAGAAACAGGGTTAAGATGCCTTCAAAGACCTCGCGGGCTCTCACACTACAAGGCCGTTGCGACGGCGCCGTTCACCGGCGAGGCTGAGCGGAGCCGTCGGCTATGTTTAACCTCCGGCCCGTCCTCGCGCGCGGTGACATTAAAACGCAAATTGTCCAATTATCGCAGGCCAGCGCTAATGATGTTTGCGTCAATCGAGCGCTTCGTTACTTAAGTGCTATTTCTGCTCAACGATTCATTCGCCCGACAGGGCCGTCCATCCATCGTTTTGATCCAAACGTCTTTGTTTTGTCAAGTTGAATAATTATCCAAGAGTGTCTTCTGACATTTTCCTCTCCCGTTGGCAGGTGTTGCACTTGACATCCAGAAAGACTTCAACGTGTCGGACAGCGTAGTCGCCTTGTTGCAAACAGGTATGCGTCTTTCATCCTTCTACTATACAAAGTTATACTGAAGCATATTTTTTGAACCGTAATGCTAAGGCGCAGGTCTATTTTGGGAAATGTCCATAAATTGAGAACTGGGTCAAAAGGTGAACTGGCTTTATTAGAAGGACCGTCCATTTTTATATAGTATCAAATATACGGTATGATGCGTTTGCAGGGGCGAATGAAACCTTCACTGCCTCGAAGTGTGAATTAGAAAAAGATGGGGAAAAAAAAATTATATTTTGGATATCCGACAAAGTTTGAATGAAATCTTGGGTATGCGGACAATTTTTTTTCTTTGCTTGCTCAAAAAAATCGATAAACACTTTTTTTTAACCAAGGTACTCAAATGACCATATTATTACTGAGTGCATCAAACTAAAAAAGTCTTATTTTCAACAAAATCATGACCACATTTTCCGGTCCGTAAGCCGCACCGGTATAGAAGCCCAAGCGGCAAAAATGAGGCAAAACCAATGTCTTGTCACGGATGAGCCACAGCAAACCATAAGCCGCAAGTCGTAGGATGAGCTACGCAGACCGATGTTATACGGAAGTTTCAAAAATGTCAAACTTGTCTGTTTTGCCCATAGAAACACATTGCACTAATGTTGCTTCAACGTGGCGCTGTTTTGGTAGCAGCAGCAGCAGCAGTCAGGCAAGAAAGAAAAATGCACTGGAAATCAGGAGTCAAAGCAGGCCGCTTCCCCAACGCTGACACGCGAGGCGCGCACCCTTAATACGTGCGCGCCTCGCTTTAGGGCAGGGTTTCCTCTAATCTCCATCCTAATGAATCCACCTTTTTAAGGAGATAGCTCGCAAAGCCCTCTTATTGGAGGACAGGAGCCAGTCTTGTGTGAACGCGGCCTCCGAGTCATTTCAACGCGGTGGCCGGGGCGCACAAAGCTCCATTGAGGCCCGGCGGGCCGGCCTGTATTTGGAAAAGAATACAGCCCAGTGTTTCCTCCATGCTTGATGCTCCTAAGCTAACTGAGGGTGACCTGAGCGGTGTCTTCGAGACAAAAATATCCTTCAGGGAGAGAAAAAAAAACCACACTTAAAGCACGGCCTGTTATTTTTTCCAGTGAAAAAGCCATTTCATCACCTCCAAATCTAATTTTCACCCCGTTCCGTTTTAGCGTCCCCATTTTCTACTTTTCCCTGGCTTCGCCGCTCGGCAACGGACGTTTTTCAAGTCCGAGTAGAGTAGGTGTGAACATGTCAAGGCGCTTCTTCGCCGGTGCGTTTGGTACTGGGAGATTTGGAAAGAAACAGGAGGCACAGGCGGGTTTCGACCCTTGATTCCGTTTGGGTGGGAGCACAATGGGGGTTATTGACACATCGGCAGCGGCTAAAAGCGGCAGACGCCGCACGCGCCGCCCGTTCAGACTCCGCTTGGCCCCTGATCCCCGGATGACCTTTTCTCACAACAGAGCGAGGAATGCTCCACGTCCGGACCGCGACCCGTAGAGGCGCGGTTCGGGAGCGGAGGCGCCAAGGGGAGCTCACGGGGTGATGTAACGAGTGTGCTCGGAAGGCCGACCCCCGGTGCCGCTGCGTGTACGGACTAAATATATACATATATGTATGTTTGGAGCATTTTCCTGGCCCTCCGGCTCACCGCTCCCTTCCCAAGCCAACTTCCATCCCCTGGGAGAACAATCCCAGTCTCTGTGAGCACCTGCGGGCCAGAGCTGCTCTGCCTTCCATCCCTCCTCACCGCCTCTGTCGCGGCACTTTCCGCAAACTACCGGCGGAGGCGTTAGACAGGCGCTGGGCGGCGTCCCTCTTTCTCCGCTCTCGGGTCGCCCTCACACTTTTCGGAACCCGACTCACAACACAAGAAAGAAAACAGAGGCTTTCGTTTGAGGAATATACGATTTTGTATTTGGGATCTTTGGGCGAGGGTGTCAATAAAACCAGCCTAAGTACAGTTTAACTAAATGCCAGAGTGTAAAAAGTCAAGATGGAATCATTTGTACGGCGGTAGCCGGGGGGGACACCTTTTTGGCTTTGGTAGTGCTGTGAATTTCTCCGCTTAATACGACACTGGACTGCTATTCCTGTCTATTCACTAAATGTGTCTTGGGCACTAGTGAGGAAAAAGCTTGTAGTTTCCGGGGACAAGGATGAATCGAGAGCGCTCGCTGCGGAACGGAAAGGGGACCCTTCCCTTCCCACGCGATGCCGTCGAGCGCCCTCGAGCAAGACACCGAATCCCCAACCGTAACCGCGTGCAAAAAAGACCAGCGTTTCTCCTCGCTGTCATATCGCCAAGTGAAAAGAGACTTTCCCTTCGGGGATCGTGAGCGAGATGTAAAGATGCCAAGAGCTGTTTACAACAATGCCATGAGATCATCCCCCGGGAGGCGCGTCCGTTGAAAACGCGAGCCCGGAGCGCTCGGGCCGCGGAGACGCTCCGACCCGAGCCCGCCGGACCGGCTCTTGGGACGGGTCCGCTCCGACGGCCCTCCCTCGAGGTGACCGGAACGGTCCCCGGGGCACGGAGGGCGCCGAAGGTTAACGCAAAAGCTTGCTCGCCTGGATGAAATGACCTCTGCTTAAGGGGAGCGAGGGGAGACCGAGGCAACGGAGAGCGCTCTGCCTACGCGACGCCAGCGCTTTGAGGCAGATGAGAAAAAAAGGCTTATCGGATTCATTAGCCGTCATAACGTGAGCCGGCGACGTAATTATCCTCAGCCGGCTTAGCGTGGAAGCAATATCGGGCCTTCAAGAGGCCCTAATGAGGAGCCGCTCGAAACGGCTCCGGTACTCCGGTCTGTGTGCGGCCCGCCTTGTCTGCAATGTGATATCCACACATGCGCGCTCCTTTACACGCACGCGCACGCACAAAATGACATGACAGCCCTGCGCTCATAACATGGTGTCAGTCTGTCATTGGGCTGCTATGCGAGCCTAAGGAATGAGGCCACAGGTGCCGAGGGAGGAGGCAGGGAGGGAGGGGGGCAGGCCGGCCACCCCGGCTCCGTTCAAACATCCAAACCCACTTAATCGTTGGCTTGGATGGATGGGAATGTCCCGAAACCCAAACTCTTCACTGATTTCGGCTGAGCTCCGGTCACCCTTAAGGACGAGGACGAACGCGAAAAAGAATCTTTATTCGGCTTCATATGGAGTTATTTTTTCGCATACCCCGCTGCGTCGTGCGATTTCCCAAAACGAACGTTCTGAGCCATCGAGCGCCATCACGTTGCGCACCCCCGGTTTATACTGTATGTAATAACGCTAACCCTTTTGTCCGTATTTGGGAAAATGGAGGTCAAATATTGGTGGAAAAAAAACTCTTTTTAGCATTTAGCCTACAAATATAGTTCAAACTAACTTGCAAATATTTCTTATTCCATTGTTGAGTACCTACTTTACCGGCTGCGTTGGTATTATAGTTGATCAAAAATGCGGTGCGGAGTATCTTCGGTTTGCTACTTTGCGGCGTGAATTGAAGCCAGCAGTGCTTGATCAGCTGTTTAGACCAGTCACAGCTGCTACTATTTTGCCTCCCGCCCTCGTCACGTCCCTCGGTGCTGCGCTCTCTCTCTCTCTTTCTCTCTCTATCAGCAATTTGGCAGCTGTTCTCGCCTTGTTGTCACTCCACTGGTAGCTCGGAAGAGTTCGAGGGACGCAGATGGAAAGAGAGATACACCCGCCCGCGGCCAGTTGCATTCAACGGCCGGCATCATTTCCTCCGGCGCCCAAATAATTGCTCCGCGGCCTATCGAGCGCGGCCCTCTTCTGCGGCGCCTGGAATAGAACGATGACCCAATGATTGACGGACATTAGCCCGCCGACGTCTCTATATCTGGAATATTTTTACAGGCCGGCTCTCGCAGGAGGGCAGCTGTTGGCCACGATTGGCGTCCCCTTTCACTTTGCGTCCGCAAAGCAATAACGCCGCTGCCCGTTGGCCGCCCCAAAGTCGATCGACGCGCGACGACACGTGCCGCATGCGGGCGGGGGCCGCGGCTCCTGCCCAAATGCTGGTTTTAGGAATCTCGCGACTTCAAATAGCGATCTGGATCTAAAGCCACTCTGACTTCCCGCCAGTAGCTTTTCTTTATTCTTAACACGTGTGTTTGCCTCGAGTATGTGCCGCTAATAAGCAAAAGATGATGTTGCCGGGCGGCGGCGTGTAATCCTCCCCGGCTGCGGGTAGCCAGGACGGACCGCGACGGGCGGGAAGATTGGATACAATAAAAAGGGGTTTAAAGCGGGAGTTTGGGCGCATTTGACGGCAGCTTCCGTCGGCATTAACCGTTCCGACCCGGGGCGAGGGGGAGCTGCGGAGGTATTTCCCAGGCCGCGGATCCGGTCAAGACTGAGCGGAGGGGCGACTGAGGGGTAAATTTGAGCTAATCTGAAACGCGAGGAATGCGGGAATACACGGCGCGCCAAGGGGAATCCCCAAAGCAGAAGCCCGATACGTGCCAATGTCCAAATGGAAGTGTCGCAGCCGCCGCGGGCGGCCTCATTAATCATTAGAGGGGGAAACAAACTCCCGGCTGCGCGCTGCAGCCTCACTTGACAGGACGCCTTTTGTCACAAGGACAGCGTAGCGCTAGCATGTCAAGTAAAAATGGAAAGGGGCTCGAACTTTGCGCAACGACATTACAGTCACTTTACGCCGATTGAGGAAAACGCCGTTGGGAATTTACGAGGATTTTACCAGGCCGGCATTGAGCGGGTTAACCGTTGCACTTTTCACTACGCGTCGCAAACACGTCGAAGAAGAAAAAGGCACCGCTTGCAGTAAATCATTTTGGAGAAAATCATCTAAGTCACCAATAGGCTTCATGATCAATTATGACTTGACTGGCAGTGACGGAGTTCAAACTGACCATTTCTTACTTCTGTAAATAAACAACAGGAGAGTGAGGAGAGACGCAAAGCAAGCCGATAACCCGGTAAGGCTTGTCAGCGCGCAAGGCTGCTGTCATCGTGCAAGAATTTGCCAGGGGATAAGCAGCGACACGGAAACAGGCCCAGAACGGGACAATGGGGCTAAAAATGGGTCTGATTGACAGCGTCTAGCCTGAAGACACGCACGGACCCGCATTTTATTGCACGCGGCCCTTTGTACTCCTCCCATTGTGCAAACGGTCAAATTCCTTCAGCTGTCCGTCCTGGCTCGACTTCTCGTGAAATCTGCCGCCGCCGTATAAGCCCTACTTGCGTAGCCGTTTTCCAGAAAGAAAAAGCAGTCATCCGATAACGTCTTTCACGACCGCGTTCGAAAATGACCCGCGAAAAAACATTTTGGCCCTCGGAGTCGCCCGAAACCGCTCAAGGCTCAAAGGACGAATCATTACGGCTCACCTGATTTCTGGCTTTGGTCGCGCGACCCGCAAGCGAAGGATTGCCGACGCGGCTTCCGCGCACCGTGATCGCAAATGATCAAATGCGCTCTTCGACCACGCGCGTTTTAAATCTCAGGATTCAGTCTCTTCAAAATCATCTTTTCATAATTATGTGGAATTGCGTTATTTGCTCTTCTTTTTCACCTGGTAAAAAAATATACTGGTACTTTTCACCCAAAGACTCCAATTTCGATTGGATTTTCTGTACCAAGTGAACTTATCTCACACTTTATTTTGGTTTGGGGCACAAAGGATTTTCGTCGGCACGGTCATAGCTTAGAGTGCGAATACTCGCCTGGGTTGAGACTTTGAATGTTTGAATGGATGCGCGTTTCGTACGTAACGATGCAAACACGTATCTGGAGCCTGTAAAAGAAACGGCGCATAAAAGCAGCTCATCTTTTTGACTTCAGAAGGTCCGTTGGAGAACGGGCCTAACGCGCCTCCTTTGCGTTTGCTTTTGTCCGCTTTTTTTCCAAACTGAATCGCTTCCTTTTTGGAGTAAGCTCTCCTGTATACTCCTATTCCAAGCAGATGCGATCCAAAACCGTACGCACGCCCCAGTCCAATGTTGAGCTTCACAGGTGGCATCTTCAGGTGTGTCTCATATTTGGCAGGCAATTTCACAGGGCTTGTTGAATAAACAGAACACGCCTAAACACACTCACGCGAACACAGTCGTGTGTGTATTTCCTCCCGATGCCCCCTCTATTCATTGTGGCTCGCATTCATAGGCATGAGTCATCTCCTGAGCTTCTGTGGAGCCACTGGCCAATCAAAGCGAGAGCTGGATTTCCAATGTTTCTGGATGTGAAATAATGACCTTTGCTCCCAAACACACATTTTGGCCACAAACCCTAACCCTAGCCCTAACCCTAAAATCTCTCCTCCTCAGCTCCGAAACCGAAATGAAACTAAAGGACGTGGATGATGTCGACGTGTATTTTCCCTCTCGCGGGCGCTACGGGGAGGCGGAAAGGAAAAATAACACTTGGGTGCGTTTATTGTGAAAAATCAACATTGGAACATGGTTAAAAGCGCCACAGGTTTGCTTTTAATGTCATGCCCCCTTTATGAATGAGGCCATAACACTAAAGTGTCAATAAAATTGTAAATGGGCTTAATTTTAGCTAAGATTATGGTTTGACCGACTCATTTTGGTGTCATGTAAAGAGGAGAATGTAGGACTCAAAGCAGGAAGGACACGGAAGTGGGGAAAAAGAAAGACGAAAATGAAAGAAAGTCATTTCGCAGCAAAATTCCGCGCCACCGCATCCAGCTGAGGAAAGTAAAACGAGGAAACTTTATCAAACTAGACTTGGAAGGGAACGAGACTGGAAACCCGTTTTTTTTTAGCTCGTGTTGTACAAAACAAGCCCTTTTCTGGGCTCGCTCAGGTCAAATTGACCAAAGTATTGAATTTTTCTTTTTATAACCCATAATTTGGTTACTTTTAACTCCGCTGTTTGGACAGTGTAGGAAGACAGCTCGACTTGAATTTTTGTTTATCGTGGATACATGTATAGTTCTCTACTCCAATTTTAGCTCCTCCAATGTACAGCCGCGTAAACAACTTGAAAAGAATCCGGGGCGTTTTATCCAACGCGAGATGATGAAAATAGTCGGTCTCTCTCCGGGCCCGCGGCATAAACATCCACACAACCGTTTGGCTTGTCCCGCCGCCTTCGCATTGCACGTTTACTATTTTGACTTCAGATTGCCGCTCTTTCAGGACTTACACTCCGAAAGCTTTGTTCGGATCAAACCGACATGTGGATGTGTCCCATTAGATTGAGTAAACAGGAAGGCCGTGGTGGACAACGTGGAATGTGGTATGCGCAGACGGACAGCATTTCACGCGCCTGCTTAAGGCTCGCTTATCGTACCTCGCACCGCACATTTCCACTGTACATTTGCATTTAGTAAATGTGGTACGGCCCGCAAACGGAGGAAAAAAGGTCCAATAAAGTCGTTTCCGATAAGTATTCGGACTATACCGGACCGGAGGCTCAGGCCCTAGCCGTCGAGTATTTGGGCCCTTTTGACATTCAAAGAAATTTATATCGAGCGTTCGGGTTTAAAACAAAAAATGTTCAAAGGTGGTCAGTGGGAAGAGAAAGAGTTTCAGGCCGTCGTTTGCATCCGTCACGCCGGCCTATATGGAGCATTTGAGCGAGCGCTGCTAGCTAGTGGCTAATTTATGCTACGTACAGCTGTAGTGGAGCCCAAGCCACCGGTAAACACCGGAAAGGGATGCATGTAGGGTCATGTAGTCGTGATATTATATGGTGAACTAAGATTTATTTTAAAGTCGGCCTTCCTACCGTATCTTTTACTGTCATGCAGCACATTAACAATTGCTGCTGCGATTGCCTTGACATTTTTGCTGACAGGGTGAAAGGAAAAAAATGCATCCAGCATTTTTTGCACCAAAGTACTTGGATGACTTTTGCACATTTCAGCCTCTATGTACACATAAAGCGGTAATACCAAAACGCTTGAAATCAAGTCCCCTATTTGCGCATCACGACACGCTAATTTTACGAACATCAACGTCGCCGTCGTTCATTTTTTCTTTCCGAAACATTTGAGGACGTTTGAGGCTTCGTGCCGTGCTTTTCAATCCGAGCACGTGGCAGCTAACAAGGTTAGCGCCGAATAATCTCGTCGAGGCGCCTGAGCGCTTCGACGCGTGGAGGTTGCCGCCCGGCGATAATGATCATCTCATCGACAAAACGCAATGACAAACAAGAAATACACAAAGGGTGATATGAGTTCATATCAACATATCGGTGATAAGAGATGTGGTTTTGATAAGCTGCTAAACACGGGCCCTGTCTAAAATTAAAACCTCACGCGGAAGAGCTGGAGTGCGTGTGTGCGTGCATTTGTGTGTGTATCTTTTGGGGAAGCTGGATGGACCCGTTTAGCGTTACGCACCCCACACCCCCTATTCACATTAAGCATATTCATATATTTATAAATATATAGCCAAATAAGGACTTCCCGGCTCGAATTGTTGTTTCTGTGTTTGTTTCAGGCTTGGGTAGAAAAAACATTTGACATTATTTATATTTTTGTTCTTATAGTTGTATATTTGATCTTGCGTTGCAAAACCTGTGTTGATTTTGAGGGCCGTCGACAGATGAATGCAATTTCAGGTTATTTCGACGTAAAAATGATTTTGAGAGTAAATGCGTCACGACCGCTGGGTTTTTGTGTCGTATATTACGTAACGCGGTGCCGCCCCCCTCCACGTCTTTATGCTGACAATGTGTCAAAAGAGCAGCTTGCCTCCTTTTGCTCTCCCGCTGCTGTCAAGAGCAACATCTCTGCCCTTTCTATTGCTACTCAAAAGTCAGCGTGAGCGGATTGAAAATGCAAAATCCGCAAGATCCCTTTGCATCAGGCTGCCGCCGCCCATAAATATTGACAAGGATCCCAGAGAAGGAGGCCTCGCTGCAGCGGAGCAATTAGTAAAGGCATTTTCAAGCACTTATGTGACTTTGGCGTCGTGAGGAGGGGGAGGAATTATTGAGGTCCACTGGGAAGTTCTTTTGCCTGCCTCCAAAGGCTTTCCTAAATTGTCTTTCCTTGCTCCTTTTCCAGTGTTCATCTGCAGTTTCATGGTGGCGGCTCCCATCTTCGGTTACCTGGGCGACCGCTTCAACAGAAAGGCTATCCTGAGCTGCGGCATTTTCTTTTGGTCCACCGTCACGCTGTTGAGCTCCTTCATCAGCAAAGAGGTACGTCCAAGCGAACGGCCGGACAACGGCGGCGCGCGCCGGTGCGTCCGAGCCAGACGGCCGGACAACGGCAGCGCACGTCGGTGCGTAACCAGCGCAAGCTCATTAGCGGGGATGTGCTCGTGTTGAAACAAGGGAAACGAAATGACGGCGAGGCTCAGCATTTTTCATATCTTCGCCCGCCGTCCAATCAACGAGCGCTTAGTCTCGCTTGCAGCTCTATAAAAGATAAGGGCGCGGTTCAGCGAGCCCTCAACAGTTTTGTTTTCATTTTCCTCAAAGCCTTTGTGCGCATTCAACAATAATATTACCCTCAGGGGTAATCACACGGAGAGAGAGCAAACGGCCTGACGTCTTCAAGCGATAGGAAAGTGCAGACCTCCGCCGAGGTCCAACACGATCTGTGTTAATATGCTAAATCAGCATCTAAGTGACTGTACCCCTTGAAAGCCTAACACAGTTGCCGTTGGTACTGATCTCTTTTAAACAAAGACAGCAAATCACCTCTTAGGCAAAGGCTTACGGTGAGGGATACGGATGAGGAGGAGGAGGAAAATAAATGCGCTGCTGAGCACGGTTTAAATTTAAGTCAAAAACCGTTCGTGATGACCGGCAGCCCGAAAAAGCCGACCGTCGGGGTTCTCGGAGCGAGCCGCTTCAGCTGCGGAAGGAATGACAGCGCAGACGTGGGAAGCGCTCCGGTCCCGGGAGCCCGTCCGAAGCTCGGAGACAAGGTGGCAGTCATTTATTTGCACGGGCGGCAAATGCGGTCAGGCCGAGATGGAATGAAGTGCTCCTTCCCTCCTGAGAAGTGCCCGCAGCGGAAATGAGGAATCCGTTTCTCCACGCCCCGAAGCACATTTTTCTCTGCCCATTCATTAGAGCAAGAGGAATTTCAACGCGCGATGTTACAAATTGCCAAAGGTGTAGCAAAAGACTAGCCGGCTGGAAAAGGACAAAGAGTCGTTCTTTTCCATTTCGGGGCTCAGAGAGTCCATTTTTTGGTCACGTTTCAAACACGGGATTACCGTATCCCTCCGGAGACTACGTCGCCATAGAAACAGCTGCCCACGCCGATGCCCTTGCCAATGCGAGCGCTTCCCCCAGCCTATAATGGTCAAGATTCGCGAGCGAGGTACCTCCGGCCGTTCCTCCGCTTGAAACGTAAAGCTCTCTCTTTCTCTGCAGTACTACTGGCTGTTCGTGCTCTCCCGGGGGCTGGTGGGCATCGGGGAGTCCAGCTACTCGTCCATCTCCCCCACCATCATCGGAGACTTGTTCACCAACAACAAGCGAACCATGATGCTCTCTTTCTTCTACCTGGCCATCCCCTTGGGAAGGTAAGCCAGCGCGGGATATTACCAGGGCGGCGCCTCATTTTTGGGGGGGTTTTCTAACGTGAGTAGCGGGACGGTATTTGGCGCGCCCCCTTTCTTTCCTTCTCAGCGTCGCTCCCGCATGAGCGTGTGCGCGCGCAGCCCCGAAAGGTTTCATAAATTCCTAAGTTATTGTTTGCGATGACGCAACCTTCCGCGTCGGTAATTCCTGGGGCGAATGCATACCCGCGTAGCGTTGATGCGCCTCCCTGGATATTATCTCTGAGGCATATCAAGAAGCCGTGGTGTTTTACCTTACTCCAGCTGCAGCCTCATCTCCCACTCAAGAATGCAGAACTCTGAACATGTGCTGCAGGGGTGTGGGAATCGGAAGCATTTTGGAGCGCGTCTTTGACTTTATTCAATAAGCGAAGGACCACAGGAGGAGGGTAAACAAAGCGGAGTGATAAAAGATGAATGGGCCGCAGGATGGAGCGCAGCAAAAGTCCTTTGAGGCTCAAGCAGCATTCAGAGCCCATGCATAACGACTTATCGCAGCTACTTTTGCTCCCTTTTCCTTCAAATAAGCTTTTAGAACTCCCCGCGCACCCTGTGCCTGAATAATTAGCTCAGCGCACGGCACGTTGGTTTTCACAACTAGGCCAATTAGCCCAGAAGCAGCGACCGTTCCGCAGACCGTATTCATCAACGTCAAGTAGGAAGATGGTCCACTCTTCAGTCGGGCCGCATTTAAAAGCACGGAAAACAAAGAGCAAACTGGGGATGACGGGTCATACGCTTTACATGGAAATGACATCCGCGCGTCGGTGGCGTGTGGCTAATGGCTTGTGTTGTTTTCCCGCAGCGGACTGGGTTACATCCTGGGCACCAGCGCCAAGGTAGCTGCAGGAGACTGGCACTGGGCCTTGAGGGTGAGGACATCAACTGCTACATTATACACACAAACAAACCCGCGCGAGGACGGATTTAGAGCCCCTCCTGCGGGGCTGCGCTCGGCGCCGTCGTCATTCCGGGTTCGGAGGGGGCGCGCAAAGCTGGACGTTGCGAAGAAGTGACGGCGCAAAGGGGGCCCGGGGCCGCCGCCGCGTCCTTCGGAAAACCGCGACAGCGACTGGATTTGAAAGCGGCCTCGGTGACACTCGAGGCTAGCGCCGATGTAGTAAATTTGGAGAACGTGTTCACGTTGACCCCGAGGTCGAGATGACCGCAAACGTAACAAACAAACAAAAGCATAAGTGTAATTGCAAGCCTTCTATGACGAAAAATTCTACTTTCACACTTAGAAACAGACCTACTCACCAATACTTCACGGGCATTCGTTCTCTTTTTGCCGGAGAAAGATCCCCATCTTAGCGCTAACGTATAACTCAAACAGAGAGTCTAACTGAAATTAGCGCAGCTGATACTGTAATTATAAACCTTCAGCATCTACTTTATTGCATACAAGCAGACACCAACAATAGCCACACAGCCATAAATCTTTCTCTGCTCTATTTGAACTATTTTTAGACTAAAATCAATCATCATGTATCTAGACAGAACAAAAGTTCACCCAAACCATGAAATGCTGTCAGAGCAAGCTGGATTAGCTTAATGTGGCCAAACATAACTCGCTAGAGCTAAAAACAGATAACGCAGCAAAAAAGGTCGACATTTTCTCCACGTATTATTGGCGATGACGGAGATATGGATGAGCGCGAGAGTAAACATTGTTCTTCTGCATGCTTTCTTTTTTACCGCAACCCCCGACCGCAGATGTGAGTCGCATGCCTCCCTCTGGTAATGCAAGCAAACCAGAGAAATGTCTGAAAGGGTTCCCCGGGTGCGGCTTGCTTTCGGGGTCATCTTTTCAAAAGGCCAAACAATGTCGACCGTGACTTCTCTAATGAGGCGGCTGACATTTAAAAGGCAAAAAAGAAACATTCCTTCAGCGGGTCGCAGAGGATTTCTTTTGGATTCCCGGACGCGACAGGTAGTTCGCTCCTTTCGGGGAAACAGGAAGTCAAGTCCTCCCGGTCTTGGTGGAACATTAAAAACATAACAACGAACGGGGCGGCTTGTTCCACCGTGGCCACGGTGACATTCTAACGCAACGATCCAAAAGCCAATTAGTCAGCGGTGCGGCATGCGGGAGGAAAACAAATAACCAAGGTACGAAATGTGTTTTCACCAGCGGCATCCTGCCGTCAGTAAAAAAATGACTCGACAGAGCTTCCGCTTGTTTTTGTGTTCCCGCCGCCTTCCTTGTTTGGCCAAAAGGTGCTCGGCAAAAAAAAAGGAGCTCCATAGAAAAGAGGTGGGGGGGGGGGGCTCCGTTGTGGGATCGCCAACCATCCAAACGTACAGGAAGTGTCGAATGGCTCCGGTGGGAGCCCGGGGGTTAAAAGTCACGGTTTGGCGTGCCTCGCTGAATATGAAGGGAATTTTGGAAAACGTGCGTGCAACAAAGGGTGTCTTCAAAATGCAGCAGGAAACAAATTGACGCCGTACTCCGTAGTCCTCCTTCACAAACCAAGTTTGATTTATTGTTTAATAATTACTGTCATTGGTCCAATGATGAAAATGGGATCAAATGAGTGAAGTTATGAGTTTTGACCTGCCAAATACAATTACGGAACTTTGGGGGTCGGGGGTTTTGAGTTTGTTCCTTGACAAACGTAGCAACTTTCAAAGAGGCTTTTTGACACACACAGAAGAACAGCGGCAAAAGAGAAGACAGCCTGCGCGGCGCGGAGCCTTCCTTGTCTTGCAAGCCACGCGTACTGGTCTTGAGCCGGCCTTTCTGCCACCGTCCCCGCAGGTGTCTCCAGTTTTGGGGATGACGGCAGCAGCCCTCATCCTGCTCTTTGTGCCCGAGCCGAAGAGAGGAAGCGCCGACCAGATGGGAGGGCGCATCAAGACGCGCACCTCGTGGCTGTGCGACATGAAGGCGCTGGCCAAAAAGTAAGTATGGCGTGCAAAAGACCTCCCGGATGAAAATATCCATCCTAGCGCGGCCCACCTCCGGAAGCTATTAGGGTGGCGCAAATGTCAACAGCGGACACAGTGAGTCTTTGTCGACGGCTCGGCAACACTGCTCCACTGTGAGCCAAGGCAGCGTCGGACGTGCGGCCGACACTGCGCGCGTTTGTCGTGGGATGACCTTTGCCGGCCATATTTCTTAAAATAGCTTTTCGACAACATAAAGTCCTCTCGGCCGCGGGGGTTGATCGCAAAGTATATTCTAGGCGGGGCGCCGTATTCTCCGCGTGAACGGAAACATTTTGAATGGGGACGGCCAAACAGGCGGCTTTATCGCCTAGGAATTGGACAACGCCGCCCTTGCTCAATATTCCTTTGTGCGTCTGTGCGTCTTTTTCACGTTCAGCCGGAGCTACGTTTTCTCGTCCTTGGCGTCGGCCGCCGTGTCCTTCGCCACGGGCGCCTTTGGGATGTGGATTCCCATCTACCTTGCCAGAGCTCAGGTGGTGCAAAAAACTGCCATCGCCGAGCCGTGCGACAACAAAGAGATCTGCAGCAGCACCGAGAGGTGCGACAAAAGCGTTGAAAAGTCACTCCGGAAGGCGCAGCAGCATGAACGCTTTCTCATCGTTGGCTTTTGTCGTCTCGTCCAGCCTCGTCTTCGGGGCCATCACGTGCGTCACGGGCCTGTTGGGCGTGCTCATCGGGGCCGCCACCACGCGCCTGTGCCGCAAGAAGACGGAACGGGCCGACCCCCTGGTGTGCGCCGTCAGCATGCTGGGCTCGGCCATCTTCATCTGCCTTATTTTTGTGGTGGCCAAGAAGAACATCGCAGGAGCTTACGTAAGTGTCGCTTATCACCCTGTCGGCTCGGAAAAGCTTTACGGAATATGGACTTGTTCCAAAAGGGTCCGTCAATGGTTGAAAGTAGACATTATGTTATCGTCATGGAAAGGCGGAAAAAGCCAAACAGGTGACTCCGCTCCTTTTAGCCACCAACCAAAGGATGTCAGACCTCGTCGCACTTGTTAAAATGCAAATTCATCTGACGGCGCGGCCCCTCTTGTAAGGGATCAGCTGGGGTTTGGCGGCGGTTGTGTCACATCACGGGGCGCGACGCGCTCGTAGCTACGCCTCGTCCAAAGCGGATCGACCCCTCGCGGCTGTCGTATCATCCTCACATAGCCGATGGGAGCAAAGTCCTTTCTTCCTCGCTCCGCCTCGGTCACGGCGTCCGCTTTGGCCGGGATCCGGCGTGCGAGCAGAGTGCAGGAAGCCCGCGTCACACAAAAGCGCGCCGCACAGAAGCGGCCCCGTATAGATCTGCCGCAAACAAATCCCGACGGCTGCGTTCGGAAGGAAATGGCCAAATAGAAACGGCAGCTGCTGCCGCACCTTTCATGTGCCGTACGTATGACCGCAACAAGTTATTCGGAGTTTACCGCTCCACCCAGAAGAGCGTAAAGTAGCTGGGGCCAAACTATGGATATAGCCTATATATAAAGGCAAGGCATATCATCTTTATCATCCGTGGAGCTTTTGGGTTTGTCTCATCGGAATCAAGCCCAAGACCTGCGTGTTTGCGTACGATTGAGCCAAATCCTAATGACACGTTTGCCGACCGCGGCGACCCAGGCGCTCGTATTCGGCAGTACATGGCCACACGCAGCAGCTATGATGTTCAAGTCTTCTTGTGGCTTTTGGCCTCGGAGCCGCACGGCGGAAAGTGCCGGCTCTTCGTCGCCGCCGCTATATAATGCAAAATGTTGTCCTCTTTATTTTAGGTCTGCATCTTCATAGGAGAGACGCTGCTCTTCCTGAACTGGGCCATAACAGCCGACATTTTGATGGCGAGTACTCCAAACCCATACTTATCCCCGGCGTCTCCGGGGACTTGGTTATTTTACCCATTTAATTGCAAATACCCGCGTTGTATTTTGAGCCGCCAAGTCCGACGGGACTTTTCTTTTCCGAAAGTATTTTTTTCAAGCGCTAAGCCTGTCGCGCTCGCTCGAAGTAGACCTCGGCCCCGCCCGAGTCGAGATTTTCCCCAAACGGTTATCGCCCCTTCGCCGGGTGATGAGAAACGCTTTTGTTTTTGGGGCGCGCCGGCCGCGACCGTTTTACAGAGGAACAAAATCCCTTTCGATAACTAGACTAGGTACCAGACTCGCCGCCGTTCCGGCGACCGAATCTGTAGATGAGCTCAAGTCAAGCGGAAGATAAGAAATGAACCAGAAGAAAAGCAAATACGACACGAGACCAAACAAACTAACGGTGACGGCGGAGACTTAGCGAAACGTCGGCTTGTTTGACGAAAGTGAGTCACGCTAGCGAGTGATGTCAACTCACATGTGCGGGTGTGTCAACTAAGTTTATTCTTCGCTCGAGTGTACAATAGCAAGTATGTCTTATCACTTGAGAAAATTCTTTGCGCTTTACTCATTGTCACTTCCCTGTGCAGTTTGTGGTCATTCCAACCCGAAGAGCGACGGCAGTGGCGTTCCAGAGTTTCACCTCTCATCTACTGGGCGATGCCGGAAGTCCATACCTGATAGGCCTGGTGAGACTCCCTGAGTGAAATTAAAAGCCGAGCTTTACTGTAGGTTGTGAATGTGCAAAAGGAGGAAGTCTGAGGCCTCGTTGTTCCGTTGGAATTTTTCCATTGGAGCAAATTTCATAGGTCCGGTAGAGCACCGTTCAGAGAGTCATTCTTAAGAGTCGCACCCGGCGGCTCCCTCACACATGCGCAACACACAACAGCGTCCAGGGGGCGAGAAGGAAACTCATTTGTAACCTCATTCGCTCAACAAGCCTTCTCGTCCTTCCGATTAAGAGACGACCAAAACTAAAACTGAAACGCGTAACAAACAGTCAGGCGCTTGCATGACAAAACGCAAAAACGTGAGTCACCGCCAACTCCGCTCTGACATGGAGGATATCAAAGTCCCCTTTGGTTATCGCGGGAACAATTTCCTGACGGACGAACGTCACATGTTGTGTAATCGTACGGAACGCTCACAGGGGGCTTGGTCAGGAAGTCTTTGAACGATTCTTAGCGGCGGCCGGCGAGGCTTTCTGGTGCGCTCCTTTCTTTTCTTTTGGTTTCGGAGCGAAGTCACGAAGAACTCGCCGCCGATACGCTCTCCCAAAGAAAAAAGGCGGCTCTGATACCTTTCTCTACCATACGGCGCAAGTGTTTCGGCGTGAGGCTAACCGCGTAAGAAACCGTTGCGTTCCCAACATAGAGCTTTACAAGAGTTTACTGAGCCCGGTGTTTTTGGAATTGAAAGGTATCAGCACTCTTAACCAAAGCACCTAACGTTTTCCATCCAGCCGCAGCAGGGAAAGTTTCACACCACTGACCGACCGACGAGAGCCGCAACGCTCCGAGTGCGTCATTGCTCAGTGCCTCGGTTCCTACGCTGAGGTTTGACACGCAAGTGCAACCGAGTCATCGTGACGCTCGGTGAGCACGGGCAGGCGGATTGCAGCCGCCGCGCAGCCTGCCGCTCATCTTTTGATCCACTGACACGGAAGCAAAGCCGCCACTTACTTGCTTTGGGGATTTTGACATGCCAGGAAAAGCTACTTAACAGTGGGCGGATATCACATTCCGACAGTCCGATAACCGCCAGCAAAAATATCAGGGGATTAGGATTACGGCTCTATTTTTTTCCCATCGCACGCAAAATATTGAATATTTGGTACGTTAAAAGAGCTTCCCTCTTTAGTACAAATGAATGAATGAATAAATAAATACTTTAATATTGCTCTTGGTTTCCTTCGTAGCCCCGCTGCCGCCAAGCTCTTTTTCAGACAAAGACCTGTCATATGAATTAACGTGATCACCCGCGACCCTTAAAATGATACCGAAAGCAAGTTCTCATCTGCGATGCCTTCTCCTGTGGCGCGTTGCAGATCTCCGACAGCCTCCGCCAGAGCTACGCGACGTCGGCGCTGTGGCGCTTCCTGAGTCTGGGCTACGCCCTCATGCTCTGTCCCTTCATCATCGTCCTGGGCGGCATGTTCTTCCTGGCCACGGCGCTTTTCTTTCTGGATGACCGAGAGAAGGCTCAGAATCAGTAAGTGTGCTTTCCTTCGTTGCGGACCTTTTCCACACGCGTTACGCCTCGTCGACCTTTTTACAGCCAAAACCAAAAGTGCAGAGTTTGTAGTAGCTCCACTCATCCATTAAGCAAGTATTAAGCATGAAATTTTACAGTCAAAGAGGAATAGTGGAACACGCTGATTTCCAACCTTTCACTTTCCACCGCAGCACTACATATGCAGCCACTTAAACGAAAGCTGGTGCGCCCCATCAAAACAGGCCGCTTGTCAAGCAAGGCTTTGCGCATGTTAGGTTTCCGCCGGGTCTGGTTAACTTGATTGGCTGGTCCACAGATTTAAATAAACCCCAACGGAATGAACATTTAAAAAAAAAAAAAAATTCACGGAATTGATTCAGCGTGTCTAAAAGACCTCGATCCCTCGGCCTCGTCAAACTAGCGCTTAGTGCATGCGCGGCGGTAGCTGTGCCAGCTAGTTATCTAGTTGGCTACGTAGATGGACGGACCCACAGATCAGTCAGCGAAAGTGCTCTAGAGATGAGGTGAGTCTGTTCTGGTGGCCATCTTTATGAATGATGTACATTTTATTGCGAGCAGTTGTCACCTCTTGTGTTTGTCTAACACCCCACTGTGAACACAGTAAGATGTCCGTGGCCTTAAAAGGCATACGCAAGTGGGTGATGTGTGACGTCTCGGGGTTTTTTTCCGCTCATTTTGTCCGTGTTTTTATCACATAGACAAACTCCCCTGCCGCCCGCGTTCTCAGAAATGACTTCCTTCCCGTTAAAAGATGAAGGACACTTTTAGACAGGGTGGCAGTCGGACGCCTGACGTCCCGTCTCCAGTCAGTGAGCCTCTTTGTCTTCGTTGCTTTCGCTGGTTGTTCCCGCACTAAAACGCTTCACGACGAGACATTTGCTATCGCTTAAACTGGGGGGGGACAACAAAAATAAACTATTATCGATTGTAAGAGCTTGAAAAGTCACGCCGCTGGGAAATGATGGGGAAGGATTCCTGGTAAGAGTTATGTACAGTACTTTGAAATACTCCAGTCAGGTTAATCCAAGCTGTTAATATGCCCCGCGTGTGTTGTCAAATGTATAATTTTACAGAGGCCTTTGAGTGGTGTAGGCCTACGGCTGCCATAAGTTAGCTGTGGTGTGGTTTCTGTGGGCTCCGCTCCCGGAAAAAGGCAAGCGGCACACAACAATGACCCCGAGAGCCACTTGTGTCAATAAGAAATACTAGTCTGCAGTGCTGTTGAGAGTAAAGAGAGCAAAAAAAAACAAAAAACGCACAGCCAGACTAACAACACACAGATTGCGATGAGGACAAGCGCTATGTCGGATGTACGTCCATATTCATGCTTAGAAAACATACCGTTGCATAGCTCACATAGTTGTATAAATCCGCCATATGCGCAAATATGCTTTGAGCGTCGGCGTTGCGCGCCGCGGATTTGCGCAAGACATCTCAATGAAGGAAAACTTCAAGAGCGGCGCTTCTTACGTAACGTCGTCTCCTCGGGGCCGCGGCAACCGGCGCGCGACAGGGGTTGTTCCGCGATATTTATAGATTACATTCACGCTGCGGAGCCTCTGATATATAAATTCCAACCGACTTTCCAGAGCACCGTTTCCCCTTCTTTGAGTACGTCCGCGGGTACTTGGCTATTTATAAAAGCCGCCGAGTCAAACTGGTATACTCACTGGAGCGCGTGGATTTCCAGCTTCCGGGAGCACTTTTTTACTTCGAGGCCGCCGGCCGTTTTCGGCCACGCGGTCTCCAATAATAGCCGGAGCTCATCGCGTGCCCCCGAAACGCGCGCATTTACGCCAAGCGATGTGTGAACAGACCCGTCTCGTCCGCCCCGCCGGTGCCGAACGCTCGGGCATCTCCGTTTAGGGCTACGGGGAGTGTTTTCGAACCCGATGCCTCCGTCCTGAGATGATCTCAAATTTGAGCTAATAGCGTGAAGGCCCCGCACGCGTTATTTCTGTTTTTTGTTCCATCCATTTTTTTAGGCACGCTTCTCCTTTCGCATAATTCATCTGATTCACAGCGCTCCAGTTCCCACATATTCCAAATAAAACCACAGCATGGGGGCTCGTACGTTTTTGCCAAAACGAATCCCACCGACCAAAACTTCAACGTGACGTGCGTACCATACATATTGCCGCATATTGTCGCAAAGAGACGCGTTCCACAAAACAGGCTCGCTCGCGTTGGAAATTCCAAAAGCTTCAGCTCATTCAATTCACGTGTCAAAAATGTGGATTTCTTTCTTTGACTCTTCAGTGTTGGCCTTTAAAATTGCTGGGCCCGCCGCACTCCACATGTCAAGGGTTAGGGTTAGGGTTAGGGTTAGGGTTAGGGTTAGGGTTAGGGTTAGGGTTAGGGTTAAAGTTCAACTACGGGCCGGCGGTCCAAAATACGTCCAAATGAGCCCGTTGGATGGTCGGTCGGCCACTTTGGGCCATGTCGCAATCCCCGTTGGTCGCACTAGGTTTAAAGTCATACTTGAGAACATCAAGGTTCTAAAAGCGTATCCCAAATGTCTCCTTTCCCTCATCAGGTTGAGCCAGCTCTCTCGGCCCTCCGCTCCGGTCAAGGTGTGATCAGGTAATTTGTTTTTTTTTTCAAGTGTCTTTATGTAGCCCGTGACCGACCGCTGGCCGGTCCGGGGAATTTCCCTCGACCGGGTCTGGCCCTTACGCCCCGCGACCCTGAAAAGGTTGGGCGCTAAAGAAAAATGCGTGCCTGGCGCACAGCGGTATACTTCCCCTGTCGTGAGGTTATCCAGACTTACAACACACACACGACCGATTGCTTCCAGTAGCGTTATGCTGAAAAAGTGTCTCGCATTCTTGGCGTGGTCATTTGACCCTCTACCTAACTTATCAAGAGTTTACCCCGTTCGCTGCCTTGCGTGCTTCCTGGCCTTTTTTTATCAGATGTAAGCACATGTTGCCCAAGCTCTCCAATTATTAACCGAGGGGAAAAAAAAGACAAAGGGCAGCACGGCAGCCAAGTCTACACAATGAAGGGCAAACGTAGTCGCCGGCCCAGTAAAGCAAAACAAGAGTAAACTCTTGACTCGGTGATTACGCATTAGCCAAAATGTCTCTGGCCTGGATTGTTTTTTGTTTTGGTTTTTTGAAAGGTTATCGCGTTCAGGCAAATTCCAAATTCTTATTGCTTTCATTTCCCCTGACACCGTATCAAACATTGAATGCGCAAAAAGGTGTATGGTAATAGTCCTGGAAGCGGTTATCAGCCAGGTGATTTTTCATGTTAGCTCAGCTTGTCCCGTCAGTGTTACATGCTTGATTAGAATTTAACTGGTAAAAGTAAAGGGTGACTCACACAACTTTACCTAATGATGCTTGACGGCTAACGATTGTTGAACTAGCGCAATGCATTTTCAGTCTCCTCTTACGTACGTCTGTCACACCCGCCCATATGAAGTGTTCATTGATTTATGCGTGACGCTGCTGGTTCAGTGGAAAAACCATTATGAATGCCCCAAAACTTTTTCAACATGTTCCCAGAAGCATGTCGCAGCTTAAGAAGTCCACTAGTCTTCATACTACAACTGCCGCTCCCGATACAAACCGTGACCTTGTTCTGAAACGGCGTTCAATCGCCAATTCGGGGCGCGGACAAACAGTTGAATTGGGTTGACGGTGAAAGATCGCGCCCGTCCCCAGGTCGTAGCGTCTCGAGCTCCGTTCTACGGTCTGGCGCAGGTCGTCGGTGGAGACAGCGACGACACTTTTGCCGATAAACGAGGGTGAGGTGCGGCGCTAATCTTCTAAACCGTCAAAGCCATCGACAACGCCAGTCTAACGCTGAGGTACGCCGAGGGCGGGCCTTCCTGCTCGTTTGTCGGGGAAGGGAATCCCATCTTGAAGCTAAACTTCTGTAACCGCCGTCCAAAGCCAAGTGTTGACACAGCTGCAGACCTTCACGCGTTCATTGAGTGGAAACTGTGCCGAGCGCGAGTCGGCGGCGGCGGGGAGGAAGACCCCGCGCGTCACGCACTGTGCCGGCGATGAAACATTTGAGCCCTTTTTGCATACACTTCCACTGGTGCTCAAGTGTGAAGCCGGGAAGGGCCTTAATCATCATCCGCATCCCGTCAGTCCCAAAACACTGGATCAGCTCGATTGGACTTTATTCCCTCGCCAGCTCCCGTTAGCTCGAGAGCGGGAAAGCTGCGAGGGGGCGGGCCAACCTCGTAGCCGACGACGGAATCATGACATCTATTTATAGCCTCGGGGACGTCTTGACTATTTAATGAGATTTTAGACTGCAAATGACGGCTTGCGTACGTGTCCTAAATGTACGCTCATTGTGTCCAATTTTTGCTGATACCTTTTGATCACGTGGACGAACTCCCCCGCTGCCCGCGTTCTCAGAAATGTCGAGCGTACCCTCGCTTGCCGGTGATGGCGATTACCTCTGAAAAAACCCTCTCGGTTCTGTGGTTCGCCCTCAAACCAGATTGATACATTTCTAAAATACAAGTATTTGCTAGACAGCTGTTGAGATTTGGAAAGCGTCTCCTTCAAAACCCGGCCGACGTAATAACCGATTGACGATTCCGTGGTCAGTATGCTACGGCGCGTGCCAGAATGGAAGCGCGCCAAGCTCCCGGGCACTGATCCCGTTGTCGCAGCAGTTGTACTTGTGTTTGGGGGCACGTAGGCTACCGTCCAAAGGCCGCGCCACCTTCTTTCAAATCGCAATGGCACCTTGAAGAAGCTCGTGTCCTGACTCCCATGTATCCCGCCCGCGTCTTTACTTAGCTGCGCGGATTCAGCAGATGGAAGCGAGCGTGAATGAAGCGAGGGCGGTTTTATTAAGTGCAAAAAATAAGGGCGACGGGGAATATGCCCATAATTGTTTGAGCCTGGGACCAATTAGCCTGCGCGTTATTATTTCAGTCGATATACTTGAGAATGTAAAGAACATTTGGTGTCAGCAGTAACCGCGGCGCGGTACTGTTGTTGCTTGTTGGGAAGGATGGGGGGCGGGGGGCATCAAAACATGTGTTGGTATGGATGCAGGGAAAATATTTAGGTCACAGGCTGGTGCTGGTGGCATCAGGAAGGTCCGAACAGATGGCCTAAGGGCTTTGGACCTCGACATTGATTACATACCCACGGTGAAGACACACACCGACGACGACGCCGCCGAATAATCGGATGGCCAATTAAATCCGTCCTTTGCAGTCAAATACGCAGCGCAACGACAAATGCTCCCATGCACCTTTTTCGCTTCAGACACAATAGCCGTCTTGAGTACTGTCCCATACCGATATCGATCCGAGAGGATGTTTGTACACCTCCCGTCATTTATTTTTCCGTATGGAGCGTCAGACGAGATCTGATCAAGCCATACTATTCAAACCAAAAAGAGCAACAGTACGTAGGAGAATCTACGAGACACTTTTTCCCAAACGTTTGGGTTCCAAACATTCAAACTGCGTGTTCTGCACTTCAACAAAACAAAGAAATACAAATAGGTTAAAGGAGCGTGAGAAACAACTCTAGTATACGTTTTTTTTTTTTGGGGGGGGGGGCCTTGATCGGAAATGCGTTAAATATGATAGGCATTCAACTACTCGTAACACAAAAACATTTGACAAGAATTGATGTGCTTGAAAATTCATGAATTGCACCACGCAATGCATTCTGGGAAGCAAAAAGGATTTTTGTATGTTTTTAGCAATATTTCCGCAGCGCTTGGATAGGGCTGGAGCACTAACCAGCCAACGCGCCGCCCTCTCATCCTGTCAGGTGACAAGCGAGCGACAAGCAGCGACCGGGACGTCAAAGCGGCACCGACTTTTCGCCGATTTCCGAGCCGCGCCCCCCGCGCCCGCCCCTCCCCGGAGACGCCTCTGAAATCACACGTCGCTGAGACATGGCGGAGCGAGGCCGGCCCGGCCGTACTACTGAACGCTGACCGTGAACCCGCCCTGTCTGTCATTGCCCGTCCGTCCGTCCGTCCGTCCCTCAGTCGCTCGTCAATCTGCACCAAGTGCCATAGTGTCATTACATTCCTACAGACTTTGCACTGACCGCCCTCGTGACATCGCCGCCGACGCAATCCAGCTCCCCCCCATTTGTTGCTGCGGACTTTGCCATCTGAAGCCCGTGAAGCGGGAGCGTCCAAACTCGCTGTGTCAAAAGCTCTTCTTTCGTACGCCGCGCGGCCAGCGGTTTGGACACCCCCGCCGCAAACAGACCAAAGCTGCCAACTCGCAAAAGAAAAAAATGCAAAGGCGGCGTACCTGCCGCGACTGGGCCACGCCCCCCGCCCGTTTAACGACGAGCGCGAGCCGGCGAACGGCGGCGGGACGAGGAGGAAAGTTCCCGTCGTTTCCGGCCCCGCGTCAGACGTCGGAGGTCAGCGCCCGCCATTGTTTCGGACGGATCGGCATGATGCAATCTGAAAAACACTGGATGATATATTTGATAATTTATGGTATGTACAGTATATATGCTTTTCAAGATTCTTGTGACCGGGGGATGTATTTGGGCCTGTTTCGATGTACGCGGGAAGCAATGGTTTTCTCGTCGAAGCTTTTTATCTACGCTGCCTTATTGGGTGAGCTGGCTTTCTCACTCCGATGCGCGCTTTTACATTTCCGGACAAAATACTTTCAAAGAGGCTCCCGTTAAAGGCAGTCGGGCCCGGCCCGCAGCGGATAGAATCACGCCTCCCCCTCGTCTTTGGTTGAGCGGTCCCGCGCCTTGACCGGAAAAGGACCTTTGACGTGAGCCGCGGCGGCAGCCATTAGTCTCGAGCTGGAGGAAATCGAAATCCCCGACGGGAAAAGGGACCGTTCCCAGAGATGGGCGAGGATCCCTCGAAGCCCGTTCCAAGCCCGCGGCTACATCGAATTCCAAAGTCGCGTTTCTTTAACGTTCCGGCCGCGAGAAGAATGAAAAGTTTGTTTTGGTGCAAAATCCTCATAAAGCAATTTGACAGAAGCCCGAAAGCCACTAATAGAGGAGTCCCAAGTTCTGAAACGGGTGCGTGCAAGGGAGCCTCGAAAGGAAGCAGGCGTGACGAGGAGGAGTCCGCCTTGGCGGACGACTAAAAGAGACGTCGTCGAGAGAGTCCTTGTAGCGCTCGTGTCGGAGCGCGACGGCTCGCGTGCGCCGGCGGCGGCGGCGGCGGGTGATTAGCTTTAGCTTCTCTCGGTGGAGCTCGCTGAATGTCATTGTGTTCAACCCCGTGCATTTATACGCGTGCGTCCTCTTAATAAACCCAGCTTTTATCTTCCTGACATTTTTTATTTGATATATTTAAATACAATTAGGGATGCACTGAAGCTAGAGGTTTTTGGTTTTTACCTAACATCAGTGCATCCTTTCAATACGGTGTGTATATATATATATATATATATATATATATATATATATATATATATATGGAATATATATATATATATATATATGGAATATATATATATATATATATATATATATATATATATATATATATATATATATATATATATATAGTTATAGTTAAGTGATGTGATGGCTTGGATGCAACGTATTTATTTGTTTATCATAGTGATGAAGAATCCGTATAAAGGGAATTGTTAGGTTTGTGTAAATGACACTTTGCTTGATGTGGTTTTGAAACACCTGCTTGGTCTTCCTCTGCATCCCATAGAAAACACAGTCATGTTTTGCATCGCTAAGGCTAAGCCTAGTCATCTCACACATTTACACAGAGAGGTCATTGCAAATTGACGTTTTTTTTTTCTTTCTTAAGAACTGGTTGAACCATTTTGCACATTAATGTTCAGGGATTTTTTTCTTCTTTTTTTTTTAACAGTGGCGTAGCATCCATGTCCCCACTTCTACCCTAGAGGTCATTTCATGCTCACATTAAGGCATCTGTGCGTCATGAATGGATTTGCCAAATTTAGTTTTAGCACCATTCGAGTAAATCTATGTTAAACATCATTGAGTTGATGTGTTGAGAATGCACTATTTCTTGTCATACAAGAATTCTGTAATATAAAGAAACTTGCTCTATTTCTGATGTTCAAGCAGAAATGTAAGAGGTTATTTTTATTTTTAGGCAGGTTGACCCGAGAGATGTGTGAACTGATGTAACGAGAACTGAACTGTGATGCTCCCCGTCAGGGGTTGAAACAAAATGGAAACATATGTCATTCAAATAAAGCTACACTATTTAATCACCTTACAGTTGTCTGCGTATGCACAGTATTTAAAGGACGTGGAAGGCCGGGACGGTCCCGCAATCTTCAAACTTAATTACACGTCAAGTACGTCGTTAACAAATCGGTCCGCGAAACAATCCACTGACAGCTATGAAAAATGTCCACTTTATGTCCTTTATTTAGGGGGATAAAATGCGTGAGCAATAAAAGATGATCTCACTGGTGATTGCAAAAAGTGCAGATTTAGAGTGTCCTGGAAGCACTGAACAGTGTTGACGTGTTCCTTATGTGTTACCTTGAGAGTAGGAAAAAAAACAACTTTGCGGTATAACATCCGTCATAAAATATCGGGGAACTCATCGCGCCGCATAGCTAGCGGCACTTGAGCGCTCCATATAGGCTGGCCTGATAGACAATCGGCTGCACGCTTTGACGCTGACAGCCCGGCGTTGTCGCCGTTCCTGCCGATCGCTTTTCAACGGAGCAAAATGTGCTGTTTCAGCCGACATATTCATCTCATAGACTGAGGTCTGTAGCTAGAGATTTGTGGGGGGAATGAAGTCCGCTGCCGGTATTTAGCGATAACTCGGGCTCAACTTTGCATCGGTAAGAATCACTTCATGAATTTTCATCCTGCCTGAGGTTATGGGGTTTGAAGCCGGGGTGGCGGACGCTTGCCGACTCAGCGAGGTGAGACATTCGCAGTCCAAGTGCGATTGTTGGGAGCGGACCGTTCCCAAATATCTGGCATGTTATCGTGTGACTTTTTGGGAAAACTCAAAGCACCCAGACTGACAAAATATTTGCTCCTTCCGTCTACCGCGAACCGCCATGAAAGAGTTTTGAAGGCTTTGCATATTTCGGAGGCTTTGGACGACGCGACGATTCCTCTCGTATCTCCGATGAAAGGCGCTCGTGCTGAAAGCTGAGGCGAGCTCTTAAACTGTCCTCAAAAAGGGGCTCTTAACGTTTCTGTAATGACGGTTCTTGCAAGGGCCGGCCCAAACAATGGCACCTTTGAAGACCGTGCAAAGCGCGGACCTGTTAGCGCCTCCTTTACTCCGCTAAATTGTCCTCTGCGAGATCCAGCGCTGATGTGCGAATGGAAATTCCAGCGCTCCCCTTTTCCTGTCGACGCCCCGGCGTTTCCTGATCCGAGCGCCTGACTTCGGGGTGCTCGTTCGCCCGAGTGTGGGAAAGGGCGCGGCTCTCTGCGGGTCATCCGCCAACCAAACGGCGATTCCTCCACTTGCGCCTTCCTCCGGCCGGCCGCTGTGTAATCTCGCTCCTTTTCAAGCTGACGCCTTTCAAATGCAGCGCCCTTTAATGAAAGACTCCCGGACCCTAATCCCCGACTTCTCTTGTCGCTAACGCGGCACATACTTAGTCTGCGCTGGCGCGGCCCTGTCATAGACACCGTCAGTGCCGTTTGAGTTCCTTTCCATCTCCTCCCTCCTCTATAATGAACGTCAGCGCAAAGAGTGCCTTGAGTTGCACTTGCTCACGTCCGGCAAAGCTAAATCTCGCCTTTGGTCTTTTTTACGCGGCGCCAAGTGCCTGTGCCTGTGCGCTGTGCCTGTGATGCGTCAGTGCATCCGCGCCCCCACCCGGGACCCTCTCAAGATTATTTTACAAGCGAGGCCTTGCCGAGCCCCGCCTCGCCTCGCCTCGCCGCGCCCGAACAATATGCTAGTTCATTCCCGGACCCGCTCAAGCACCGTGCCGCCGCAATTCAAATCGCGGCTTTGCGAGTCAACAAAGAGAGAGGAAAACAGCATTCCCTCAATAATACTTGAAATAATATACTTCACTTTCATTTGGATGAGACAAAATGCAAGCATTACGTTCGCGGACAAACTTTATGCGATGAAGTGCTTTGTTGCATACGAACCCCGGAGCCTGTCGGGAAGATCGCGCGGATTTCTCATCACGCCCGTCGGCGGGGCCTTCGTTCCGCATAACGGCAAAGGAGTCGCAGGCTTACAAAGGAGGATGCGGTAAGCGCCGCCGCTGCAACCGGCCGGGCCGGCGAGCTCAACTCGACGACGAGGAATCGCCCGCCTTTCTGAATTAAACATGAGAAGTTTTGCTCGACTTGGCAAAAGAGCCAAGGATGTCGGATGGCTCCGCTCGCCATCTTTAGCTCTCGCGCTTCCATATTTAGAACTCACGTTTCCTCCGCGGGGCTCGCCGATTCAGAAAAAAAAAACATCCAGGAGCTATTTATACACGCGCCCGTGGCCGCATGCATGGCAGCGTCTGCCTCGGCGCGCCTAACACGCGAGACGGAGGCCGGGAAGAAGCTTTGTGAATGGTGACTGCTCTGCATGAATGGATGCGCACAATGGCACGAAAGTTCTTTGAATTGATAAACGTTATTCTCCACGACAGTACAATCACTCAAATTTCAGTCACGTGAATCCCAATTCTTCTTCTTCTTCCGTGTTTTTTCTCCACTTCCCACTCTGCTCGCTCTCTCGGGAAACGAACTCGCGTCTCGCCGTTCGCGAGCGGCGCATTCCAGTCGCTGCTTTACGCTCAATCACATTTAAGGGACACGGCGTCCATCGAGAAAATATGGGAGGAGAGATATCCTGATAAAGGCCTGATGGCGGCGTGAGAGCTAAATGCCAAACAAAAGTATAGAGTACTTTCATTGATGTCAGATCCCATGTAAGAAGTAATTAGCCTGTGGAACGCCATAGATGTATTTTCTCAAAGTCAACCTCCGCATTTCTGAGCGCAACGTGAGACCAAAGCAGAAGGAAATGTCGTTTTAAATGACAGCGAGGTTTTAAAATAACAAAAAGTACAAGTGTGAAGTGGGTGCAAAGCAGTTCCCAGGCTCGGTTGCCTTTCTAGTTGCAGCTTCACACAAAATGTAATCACTAGTTTGAACCCCGCGCTAACCGCTCGACATCTGCTGGACAGAATTCAATTCGCGCCGGGGCCCAAATTGTTCCTACACTTAGCCACAATACGAGTTCATGTGAATTCTGCCAGCAAATTGTAGAAGGAACTGACCAAAGGCCGCAAAATTTTCTGCCGGGGGTTAAAATAAGGCCTTTGTTATGATGGTCTGAATTCAGACTACAGCCGTTTGTTACAATTCCAGAAGTCCAGATGGAATTGCTTCTTTTAACGTTGGCTGCATTTAATATATTGGCATGCGACGCCCACGGCACATTCTGTCACCGACATCTAATCGCGGCAGTAACACTCACTTGGGATTAATACTTCACTGTGAAGTCGTTATCGGGTGACACCCTGGAGTTAGTGTTGTCACATTTATGTATTAGTGAAGTATAATTTCGAAATCGTTACAAATGTCATTTATTTTCGTTATTCAAACTGCCGTTCGATATACTGTATATGTTGTATGTGATTTACGTTGTATTATTTTGGAGAACAAGAAAAAGCCGGAAGTAGTAGTGAGTGTTTCCGGGTTGGGGACGGAAAGGAGCGCGTTTGTGCTGCCGCTTCTCCAACGAAATGTGGGAAGGAAGCAGCTCACGCCGTCCTCCTTCATGCGTCGCTCCTGCCTAAACAGGTCAGTAAATGGTAGATAACTCACGACTGCTTCTGTTTTATACATAGTGGTGTGTGCTTTTTGTTGACTTTATAGCTGTGAACCAACTTTTCGAATGGTATTGGCACTTAATTGAACATTGGTTTCCCACCTTACTAGCGTCGTCGTACGCGACGTCCATTTTGTTTCGCGAGGCCTCCATGTGAAATGTCCTTCTTTCTGTTTGTGTGGCAACATAAAAAAATTGTTCGTTATCATTTCTGACCACTGTATCACTCACAGAAAATAGATGTAGAATACCAAACTAGAAGACAGTTGTCATTAATTCGCATGTTTGTTAAAATAACAATATGTAATTTTATCACAGGATATTGTGAAAGAAGTTTGTTAAAGGAAAATTATCATTGATTGATACGAAGAGATTTATTGAGAGAAGGACTGACCGATTTGAATGAAAAGACAGAAATTGTATGTCGAGTTTTGTGTGTGTGTTGCGTGACCACTGGATGGCAGTGTTTCCGCACTTACAACACAGCTGTTACCTACGTCTATTCTAACTGAAGAATGGAAGTCATTCTTTCCTATGGCAGCACTCTTATTTACTTAGACAGAGCGCACAATATTCTGCTGGCCTTGAAAGGTGAGTGAAAACGCGAAATCTTCCGGCCCTCGAGAGCTTTGCTTTTCCAAGTACTGAAAGAGACCGTATATTGCAGTTTTATGAATATTACCTGTCGTTCAATTTTCATTTATTTAGTGTAGTGTAGTGATCTTTTTACTATCATTCCACATGGTTCCACATGTGCAAGAGGTGATTCCATATTTGTATCCATTCAGCGTTAAAGCGATCACACTTAATTTCTCCAGAAATTGCATTTGTGGCAGTATTGTTAATAGTCCTTATTGAGATGTTTGACTCAGTAGTGGGATTTGATGGTAAGCACAAACAGGTTTAGCAAGAATGAGGTATTTTTACACAGTAGTTCCATGTGCCTATGTTTCTGTCTTCTAAGCTCGAACGGACGGCAGGCTCGATGTGCGGCTGAGGCCGGCCCGCCCCGATCTCTTCAGTAGGCAAAATGCCACTGCGCGTTAGCATGCTGGGCACGCCTTGTAGCCCGCAGGCACTGACACAAAGAGCCGGTGCCGACCGAGATCCCGGCCCCGATGGTATTCGCGGGACCGCGACGATTTCTTAGCTCCAACAAACACTTGCGGCCAAGTTAAGGCATGTAAAAACTGAGGAAAGGGCCTCTTTTCTCATTCGCCGCGACACATGTGCAACGTTCCGAGGTGTGGAGATGGTGTACAAGGATGTGAAAGATTGCTTCCTTGAACCGCCTACCTCTTGTTAGACATCCGACCGAAGGAGCGAGTCGGCACGCTAATGGAAATCGGAAAGAATTCCGGCCCACAAAAGAATCCGGTTGCATTTAAGGTTCCAATTTCCACTCCCGGCAGCCCAAAGTCTATGGAAACAAGGCTGCTTCATCAGCAATATTGCTATAGCTGACATGCTAGCATGCAATTTTAGCCTTCTTTTAGCTAGCAAAAAAAAAAAAAAAAGTGTCAAAAACAAATGATTTCTAAACAACACTAAACATATTGTCAGGAAAAAAATGCGCGTAACATTGAACAAAACGACATTGGGTGTAAACATGATGGGGAGCAACACGGAGACCGTGAAGTAGCCTGCTAACAATGGCGCTGACGTCGTCCCGTCGCGTCGAAGAACCCTGTCCATTCAAATAGAAAAATGTCTCCGTTCATTAGACGGAGCGGTTAATCCCTCGGGCGGTTGCGGCCAATGGCGGCCTTGTGGGACCGAGTGGAATTTATGGGACGTAAGCGGCGCAAATGTCTGCCGCCGAGCACTAAACATTAAATATTAACTTCCGCCTCGGAGACGGACGGGCTGCCTGCAGTCAGGCTGCTCCGCTCCACTTTGTCATTAGAATGAAAGAGATCTAGTCATGACTTGGCGCATGGATTCATACCGTTCCACAAATGCCTCTTACCTAAGGGAAACATGAACTGATTTTTTTTTTTTTTTAAGTGTGTAATATCACATAAATGTCTTCCGGTGTCAGTGGCGGCCAAGCAAACATTGCTGGGAGACACAAGTGATATTCATCGGGCCATCAATCACGCCACCCCAGTGACACAAACACAATTAGCCAACTTAGGAAATGTGCTAAATAACTCAAAAGATTTACGGAAGCTATGACATTTTAAAGACTAAGGAAAAACAACCCCTTGCTTCCAACTCAAAATTGGATTTTTAGAGGAAAAAAGTAACCGGCAATTTGCAATGGTTCCCGACTAGGGTCACCATCCTGAAAACATACGTTGATCATAATATTTTCATTGCTCTATTACGAATTGGAAGACACCGTCTGTGTCTCCTCATTTAGCTACTGCATGATATGTAAAAAAAGTAACTTATATTAATTAAATTAAAAAAACGAGCTAGCTTTCCGCATTTTTTGGCGGGCAAATATGAGCCATCCCTCCACGCCTGCGTCAAACAGAAATATTTTTACAACAAATACAAGTTTGAAAAGGGGGCGACGGAGGATTCTACTTAACATATTTCTGAAAATGGATGTGGGCAACACATTTTTGACCAACCTGAGTGCATTTTTTCCGCGAGGAACGCAAACAGATCTGCGTGACGTAAACACACAAAAATGGCGTCCCAAAAAATGGCGGAAACAAGTTCACTGTCATCTAGCTTCTGATTAGTGTGAGTTCACTGCAAAACTTGGGAGGACCTCTCACACTCATCAGTAAAATGACGTTGCCAGGCAAATTACTGTTATTTAAATGCGTTCGTATATCCAATTTTGATCGCGGGGGGGAGATGATCCCAGGAAAAGGCTTGGTTTTTGTCACGTGGAATGTAATCGCAATAAAGTAATAATTTTCATCATTTTCTTTTAGTTTCACTTTGGTGCGCTTGCTTCTTTTTTTTTCGTTTTAGACTAAGCTATAACCCGTATGAACGCGATAAAAACAGTTGTAGAAAGTTTATTTATATTGCGTTTTTCTGTTAATGTTAAAAAGGATACATGTGTAGATATACTTGAACGATTTTGATCAATAATATATTTATATTCAGTGCTTAGACGGCAATATAGCTGAGGGCGTACAAGAACAGGCGTACTTTTTGTTGAGAAGCGCACGGCTGCCCTCTTGTGGCGAAACTTTCAAACTACAGAAGGGTCACTCGACTTGCACTACAGCACTGAACTGACTATCGCCGTGGCCTGGCGCTCCAATTAATGCGAGATTCCAATGATTGACGAAGAACACACCCGTTACCACCCTATTTAGGTTGGCGTGACCGTTTTATAGGGCCATCGGTATTTTTTATATCCAAAGTGTCAAGTGTACGAAACAACTAAAGCGGCAGTGAGACAAGAGAAGACAGTTAGGTGTAGAATGCGCTTTAATCCTTTTCATACCAATGAAAACCATGTAAAGGCCTTTGAAAAAGAAGACATGGCTGATGAACATGAAGGCAACGCAATGTCAAAAGGTTAACTTGGAGCACAAACGTAGAGAAATGAAATCCCACAAGCGGCATTTCATGTGGAATCCAGTGCGGTACACAGCCGGCTTGATTGGAAAGGAAAATGCCAAGCTTCTTTTGATTTCTTTATTCATATTCTTCTCTAGAAAGTATGAGTACAAATGATCAAAAAGAATGGAAAAGGACCCCATTGGCCAATCGATCCCGTAATGCAAGTTAGTCATTTCTTGTTTCGTTCAAATTGGTGGAAAGTTCTTCATTAGGAAGTTTCCATTTGAGTTGTTTCTGGGAGGGAACACAGCAGATGTGTATCGTTAACTTCTCACACAATTGGACAATTTAGTAACATTTAATTTTCCAGCCAAATGTTACCGTAATGACCAAGGTATTTTCATACTGCATTTGACTACATTATCCTTTGTAAATCGCGTGATGCCGGCATGTTACTCACGCGTTTCATTGAAGAGGAAGGACTCCTGGTATTCCTTCATGTACTGAGAAGACCTGGCCTCATCCAGGAAGAGAGAGTAAACCTTCTTTATGTCCTCCACTTGAACCTCCGTGCCCTGTTGGCACACAGGCAACTGACTGTCTTTTTCAAAGCCATCAGGCCATCCGTTATCCCCTCCGATAATCGCGTACTTTGGTTTCTGCCGCCCGATTTTTCTTGGCGTTTTCGGGATTATCTACTAAGGTTGAATGCCAGTTGGAGCGGATCGAACTACTCAGTACTTCTACTGTATACACGCCAAGGAAATGTACCTATGCTAACCATTGCCATTTCGGTACCAAAAATCACTACCATTTAGTTCACGCATACATTGTGAGAAAAGAAAACTTTTCCTCAACATAAGACTGAAATAAAACGAAAGCATGGGTATTCCCAACTTGGAAAAAAAGCGGACTGGCCTTGCGTTTGCGGCACACCAAACCGGCGGTGCTGATGAGCTGCATGGCGTAGCGCAGGGACGTCTCCGTGCCGATGCGAGTCAGGACGGTGTGAGCCTCCTCGCTCAGCTCCACGTCCTCCTCCTCGCATCTGGAAACGGCCACGCGCGCGCTTGCTCGTCAACCCGCCGAGGCGCGCCGCTTTTGCGGCCGCCGCCGGGATCCTCACCGGATCTTTAGGATTTGCTTGGTCTCCTTTTCGGTGTAAGGGGAGGTGGCGATGATGAGCAGGCGGTCCAGCATGTCCAGGGGGATGCCGTGGGGGCTCCGGTAGTTTGTGCCGCGGATGCTGGAGTGGGGGGGGGGGGGGGGGGGGGGAGCGTCGGCCGGCTTCCGGGTCAACTTTGACTCGTATCGTACCGTGAAAAAATAAACGGCAATACCGAGTGATGCCTCTGTTGGTGGCCATGATGAGAACCGGAGACAGGTCGCTTTCCAAGGCGCGGTTCAGGAAGGAGAAGCATTCCATGTCCAGCATGTGCACTTCGTCAATAAACAACACCTGAAGAAAAGGCGGGGACATAATAATGAGCACGGCGCATGCGAAACGCTTGAATGGGATTTCCGGGCCGATTTGATTCAGTCATTAAAAAGACTTTGTAAACGCGGGCAAGCCAAGAGTTTTGCGCGGAAAGGGCCAATAAAAAGGGAGGCCTACCCCCGGGATGATCTCCGCCTTGCCTTCTTCTCGCCATTCGCAAACCTTGGCGTTGATCTGCTCGCGGACCTCCGACTTGATCTCGCCGGTGTCTCCGGAGAAAAGAGCCAGGAAGCCCTGCGTGCGGCTGTTGATGACGTCGATCTCGTGCAGGGACACCGTGTGCACCACCTCCTTCCTCTTCTGCAGCTCGCCCTCCGGACACTGCACAAATTGGGTCTGCAAAGAAAGGGGAGAGGAAAAAAAACATCGCCTTGGAAATAGTCTCACGTGAATGGCTGCGAGGTCAAAAAAAAAAAATAATCGCTCATTTTTTATTATTTCATTGCAATAGTTTTCATTTGATTTCATTGTTATAATGAATGTTATTTGATTTTTTGATGCGTGTCATTATCGGTTACGTATGAAAATAGTTTGACGAGCACCTGAGCTCCCATGGCGTCGTAGTCTCTGGCCCTGGTGAACGAGCGGCCCAATTTGCTGATCTTGCCGGTGGCTTTGTCGATGGTGATGACGTCACTTGGAGAAAAAAGGCGGCGGGGGGTCGGGTCGGGTCGGGTCGGGGGGGGGGGGGGGGGGGGGGGGGGGGGGGCTTACCTGATGCAATCGTTTTTTGTGGCCAAGCAAAAAGACCCAAAGAAGCTAAACCTACCCAGCTTGAATCTTCTCTTTGCTGAGACTCTCAATCATCTTGTTGCCCAGGTCGTATATTGTCTCCATCTCAGTAGTCTTTAGAGTCAACTTGCCCACCTTGGCACCCTGTTAAAGGAAGTTTAGACATTTTTTTTCCCAACAAACTGCTATTTATTAACTGTTAAAAAAGGAGCGGACCATGATTTTGGAACATTTTTTTTCCGTTCTGCCATTATTGTGAGATCATGCTTTCAGTAATCAAGTACTTTAGTACTTTATAAATAGCAATTACTTTAGCGCTTTTTCGGCAAAGTAATCAACGACTTTGGTGCCTAACTACCTCAAGTAATTGATTGTTTTAGAACAAGTGTTGAAAGCGCAGGTAAGAAGCAAATCATAGCTCACCTGCTTTCTAGGTTTGGTCATGTGATTATGATGTCATTTCCTCCAATTGAAATGACAAGCGCATCGCGCGGCGCTAGAGGGCCGGCTAAGTTACCGCCGACTCGATGCTTTTCGTTCGATTGTTTTTATCGACGCAGCCGTAAAAGCGGACCTAACGCACCGTTCCTGTGGCGGGGCGATCGATCTGGATTTCCACAACCTCTCCTTCGATTATTTCGGTCTCCTCCCTGTAAAAGAAGGTTTCAAAGGGTCCACGGGAAACAAGGGAGACGACGGTTCGGTCGCTCGCTCGGTCGGCTCACTTGATCCTCACGCCGATGGCTTTTCGAAAAGCCTGGCTGAGAGCCTCGGTCTTGCTCATCTCCAGCGAGAAGATCTCGCTGCCGGCCAGCGCCGTGAAGGGAGTGTCCGGGCCGAGGCTCTGAGCGATACCTGCGGGTCGGCGTCCTTTTAGGGCGCGGCTCCGACGGCGTCGCTCTTTTGGGCTCTCACCCATGGCGATGGCGGTCTTTCCCGTGCCGGGCTGGCCCGCGATCAGCACGGCCCTGCCGGCGATGTGGCCATCTTTGATCATCTCCAGGATGACCCCCGCTGCCCGTCTGGAGGCCAGCTGGCCGACCATCCCCTGAGACACCTGCCGGGTAACGAGAACGGCAATACCGTTTACCCAAAAATCACACGCATTTAGCCTTTTATCATATTTTGGACAAATTAGAACTTTTCACTATCTATGTATGTATGTTTACTTTCTCCGTTTCGTTATTTAGTCTTACTTTTTCTTTCCTCTTTGTTCATTTTTTCATCTAATACAGTCTCATTGTTTTGGGGATTTTAAATAGTTTATTTTTTTTAATGAGAAGAGGAGGGAAGGGAGGGAACACGGAGAAAAGGTTGTACTTTTGGGGGGGCATTTACTGATGCCTCGATTGATTGGATGCAACTTGCAAACAAAAAAATACATTCATCTGGCCAATGTTTGAAGGCCCATTATCAGTCGGCCCTAATAATTATTCATCCGTTTTCTGTTCTGCTAGTCTTCTTTAGGGACACTGGAGCCTCTACTAGCTGACATTGAATGAGAAGCAGAAAGTCCGTTTTAACATAGTATTATCAAACTGCAGAGCAAAACTATTTCTCGGTATACTGATTTACACCCATTGTTGAAGATTGTGATAATCTTGTTTGTAATGTTCTCACCTGTCTTGGTTCCAAAGCATCATCCAAACCAAGGCCACGGATGTGAGAATGTGCACCTTAAAGACAAAATAAAATCCCCACAAATAAAAACGCCCCACAAATAAAAACGCTCACGTGAGGCTCTTGTAATACGGTTTATGTCCATTGCAATTGCTTGTAACAAAGCATCTCTGGAAGTGCACACTCACCAATTCTCTCGATCCGCGTGATGTCTCGAACCTCCGGAACTTTTGTTGTCGCCATCTGTGATAAGGGGGACGCAATGGATTGACAGGTTCATAAGATGCAATGAGACTTTTGCAAATACAGGAAGTTCAAAATGCCTGTGTTTGGCTTAGACTGAGTAGAAGTAAAACGCCTCGCGTGACCTGGATTCTTTGTCAAGTAAATTTTGATGTGCCCTACGAATAGTATCTGAACCTGTACGCTCACTTGTACTTCTAAGCAAGTCCAATCTTACTTGTTCGCTAAACGTTAATAACTCATCTGAACTTGGCTCCAAGTATCGCTCGCCCAAGCTTTGTGTAGAATAGAGCCGATGTTTCGTGTGTCCTCTCTGGTTGTCATAGCGACCCTTTCGCTGAATTCTCCAAAAAGTGGGAAAGCAAAAGCATTTAACAATACGTTGTTGGCAATGCGTCTTCCGACGGGGGTATAAAAGTGTATTGTATTTTTAATTTAAAATACTCGTGTGCGACGATTAACAATTAAGTGAATTCTTAACAGCGCTAGCATGGCGAATGCGAATCTGACGTTCGTTAGCTTCCAAGTTAGCTTCATTCATTTGTATAGAATCCCGTGGAGCTGTTTTATCCGAATTAAGGCGCCCGAATGACAAAACCACAGTTTGCCTGATAATTCTTACATCGACGTGTCAATGTGGGAAAACTATATCGGTTACGAGCGCGAACAACGAGAACGCAAAGCTCACCTGCACGGCTGCGGCAGTCAAAAACGTGAGACTGGAGCGCTCTTTTTGTCATGTGCGCAGGCGAAACCAGTCCTGACAGAAACAAGTGTAGTTTGCGCAGAACCGGAAGTCGAGTGTTTTTTTTTGTTTGTTTCTTTGTTTTTATGGCGCGAACCCTCACATATAAATATTGTAGATTTACTCCATTGTGGGTTATGCCGATTGTAAAAAGAAGTAAGGATTTTTATTAGGCGGCCGAAAGTGATGACCACATACTTTTTTTTAGACCTTTCACATGTTTTCAAAGTGGTCGTATTATTTTACAAGGTTTGTTAATATATACACATATGTAACGGGTAGAAGAATAACTTTGTTACAATAGTGAAATCCTGCTAAAATATGATTGTATCGCCTGTCTGTATATAGTTGACCCTGCATGAGTGGTACTCTGTCGCGCCCTATGGTTGTCTATAAAAGTGTCAGGAACTGGGAACTTCATCAGTCAACCTAGCTTTCTGCTGTGGTTAGCTGTACAGTTCGGTGCTCTCCTGCTAAAGTATTATAAAGTACGTTAAAAAGGCTAACATACGACTTGTGAGAGACACAGTTATGTGACAGCATTGGACATGTGCTTCCGTTTATATTAAGTTTATTGCTCACGTTAGTTGTACTATTTATTTTTGCAATGAAAACAATGTCATCTTCCTTATAGATGCCATATAGCAGTGGCGGGGCTTAAGCAAAGCGTCCTGTGCTGTGTGCCACTCATTCGCAGGTAAATGTCATTGCACTGTAATTGTAAATATCCCTTATTCACTTAAAGACGCTTCACGTTCAAATCGCACCAAATCTGCGCCATTTTGAGACCACACAAGTGGCCTGTCTTACTTAGTTCCGCTAGAGGACGCCACTGTGCAGTCTAATAATTCGTTTTGGCTGCGGTTTGTATTTCCTATTTTATTACTTGATAAAAACTCTAAAATGGATGTCGTTGGGAAAAAAGAACAAGATAAAAAAAAACAGATTACATTGACTACATTGTGGAGCACTTGTGTTAAACCTAAGTTAAAAACCACTATAAGATCACATGTAAAAAAGAATATTGCCAAAACCCGTCGTAAAAAGACATCTTTATGTATTCTATGCAAATGTAAAATATTCAATGATGTTTGTACTAGACACGGTCAGCCTAGCTTTCTGCTGTGACGCCATATAACAGTGGAGGGGCTTAAACTAAGTGTCCTGTGTTGTGTACCACTCATTCGCAGTGAAGTGAACCGCTTCGCCCAACCCTGTCGCCTCTGCGTGCTGTGTTCATGACGGGACGTGTCCACGCAAAAAACACGAAGTTCGAAGGTTCGATTCTATTCAATTAGGATACATTTGCGATGATCCGGTCCGCAAAAAATGCGTCAATAAAAAGTGTTGTACGTGTGTGTCCGCGAGAGGTCGTAGTGAACATGTAAATCGCAGGTTCGGTATTTTGAGCGCATCAATTCTAATGGCGTAACATCCAATGAAAACCCACACCAGGAAATTATCTCACCGGGAAGTAAAGCTTCTTGGACCTATAATAGAAAGGGGCTACTGTATTTTCTCAAAGCGTCTGTGCGGGTTAGCGAGGCCCCGTTGTAAAGTGAGGAACACCCCCGCCCCTCCACCATTCGCTCCACCTCAATAACCAAGGGAATTTTCGAAAGCGGTTTTCATATCCTCTCCTCAGTGAGTGAATGAATTCCTCGGGGCCTCGAATGCGGGTTCCCTGCCCGCGGCAAGTAAACTCAAAAAGGATGCATGGGTGTTGTATAGGCTCACTGGAATAAATACCATAGCCTGCATTTGGGATCATGAAATGCTGAGGTGTTTTTCAACTTTAAAACCCTTGCAATATATTGCAGGCAGAGTGTGCTTTATTCCGCCATGTAAGAAAAGAACGTGCTTGACCTTGACTTCGACCCCTCGGCTGTAGTTTCTATGCAGTACTTCTGATAAAGGGTGAACCTAAATTGACATTTTTCTTCCATCTTCAAGATAATGCTTTGGGGAGATTTGTAATCATAAAAAACAGCAGCATCATACACCTTCATCAAAAGTTTATTGAGAAATAACAAATGTAGAAACGGGTGGTAAAAAAAAAAAAATCATCAGGTTTTCAATCAAGGACCGCTTACGCTCATTTAAATGGAGGTTTCTACAATACACGTGGGTCGTGCTCGGTTTACAAATCCGCACGTTCTTACAATGTTCACAGTCATCAAATACAGTTTCCCCGCCTACCCGGATGAACGTGTCGCTTTTGATACAGTAGATTTAACGATATGGTATTTGTCACGCCGCGGAGGAGTGCCGTACATACCGGAGATCAGAGCTGAAGGAGAGTGATAGCTGACTCGTACCATACCCAGAAGCCCGGGTAAACGGGCTCGCCGAACGAAGCCTTAAAGCGGTGGATGAGAGACATGGTTTCGCCGAGGGAATAAAAAGACAGCGTTCCCCCGCCGTGGTCCAGGAAGATCCCGATTCGAGAAGAGTACGGCGCGTTGACCTCCATCTGGTCCTTGTTGTGGCGCGCCGAGTAGCTGGAGTCGGAGCAGAAGAGGCTCCAAGACTTGCGGTTGTAGCCGATGCGGCAGCTGTCCCCGTAACCCGTCCTCTTGATTCCTTTGTAGGTGACGCCCATGGCGGCCCCCTCTCCGCTCCAGTCCACTTCCCAGTAGTAGGCGCCGCCCGAGAGGGCCTCCGCGCACAGCACCTGGGGCAAAGAGTCGAACCTGGCCGAACTGTCGCCGTAAGACTGCGGATCCCTCTTGAGCGCCGCTTTCCTGTTCCCTCGAGACAGGTGAAGCTGTCGGTAGGCTGTGTTCGGGTCCAGGGTCAGCTGGCAGGCGTCTGGGGAGAGACCCGAGACGCCGATTTCACCGGGTCAACGCGGAAATGCAGCGAGGCCGGGTGAGGAAGGCTTTCGTTTAAGTCGCTTCGTTTTTCGCGGTCGGGAACTCTGCTGCGGCAATTCCTCGCCGGATACCACACTACCTCTCATACGACGCGTCTCGCGATGGCTACAAAACGTTGACGTTTTAGGCTCAACGGAATGTATTTCTCGATGAATTTACCAAGCGAGTGCGTGTGAACAAAGTGTGTCGGAGCAGAGAAAGGGAGCGGCTGCACAAAAGGTCATTTAGCTTGAAAGGGAAAAGTGCGAGACCCTCCGGCTTTACCCATCAAACAAATGAGAACGCAGGGGTTGGACGTCACCTGCCCGCTATGCCTTTCTGCCTCTCCCTCCGCACATCCCAGCAGGTGGGACGCCCGGCGGCCCTCGCTAGTTCCGCCCGGCCTATTATCTGGAATGCCGCAAGTATCGACGCCGCTCGGAAGTTTGACCGCAAACAGAAAGCCGCTGTAACATGACTAGCACAAGGTGAAGCTACAAGAATTCTCGACCGGGGGGGAAAAAAAAGCTTGTTTTACTCATCCTTTTGCAGCATTTCGGTCACGTTCTCTGTGACGCCTCGTGACAAATATTCTAGATTCTTCAAAAAAAAAAAAAAGGGTCGAGTTTGCGGCGTGCCGCGGGGTCCGACGGAGAAGCCGAAAGGAGCCGGAAGACAAAAACAGGAATCGAGGGAAGCGAATGGGCCGACTCTCACATTTCAGGAAGTCGTCCCTGTGTTGCGGTTCCTGCACTTGCACGGATCTGTACATGGGAGCGTCATCTGCTTGGAAGAAAAAACAAAAGACAAAAGCGCTGGGAACGTATGGCGTAGACTGATGTCGCGCGGGTTAGGCGCCAATTAAGACCGAGGAGCAAAACTTCGCGCCGGTAACGCCGAGGCTAAAAAACTTGCCAGTACACTATTGTCATCGTCCAAGAGTCAAGGCAAACATCAGGACTGTATTCAAGGGACAAAGGGTGTGCAGTATGGAAAGTCAGTCGCGTCATGAGCAAAGTCAACATTTGAACAAGCGGCTACCGACTGACATCCAACCAGTAGTAGGAAAACGTTCGACGGAATCGGGGCATTCAAATGACTTCGCCGCGTGGGATTCTTCCTAGCCGCGTTATTTTCAGTCGTTCGGCATCCGGACCAATGGGATCTTTTGGGCTCGTACGTGTTTTTGCCCAAAAGGCTTCCAAGCGGCACCGGACACTCACCTTTCATCCAGCGTTTTTTTTTGCCGTCCTCCAGCTGACAAAATGTCATTTTGTTAACTGCAAACACAAATATGCGTCAGCGAGGCGGATGGTCTTCAAGCCGCGTGGAAATCAGTGAGCCATTCACCCACCCGTCTTGGCTACTTTAACCAGTTCGTCGTTGCCAAATTCGTTCATGTGCTGTTTGAACTCGGACACGGCTTTAGTAACCGGGCCGAAGGTGAAGTAGGGGTTCACGGTCACGGTGGGCAGCTCCTCGGCCTCCGTCTGGGCGATCAGCATGTGGTAGCTCTGAGAAAACAATGCGATGGAAAATGAGGCCGCGGGGCCGAGCGCCCGCCCATCTCGGCCGCGATGTCGCCATCGTCGGGCCGTGCGGGGACGCTCTCCGTATTTACGATGCGGAGGACGCTTTGCCAATCAGAAGGGCTTTACTTTCGCGGCCGTGTACCGTCATCGGGCGCCATGCGGATAAAAAAAAAGGAAAATAAAGCCGTGTTTTTGTCAGCCGCGTCACCTGAATGAAGTGGATGTGGTCCTCGGTGCGGGACAGCTGAGTGATCTCGTTGTCTCTCCTTTTCAGGTCGGCGATCTCGTGAGTCAGGCGCTCCACGTGACCCTCGGCGTTGTTGAGCGCCGCTCGCTTATTGGTGGAGATCATCTTGGCCATCTCTTGCTGCATCCTCTCGATGGAGCGGATCATGTCGCCGAACATCTTTTCGCATTCCTGCATCGCTCTCTGGGCCGAGTTCTGCGCGGGAGGCGGGCGTCACTTTGCTTTTTGCGCAAGCGTTCCGAGCCCGGCCTCCGTCGCGAAGGAATGTCGAGCTTGTAGATTGAACGTGCTTCATAGTCCTGCCGCTACAGACCTTGAGCGTATCCACCGCTTGTTTCAGTTCCTCCATCTGTTTGAGGCGATCGTGAATCCTCTCCTGGATCTCGGCCTGGGTGGCGCCTAGGCGTTGCTGCGGGGGCCGCGATCGGTGGATTAGTACGTTCAATGACCCTAAATACCCAAAGTCGCGCCGACTCTGGTCCTCGAGGGCGCCTGGCCGGCATGTTCTCCACCCCGCCCCCCCGCCCCCACCCCCCGCCGCGAGGGACCCGCCCCAGTATGGTTTTGAAACTAGCCTACGCGATTTTGGAACAAGGTAAGTTTGAACCTCTGACCTGCTCTTCCGCCCTCTCCTGCTCGGCGGACACCATGTCGTGACCTTTGTGTTCTTTCACCGTGCACAGCACGCAGATGCACATTTGGTCGGTGCGACAGAAGAGCTCCAGACCCTTCTGATGCTGAGGACAGATCTGCCGGTCCAAATGGCCGATTTCGTCCACCAGCTTGTGCCGTTTGAAAGTGGCCGACTCGTAGTGGGGCTTGAGGTGCCTTTCGCAGTAGGAGGCCAAGCACATCAAGCAGGTCTTGACGGCTTTGTTCTTCTTGCCCACGCAGATGTCGCAGCCCACGTCCTGCGGCCCGGCCAGGTTGTAGTCGGGGGACGGGGGCGGAGGCGGGAAGGCGTCCGACTCGCGCCGCGGGTCGGGTTGCCGAGAGCTTCCCGCGCGTCTCGGGGCGGGCCTCTTGCCGTAGGCCACGCGGCACCGCGGGCACAGGTACGAGCCCGTGGGGTCGGCGTGGTCCCAGTAGGTCTTCAGGCAAATGGAGCAGAAAAGGTGGCCGCACGGGATTGACACCGCGTCCCTCAGGTACTCCTTACACAGGTAGCAGTTGTCTTGCTCGGACGCCATGCCGACAAAGTGATCGCGCGGGTACTGCCGCCGTCTGCTTTTATGGAGTAAACAGAGGGAGAGGCTCGACTGGTTGAGCCGAAACCAGTAAAACAAGGGCGGGGCGGGGCCGGGGCACGGCAGGTATCTTCGTCGAGTCGGAGAATGAGGAAAATGTGGGATGACCGGGCCAATGGGTCCCTTCCTCATTTCTCGCGCTCGCCAGCGGTCATTCGGAACGCGAACAAAGTGCCGACGCAATTTAGATGCGACCCGGCGGCTTTGTGCCTTTCCGTATCCGTGATCCATCCATAAGAGCTGAAACGGAAAGGGTCGTGCGCCTCGCCGCGTACTTCCGGATGCGCCAAAGCCGCTCAAGTCGTGCGCCGCTAGCATCCGGGCGGGTACCCCGTCACATATGCTGCGGGCGTCTCCTCGATGGGGTCGAACGTGAGCGTCTTCCTGCGGCGAAGCGCGAACCGTCGCTTCCAATAGTCATTTGGCTAACGTGGAAGCGCTTGCGTATTCCCTCGCTTTAACTGTATTCGCGTTGGTTGAAAACGCTTCGCCCGTAGTTGCTTCCATTCTAAATGAGTCCAATTTTCTTCTGAATATTGGGGTGCAAATGACTTTGTTTTTGTCAGGCAGTAAAATAAGAATTTTCATCTTTTTTTTTTTTTTTTTACTTTCAGCCACTTGGATTCCCTTGCTTATTTTTTTCTGCTTTCCACTAAACTGTAACACATATAAACTGTAAGGAATAACGAACGGTTGTTGAAGGTCGTTGAGGTTTAGGTGTAGGATTTAAGTAGATAAATGGCATTTATAGTTTGCGCGCGTGTGTGTGTGTGTGGGGGGGGGAGCTTTGGCGAAATCTAATTGAGACGCACTGGTTTAGACAGAGATGAAATGTCTTTTTAGAATAAACGTACTTTGCCAGTTTTAGTTACGGATAATAATCTTGCTGCGGAAACTCCCGCGATTAGAGGAATGTACTCTTGAGAGTAAAGAAAATACCTCTCGTTGAATACTTCATCTAGACGGCCAAGATGGAGTTTCAGGGTTGTTGGAATGAAGTGGAATGCCACAACACTTGATAGTCCAGATAAGAGCGGGGCAAACAAATTCCGTGCTTAAAAGAGCCAAGATGGCCTCCGCTATCTGCCCTGCTCCGTTGGCCGTGGACAACAGCCGATGTGCGCAAACAAGCGCACTTTATATTGCACCTGCGCAATCCAACTGAAAGGCAAACATGAGAAATTGAATGTGCCCCTTTCAACAGAAAACTGCTCTGGTCTTTGTTCTGCCAACAAAAATGGCCTTGCTTTGGACACTAAATGGACTTTGCTTCCATAAAATGAATGAAAAAGAAATGTTTTTTTTTATGGAGAAGAGGAAGGTACAAGCCCAGGCTCACTGCACTTCACTCCATTCACTACACAGGACGCCTTCTGTGCTAGCAGGCTACACTTTAGCGCCGGCAAGGACTCGGTAGGCTGTTTTCCCCGTCCCGTGTTTAGAATGGCGTCTTCCTGTTTTTACTACGCACCCCGTGTGAACTCACGCTTTGCTTCCTTGGATGAAATGGTCACGTGTGCTGGTCCGCACTCACCCCGCCGAGCGCATGCCCGCGCTATCGTAGGCGAGCCTGACCTTTCACCTTCAACTCGGGACATCTGTTTGCTCCCAACAGAGCCCCCCGGTTCACGAGCGGCTTACCCTTTCCGCGCCCCCGTCATTAAAAAAGATCCCGTTTCCCAAACACGATCGAGTTTCGGAGTACGGCGACGACATTGTGGTTACGCGGTCTTCCTCTTTTCCGTATCAGAGGCGTGTTAAGTGCCCCCCCCCCGCATCAGCTCTAGGTAGTTAATCTGTAATCGCAGGGTGCACCCTCTACCCCGGAGGAAGGAAAGGAAAAAGTGGCTTATCACAACCTGACCTAATATGGTGAAGCAATACGTATGAAGTCATGCAGGATGCAGAGTGAAGAGCGGATCCTGTTCTTCTAATACTTAATTTCAAATGCATTGATTTCATTTTATTTCCTGCTCCGTTGAGGAAAGTGAGGATTCCAGTTGAGCTGGACTTTTAGTAGAAATCGAGGGTTGGTCACATTTGTTTCGTACAGAAAAACAAAACAAAAAACATCGAATTAAATAACTCGCGTTCACTCACTATCTCGTTCGTTAACGGTGTTGGGAGTAATGCATCACAAAAGTCATTTCTCTAATGGATTACTTTTTGCTGTAGCGCGGTAGTGTAGTATATTACACAAACAAAATTACTAATCTTGTACTTGTAACAGATGAGAGTAAGGCAATGCATTACGGTGCATTTTCAGCCTGAAGGTGGCGATTTATTTCCCCCAAATTTACCAAAAGCGTCGCGAGATCGGGGGCAAATCTTTACTTTGCTGTTGTTAGCATCTACAGCAGCAGAGATGACGGCAGTACACTTGGAAAAATAGGACGGGTAATTTGACAAACCGTTTCGAGCGGCGCCAGAGTAACGTGAAGTTAGCCAAAAGAAAACACGCGGAGGATTGCACTCTCTCGCTGAGGGATGCCACTTCAACCTCAAGAAGTTGGGAGATTCGCGGCGGAGCACGTCGTACGTCGTACGTCGTACGTAGTAGATATGCGCGGCGGATTGTCGGCAAGAGCCGTGTCGCAACTAGCAATAAGCCAGCGTAAAGTTACGCTGTACGATCGTTAGAAAGAAATGTGCTCAACGCGTATTCAGACGAAGCATACTAAACTCACGTTAAACAGTACACAATAACAAGGACGTGGACCGGCCGCTGACGCGAGCCCCAACCAAACCCGCTCAAACAAACTGAACTTTTAATATTGATATTGCCAAATGCCGTTTTTGCGCACAGTCTAAACAACGCATAACCACGCTGTGAAGTTCTAAAGGGATTAAAGTACAAAAAAAGCAACCGGCATTTTGCCAATATCGGCCTTCTAAAGGGCTAGCGAGCGCATTAAGGGCAGAAAAAGGAGAGAGTCACGTGCAGCTCTGGGGCCGCGGCCCCTGGTCGTAAAGAAAAATACTTGAATGAAGGTGAAGAGTAGGCTGAAGTCAATGGCCCGGGCCCGACGGCGACGCCGACGCGGCTTTAATGACGTCGGTTGGCCTCTACCGCAAGAGCGGAGCAAGGAAGGGCGGCTTTCGCACCATGTAACAGACAAATATGTCCAGCGTCTACACACACCCGCATCTGAAAGAATGTTTTGTTTGCACGTGGCCGCATCGGTGGCTCCCGACAAACAGAGGCCATCTGCATATTTGCAGTTACGCGTTTGCCTCCGGGGGGGCAGTTGACCGGTTCGACCGGTTACCACGTAAAAACTTTGATCGAAGGAGGGGGGGAAAAAAAGGACGTTTTCGTGAAAATGCAATGCCCGCGTTTGTTTATTGGGCGGTCCCCTAAATTCCAGCGGCGCCTTAGCCCGCATCGGCGTTTGTCGGACCGTAACCGGTCCGAAACAATGGCGGTCCTGTCGGACAACAATAGGTGGAAACGCAGCTGTTGAGAAGCGCGCGCAATTCCTCCCCAGATGAGGCGCGCGGGAGGAATTGCGAATTCAAGCGTACTTCTTTTCTGCTTTTGGGCTTTGCGCGTTTCATTCATTCCCTTTTGAAGTTTCCTCCCTTTCCTGCCCTTTCTCTCCGGCCTCGCTCAACCTGCTTATCTGCCCGGGAGGCGGGAGCGGAGCGCGGGAGGCGGGCCCAGCCTGCTTTCAATCAATAACCTCTGGAATTCAGAAATACAAGTAGGTCCTGTCTCCGGCAGGCTGCGCCACACTCAGGAGGGCGGGCTCCCACGCACACTCGGCTCTTTCCCCCCCGCTCGCTAAGCGCCCCCCGCCATGGCCGACCACACGTCCCCGGACTATTTCAGCTGCGCCCTGTGCGCCAACCTTCTGAGGGACCCCGTGGCTATCCCCTGCGGCCACAGTTTCTGCATGGACTGCATCGGCGGCTACTGGAACGAGGCGGACTACACGGGGATTTACATTTGCCCCCAGTGCAAGATCACCTTCACCCAGAGGCCCGTGCTGCGGCCCAACGCCGCGCTCGGCGTCGTGGCCGAGAAGATCAAGAAGAGCGGCCTGAGCCTGGACGCCCGCCCGCCCCAAGGAAACGGGTACGCCGGGCCCGGCGACGTCCCCTGCGATTTCTGCTCGGGCAAGAAACTGAAGGCGCTCAAGTCCTGCCTGAACTGCCTGGCGTCCTACTGCGACAAACACCTGAAGCCTCACTACGAGTCGGCCACGTTCAAAAGGCACAAGTTGGTGGACGAGCTGGGCAACCTGGACAGGAAGATCTGCCCGCAGCACCAGAAGTCCTTGGAGCTCTTCTGTCGGACCGACCAAATGTGTATCTGCGCCATCTGCACCGTCAGCGAACACAGAGGCCACGATATGGTCTCCGCCGAGGCCGAGAGGAGTGAGAAACAGGTAGGCCGGCGGGGGAAAGGCCGCCGGCCCCGGGGGTTCTCGGAAGACGCGCCCCCAGGCCGTTTCGCGCTCGCGCCGCGCACTTTGCCCTCGCTCTCCGGCGGTATCGGCTACCTCGAAACGAACGCCGCTCTCTGATTAGCTGCGAGGGGTTTGGGGGAGTGTCTGGCTCTTCGCCGCCGAAAGCGGCTTTTCAGAGAATGCGGCGTTCCGCCCGCGCGCAAACTTTCTTCCCGCGCCGTTCCGAACGCCGTCGAACCGCTCGGGGAAAGAAAACGCAGGGGGCGGACGCATCGCGTGGCGCGCGTTCAACTTATTCACCTTTGCGACCCGGCTCTAAGGGGGACATTTACAATGGCTTTGACCAATCTCACGCCGTCTCTTCCTGTCTCCCCTCCCCCTCCGACGCTCACCAGATTCCCCAAATTCCACCAGCTTATCTTGAAGAATGGCTGGGCGAGTCGAGAATCAATCCGAATTAGAAAAGCCCTCCCTTCTCCCGTGCGCGCGTCTTCTTAAAAAGTCGGTCGGGGGCTTGGCATTCCTGACGTGGCCCAAATTCCTTTACGGACCCCCCGTCTGAGATCGGACCTGCCCGTTTGGGGAGGTTGCTTCCTCGCGCGCGCCGAGTCGGCCCTCCGTACTCTCAGGCTCTCCGATACCACCGTGTATTTTCTCCGCCGCGGCGATCGGGCCGACGTGACGTTCCGCCACTGAAACAAGAAATCCTTTATTCCAGAAACTCCTGGGAGTCTCCACGGCCGAGATTAGGCAAAAATGTCAGGAGCGTGCCAAGGAGCTGGAGGAGTTGAAGACTGCGGTGGATTCATTAAAGGTAAGGCGGGACTTCAGAAAGCAGGCTTTTAAGGCTGGATGCGCCGGTCCCACGTCGGCCCGGCCGCCTATAAAGGAGGCATCGCAAACACCATACCCAAATCATTTCAAAAAGATTGCACTATGCATTCTTTATGGGGTTTTTTTGTTTTTCTCCCCGTCCCTCGAAAGACTTTTCCAGTCGGCCTTTCTAACATATGGAAGGGTATTATTACTTTTTGGGCATGCGCTGTGGCGCTGCCTGTTGCCGTGTCATTGCAGTCATTTTTTCAGTGCGCCGTTCTGAAGCCGCGGACGGGTATAGCTAGGCCCTCTTTCGGAGGCGCGCATTATCTGAAAAGGCGAGCCCTGCACAGCCAGTTGCGTCCAGTGCCTACGCCGACATTAAAGATTGCATTCCGTTCTTTGAGAAAAGAAAGTAGATTGGAGCTTACTTCGGTAACCCTTGTTTAGCCCGGAGGGGTTCTCCCCAACAACTTTGGAGTAACATCTCATCTGCCCACGCAAATATCCCGCGTTTTGGCGCAGAACTCGGCCCAGCGAGCCATGGCGGAGAGTCAGAAGATGTTCGAGGACATGATTCGTTCCATCGAGAGGATGAGGTCAGAGGTGAGCAAGCTGATTGGGATCAACGAGAAGGCCGCGTTCAACCGAGCCGAGACTTTGGTGGAGCGTCTGGAGCAGGAGATCGATGAACTGAAGAAAAAGGAGTCGGGCCTGAAGCAGCTCTATAGCACGGACGACCACATCCACTTTTTGCAGGTATGGCCCTCTTGGCCCGCTTGGCCCTCCGGCGTTCGCGAGCTGCGCCGCGATCGGTCATTTCCTGAGCCCGGAGCGGCGCGATGCCATTTGCAGTTGTCGGCAAGGGCCAAAATGGCCGCCCCCCTGACGTGGACTAGAACAGGGTGGGCTTTGCGGTTGAATTCATACGCTACGAATGAGATCGTTAGAACGCTGCGTTTGGGCCGGCGAAGAAGATCGTTTTGAGGTCGACCCCCTATAAAACATCCAGTGCGGGATGTACAGCCGGCCTCGCGTCATCTATTTTTACGCCTCACGTTTTTACATGCAGTATACCTCATGTGATTGTGTATGCATTTACGTATGTACGGGGCAAACAGTCTTTTGTGTGTGTGTGTGTGTGTGTGTGTGTGTGTGTGTGTGTGTGTGTGTGTGTGTGTGTGTGTGTGTGTGTGTGTGCGTGCGTGCGTGCGTGCGTGCCAGAACTTCAACAACCTGTGCACGCCCACCGACGACGGCTTCATACCCAAGGTGACGGTGAACCCCGACTTTTCCTTTGGGGCTGTCAGGAAAGCCGTAGCTGAGATCAAGGAACGTCTGGAAGAGTTTGGCAGGGAAGAGCTGCTGAAGATATCCAAGACAGGTTTGTCCGATTTGAGCCAGAGTGCACCAATTCTTCGTCGTGAGCTAAAAGCTTTTATGAGCGTATAAATGAAGGTACTGTGCCTCGCAGTGAACGACGTCCCGGTGTACACCACAGAAAGTCGAACGCTGGACAGGAGGAGCAGAGGTGAGCCGACGCATCAAAACAATATTTTTGAGCCGTCTAACATGACCGTTAGCGCCAATGTACGCGCTCATCGATACGCACAACGGAATTGAGGCGTCACATAACCGCGAGGCAAACTCATAAATTCAAAGTTCACATTCCGTCGTCGTTTCATTCTTTTTGGAAATCATTAAGTTTCAACTGACTATTTTGAATGGGTTCTAAGCCAAATGAATCCCCAAACATTAACTACTTAACATTAATTAGCTTAGCATCTGAAAATGAGGCACTGTACGCGCAATTCATATCAGCGTCTTGGATTCCTCGAACACAACGTACCGGCGTTGTATGGGTTCGCTCACGTGATGCTCCCAAGCCGATAGGTATACCCTAGTATAGGCCATCTCGTTTCCGGTTAACAGCAAGTTTCAAGACATTTTGAAGATGTTGGTCGACGGAAATAATATAGCTTTCGCATAGTTATATATTCCAAAAATATTGCGTCAAAAGATTGCACTTAGTTGATACCTGCAATAACAAAGGTGATGTGGTCAGCGCTAAATAAACTAGCAAGGGCGGCAATGTTAGCGCATTCGTACAAAATGCATTTCATTGACCCGATTCCACATTGATCCTCCTGCCAGAAGAAGGAACATAATATCCAGCTGGCCGGGGAAATCGCCGTCTCGTCCGGAGCGCCCGCTCCGGGCCTGAGCGAAAACGCGCCAGGCGGGCCTGCCTAACTGCATCGATAACCGCCAATACGTATGAAAAATGACTGTTGAATGCGCAGGGAAGGATCACGGCACGACGGCGGTGGACAACAGCCTTGCTACCCCGGAGCCAAGGAGCAGAGCAGATTTTGTCAAATGTAAGTCCCGTCACATCTATTGAACCCCCCGGGGAGTTTTCACTAGCACGGCCTAACTTGGGCTGATTTTTAAAGGAAGGCTCCTGTATTGCACATACGTATACTGCATATTTATACATTTAGGAAATTGAAATTGAAATATTTATTGCGTCGTTAGAGTATTATGACTTTTGAAGAATTTGGCGTCACGTCATAAATTGGCCGCTAGCGCCTCCCGGTGGCGTTGGGGTGTCAATACAAACATTTCTGTCGAGCGCCGTCGGCGAGATGATGCAAAAATCGCATGAGAAAACCCCGGCTTTTCAATGGACTCGCTTTCCCATTTTGAATGGCGGTAAATTTGACACCTAAAGGATGTGCGGCAGTTCCCGCGGCGCGGCATATTCAAAGCGGTCACGTTTTGACGATCTCTGAAATATCTCGGCCTCCCAAGCAAGTAGTTTTCCCTCCTCAAAAAGGCCGAGTTGAGTGCAAGTTTTTGAGTGCAAACGTGGGCGAAGGAGGCAATCGGAGTTGCGAAATAAAAAGCGGGCGCACGCACGGCTTCTCCCGATTCAGACTTCTGCCAGCTGAAATTGGATCCGGCGACGGCCTACAAAGAGCTGCACATCTCCGAGCACGGCAGGAAAGTCATCCGGACCAGGGACCTGCAGCCCTACGGGGACGGCCCCGAGAGGTTCGACAGCTTCGCCCAGGTTCTGTGCCGCGAGGGCCTGTCCGGGGGCCGCTTCTACTGGGAGATCGAGTGGAGCGGCGAGTTCTCCGTCGGCGCGGCCTACAGGGGCATCAGCCGCAAGGGCAAAGGCTCTCTGTGTCTTCTGGGCTACAACGATAAATCCTGGAGCCTGCTGTGCTCCGACGCCGGCTACTCGGCGTGGCACGACAGGGTCGACAGAGCCGTGGCCGGCCCCCATTCCCCGAGAATAGGCGTGTACTTGGACCACGGCGCCGGCGTGCTGGCCTTCTATAGCATCGGGAGCAGCATGACGCTTCTGCACAGGTTTGAGACCGCCTTCGCCGAGCCCCTCTACCCGGGCTTCGGCGTCGGAACCTCGGTCAAAATCTGCAACGTCAAGTGAACCTTCGCCGGCCGCCCTTTATCTTTTCGGCGCGTCTTATCCCGCGCTTTTGGACGCTTTTCGCGTGACTTTGAACTTGATATTGTTACGCCGTTCCCAGCTCTTCGCTTGCGACGAACCGTTTTTGCTCCTCCGGATTGCGCTCTTGGCTTGAAGATGCGATGGAAACGTATCCTTTATCTCTAAACCAAGAGCACCATGCAGAGGAAAGAAAAAAAAAAATCACAAGCGCTTCATTTCCCCATCACCGCTGTTGTCCGCGCCCAAGTGTAAGCCATCGCATTCTGTATTTTTTATTTTCAAAATCAAGTGACTGTAACGCCTTCAAAGCTAAGTTCTACCAAAGAACGCAGTATGCGTAACATCTCCTGTTACGGTGCACCTCGCATCCTGATATTTCATACGGATTTTGCCTGAGAGGGTGTGGCAAATGTTCTTTTGTAATCAAAACATTTAACTGGATACATTGTCACATTTTTTTGCGCTAGAAGTTCAATTAACTGTAGAAACGGATCTTATTTCATAGCCTCCCGTTTGCTTTTTCACAGTTCCACTAACACCTATTTAATATTATGCACGTGTACTTACATCGGCTACTGTCAAATGAAAACACTGAATACGATTCTCGCCCAAAACGGTCTTCTTTTATACTTCGGACAGATTTATACTTTGAAATAAAGACGTAAATCGTTTGCGTCATTGCTTTCATGAACGAAGCGGCAAAATCCACATTCACTCAATTGGGTGGTTCAAAGGCTCCGGTAACAACCAATCGCAGCTCAGCGCGGCGACGTCACGCGAGCAAACCAAGAAAACGGGTGAGCCGCGATCGGTCATCGCCTGCGCAATCGTCGGATTCAAAACAAGAAGCGTTTAACGCTTGCTTGCGACAAGAATCGAAGTACCAGCGAGGGCGGGCGCATGGAGCATAATGTGAAGAAACGAGGAGAGTCGACTTCCCCTCCGACTGCACAGGTGAAGAATACGAAGATGTGCTTCGCGTATTACGACGTGCGCGTGGAAGTTATAAAGTCCATACCTACCACGTCGAGAGGAGAAAGATTTGGTTTTTGTCATAATAAACATCTGTTTATTGTTCCCAAACGTTTCGCGGGGCGTCGAGCGCACGATGCCCAAGCGGAAAAAGTCCCAACAGTTCAGACGTTATAGCCGATGATTCCTCCTTTACCGATGCACTCGCCAATGTAAAACCACATGAGTACTTCGGTAGCCACCAGCCCGTTTCTGAGAGCGTCCTGCAAAGAAAGAGGAAAAAGAGCAGTGAGTTGTAGCCAATGCAAAACGTGCCGCGAAACATCCGAGGGGACCTCGAAACGAGCCCCGTCGCCGGCCGCGTAAACGCACCTTCACGGTTGTTTGTCCGAGGCGTCCGGTCTGGAAAGCCTTGACCAAGTTGGATGCCCCCTCGATGGCCTTGGGGATCTCGGCCGGACTGGGTGGAACGAGCTCGACGCGGGCGTAATGCCAAAAGGTCGCTAGCCGAGGTTTGGAATAGGTGACGGCGGCTGACGAGACGAAGGCACGCAATTAACAAACGCTATGAAAGCCGTCGCCAACGTCAGCGAACATGCACGATCAACGAACGCTGTGAAAGCTAACGCTGACTTGAGCCAACGTACACAATTACCGAACGCTATGAAAGCCGATGCTAACGTTAGCTCCGAGCTCTCGTCAATGATCGCCCGGCAACCGGCGACTACGAAGCCATTGAATTCCAACGAAGACCTGCTATGAGGCGTCAACTCGCATTAGCCACCATCTTCATTTGAATCGAGTTAGCGAATAGCCAATCGATGTCGGACGAACAGGGTCGTGCAAAGCAACGCCGACGCCCAACTGGACACGAGTAAACGACTTACCGCCAACCAAAGTCGGCACTTTGGCGACCAGCTTTTGCACCGCTTGTGCCATGTTGAGACGTTAAACGTGGAAGCGTTCGACAGCCTGCCGCGAGCTTACTGAATGTCACCTCCAGCGAAGGACCCCAAGGAGCTGCCTTGAGAACTGCCTGTCCGTAAATGTCCCGTGTCCTAGAAACCAGAAAAATATTAGCTATCAATTCCGTGTCCTATACATCAGAAAAATATTAGCTATCAATTCCGTGTCCTATAAATCAGAAAAATATTAGCTATCAATTCCGTGTCCTATAAATCAGAAAAATATTAGCTATCAATTGATAAGTTGATGTATTTCTGCAACCTTCCGTTTTTACACATATTGTGTTTTTTTTTTTCAAACCAAAACAGCCTTGTCAAATCCAGTGCAAAACCCACTATTTGCTTGATAAACGCTCCCTAGAAGAAACGTTTAAAATAAATGCAACATATTTCCAAGTGTTATTTTTGTCCAGATTTAATATTAACATTTTTGAGCTCTGAAGTGCGCCTTCGGCGGGTGGAAGGAAAAATCTAGTTTGCCAAGAAAAATCTTCACCCAAACGCATGTTTGCTTTTGCTGCTTGTATCAAAGCGGGCATCCAAAAGCTGTGGCGACATACCGCGAGTGCGGTCACGCTTACCTGCTCGCAGTGGGCTTAACGCCAAGCTTCTCGCGTTCGGGGACTTTACCCGAGCAAACGTTGGGAAGGAAGGAGCAAGAGTGGTCTCATCGATGATGTCGGCGCAGTGCATTAAAAGTGTGTGATTTTGGCAAACTTCGCCCTTAAAGCCATCAGTGGGGGACGGAGGGGCACGGGAGCCATGCCCGAAAGCCACCGCGCGGCCAACCGACAAATGACAACACTCTGTGGCTTTATTCATCTTTTATCAAATCACATTCGGCAAGGCAGACATAACCAAACAGCTCGGGAGGTTTAGGACGAAATCCTGCGTTACTCTAAGGCCCACCTCGCAGACGCAGGACCAGGTGGAGGGTGGAGTCTTTCTGGATGTTGTAGTCGGACAGGGTGCGGCCATCTTCCAATTGCTTCCCGGCAAAGATCAGCCTCTGCTGATCGGGCGGAATGCCTTCCTTATCCTGGATTTTGGCTTTGACGTTCTCAACCGCGTCGCTGTCCTCTACCTCCAGGGTGATGGTCTTGCCGGTGAGGGTCTTGACAAAGATCTGCATGCCGCCTCGCAGACGCAGGACGAGATGAAGCGTTGCCTCCATCTGGATGTTGTAGTCGGAGAGGGTGCGGCCGTCTTCCAGCTGTTTGCCAGCAAAGATCAGCCTTTGTTGGTCGGGGGGAATGCCTTCCTTGTCCTGGATTTTGGCCTTCACGTTCTCAACGGTGTCACTGTCCTCAACTTCCAGGGTGATGGTCTTACCGGTCAAAGTCTTCACAAAGATCTGCATGCCGCCCCGGAGACGCAGAACGAGATGAAGCGTGGCCTCCTTTTGGATGTTGTAGTCGGAGAGGGTGCGGCCATCTTCCAGCTGCTTCCCGGCAAAGATCAGCCTTTGTTGGTCGGGGGGAATGCCCTCCTTGTCCTGGATTTTGCTCTTGACGTTCTCCACGGTATCCATGTCCTCAACCTCAAGGGTGATGGTCTTACCGGTGAGAGTTTTCACAAACAACTGCATGCCGCCCCTCAGACGGAGGACAAGATGAAGCGTTGCCTCCTTTTGGATGTTGTAGTCGGAGAGGGTGCGATCGCATCCCAGCTGTTTGCCAGCGAAGATCAGCCTCTGGTGATGAGGCGGAATACCTTCCTTGTCCTCAATTTTGGATTTGACATTTTCAACCGAGTCGCCGTCTTCTACTTCGAGGGCGATGGTCTTCCCCGTTAGGGTCTTGACAAAGATCCGCATTCCCCCTCTCAAACGCAGGACATGGTGGAGGGTGGACTCCTTTTGGACGCTGTAGTCAGAGAGGGTGCGACCGTCTTCCAGGTGTTTGCCAGCAAAAATCAGCTTCTGCTGGTCGGGGGGGATACCTTCCTTGCCTTGGATTTGGGCCTTGACCTTCTCCACGGCGTCGCTGGCCTCCACCTCAAGAGTGATGGTCTTGCCGGCGAGGGTCTTCACAAAGATCTGCATTCCCCCTCTGAGACGCAGAACCAGATGGAGGGTGGACTCCTTCTGGATGTTGTAGTCCGAGAGGGTGCGGCCATCTTCCAGTTGCTTCCCGGCAAAGATCAGCCTCTGCTGGTCGGGGGGAATGCCTTCCTTGTCTTGGATTTTGCTCTTCACGTTCTCAACCGTGTCGCTGTCCTCCACCTCGAGGGTGATGGTCTTGCCGGTGAGGGTCTTGACAAAGATCTGCATTCCGCCTCGTAGTCGCAGGACGAGATGGAGGGTGGACTCCTTCTGGATATTGTAGTCGGAGAGGGTGCGGCCATCCTCCAGCTGTTTGCCGGCAAAAATCAGCCTCTGTTGGTCCGGGGGAATGCCTTCCTTGTCTTGGATTTTGGCCTTCACGTTCTCCACGGTGTCGCTATCCTCAACTTCTAGGGTGACGGTCTTTCCTGTCAGCGTCTTCACAAAGATCTGCATCCCGCCTCGCAGGCGCAGGACGAGATGGAGGGTGGACTCCTTTTGGATGTTGTAGTCGGAGAGGGTGCGGCCATCTTCCAGCTGTTTGCCGGCAAAGATCAGCCTCTGCTGATCGGGGGGGATGCCTTCCTTGTCCTGGATTTTGGCTTTAACGTTCTCAACGGTGTCGCTGTCCTCCACTTCAAGGGTGATGGTCTTGCCGGTGAGGGTCTTGACAAAGATCTGCATGCCCCCTCTGAGGCGCAAGACGAGATGGAGGGTGGACTCCTTCTGGATATTGTAGTCGGAGAGGGTGCGGCCATCTTCCAGTTGTTTGCCGGCAAAAATCAACCTCTGTTGGTCGGGAGGAATGCCTTCCTTGTCCTGGATTTTGGCCTTCACGTTCTCGACGGTATCGCTGTCCTCGACCTCGAGGGTGATGGTCTTGCCGGTGAGGGTCTTCACAAAGATCTGCATGCCACCTCGCAGTCGCAGTAATAGAAAGAGGGTGGACACGTGGTCGATGTTGTAGTCGGAGAGGGTGCGGCCATCTTCCAGCTGTTTGCCATTAAATATCAAGCGTTGCTGATCCGACGGAATACCTTCCTTGCCCTGGATTTTGACTTTCACTGTTTTTACAGTATCACTGGCCTCGACATCGTAGACAATTGATTTGCCTTCGAGGTTCTTCACAAGGATTTGCATGTTTGCACCTAAGAAAACAAAGAAGAAAATATTTTACTTCACTCATGTTGGACCGCTCAAAGTCAAAAGAAAGTATTTTGAAAAAACGCCGCTCTACCACTTGCGGTTTTTCCTTTCGTGATCATTAAAATGATCTGAACTATTGACGCGCTTGTCACAATACAGCGCTACCGCCAGTAATACATGGGGTCCCCTGTAAGATTGTATGTTCAATAGCGACAAAAAAAGACTTCAAAAATATGTGCAAGGTCCCTTTTGAAAAGCTTATTTTTGCTACATTTGCATGCGTTGGCAAGCGTTTAGGTTCTCAGGTCACGCCAAAAATCAACAGTTTTTGAAATCTGGTGCTCTTTTTTATTTGATGTTTTTAATAAAAGTACGTGTTTTGAAACTAGTCAGTAGAAGTTACGCCTCTGCTTTTCCCAAAACTTTACAATCTTTGAAAGCCCCGTGTGAATTCCACAATGAATATCCGGTAAGGTTTGGACTTTCGATGAAATAAAATGTGATTGCACGTCCTCATTTTTTTTTTTTTTTTTTTTTACAATGTATCAATTGAAGGGTTGTCAAAGCTGTGCTCACAATAAATATCACCGGAAGCGATTCCAGGCAGGAAATGGTCGAATTTGTTTTCATATCAACCGGTCTGGTTTCCTCCATCCTGTGCTGATGTCTGGGGATTTTATACGGTCGTCACCGTAATTATCATAAAAACAAAACTCCAACGAATCTTACCCTTCGCGTTTAATGCAGAGGTGAGCAAAGTTAGAGCCGGCGTCTCGTGACGTATGATTACGCTTGCTTTATTCGGCCAGCGTCATATGGCGAATGTATTTTTATGAACGCCTGTGTAAGATCTTTCATAGTTTTTGACGTGTGTTTAGTTTGCACTTTCCGCGATCACCGCCTGCCCACGACGTTGCCACCCTTTCTGGCCGGAGGACGGCGATGTTGCCTTTGCAAACGCGCTGCAGTCGAGCAAATGGATTTTGAACTTTCCCCCCATTTCCACAAAGTTTTAATGGAGTGGATTTCCCACAATAGCCCCAGTTTTCCAGTGAGACCCGAAATGAAAAATGTGATTTAAAAAACAAAAAACAACCATTTTCGTTCAAAATGCCCAACTCTTACCACTTTGGACGAAATGTGTGATTTCGTTAGGTTCTTTTTATTACAAAAACGAAATAGCGTTGAGTTTCTAGGTTTTGGTTTTGTTTTTTTCACAGTCCACATGCTTCTCCGGAAAGTCGAACTCTAAACGCCACACCTTTGCTTCCCTTTTTGGGGTGACGTCATCGGGTTAGGGAGAAATGAAAAGGTGCTTCCTTTCGAACACAAAACGCCAGGGCTCTTTCAAACGAGTTCCACTCCATTCAAAGGCATGTGACTGACTGCTTGATCATTTTGCTGGCTCTTAAATGAATGAAGACTTCATTTTAGTTTGGGGGTTTTCTAAATGTAACCGTAAATATGGAGATTATTATGAAAATTAGTTACATGTCGGTACCAGTTAAAAGTTTGGAAACGCATTCAATGCTTTTAGTATTTATTTTTGCTACGTTGTCAATTAAAACCGTTAAGTCCACGTTACGAAAAACTACCTACGTCACTTTGTAAAGTAAAATAAAAATGAAAGACGACATAGCCCAAGACACCAAATAATGCTAGCTCGCCAATGCCGTGCTAATACGGAAAGTAAAGCTTGACTTTACTGCAGCGCGATGTTAACAATCCACCATGCATTTGCACATTGTGACTCAAACTCACAGAATAGAAAGTTGAATGTACAGGCAATCCACTGGAGGCGCGCGCACACGCACACGCAAAGTCTTGCACGCTAAAGTTCTATAGTTCGGAAGTTCTGCCGCGGTTGTTTCGAAAAGACTTTGCGCTCGCAGGTTTTAGCTTCGTAGTCACAAGACAAACAAAGACAATTTTGATTCGTAGTCACAAGGAAGACTTTCCTAGCCGTCTTTCCTAACCACTAGAAAAATGTTCAAACCCCTCACGAGGAAATTGTCACACGATTTAGACCCGTACTCAGAACATAGGACTAATACCGATACATCGTACTGATAGCAATAGTTCAACACGCGTATGTCTTTGTGACAGCGATCTTCTAGCTCTACCACGCTAGCACTAAAAACGTGTTTATGTACTTGAAATCGTCAACTTTTGTTTGTCCCGGGAATCGAAAGGTTACCACCGTAAAATACTGGGTGTATTGTTTACTGAAGATGCCTTCTTAATTATTTAATTAGTTTTTGTTACATTAATCATTCCACGGTTTTTAAAGTACAGTCGAAGGTGAAGCCTCAGCGATTTTTTGTGAGTTGAATGGATGGTTTGTCTCCGTGTTGCACGGGTTTTGGAGCACATAAATCTTCTCTATGAAGAGAATGTGAGAAAAGGTGGATTCCAATCGGTGGAATGACATGAAATGAATGGCTCTGCGCACTGCTTTGGTCATTTAGATGATGAGATACAATCCCAGTTAAGTAAAATAACTGAACACAGCGGAGCTAAGATGTGAGCGTAAAGCGCTCGTTGAATCAGGTAGAGCGAAACAAGTCAAATCCGCAGCACTAAAAGGTCATCCCGCTCGCCAAGTGCAGTTGAGGGGGCATCGTGGTTTGCGTGCGCTTTGCCCAGTCAGGACGTGGGCGTGTAATTCTCAAGTTTACGAAGACGTTTCCGAGGAGATTTTGCCTTCTAATCGAACCTTCCGACAGGACGCAGAGCCAAACGAGAAGCCGATCAACAGCTGAGTGCGTTCGTTAAAACGAATGACGGCACACTCTGAACGGTCGTCGAAACAATACGGCAGTTGTTTGCAGCTTTGCCACAAACAGCTGATGCGCGAGGTAGCGTTGCAAAATTCTCCAAACCTTTCAGTCAAAGTTGCTCTCAACGGGCAATTAACGGCTGATTAGAGTTAATTAGGGGTGTAACGCGCGCAGCTCTCTCGCTAGCTTTTGTGCAGATGGCAGCACCTTTGTTTTTTGTTTTTTTTTTTTGGGGGGGGCACTTCACGATTGGCTATAAGCAATTTTGATAATGAAGGCCTGATGAGAAGATGTGGAAATCCTTTGAAAAGAATGAAAGAACCGCCTTGTTGTCACACCTTGCTCTTCTACCGTATATAAGTGACAACATCTCTTCATTGGCCGTCAGCGTAGCGAGGCAGTCGCAAGCGGTCTTTGTGTCGGTAAGTACGCGTAGATTTACTTGTCCCCTTCGGTGGATTTGAAATCTATGTGGAATGCTTTCAAAGGAACCAGCAACAAGATGCACAGGATCATTCTTTTGGCGGGTAAGCCGTTTTGCGTCGTCGGTGTCGGACAGACGTACGAAGTTCAAACGTTCCTGACAAATTGTGATTTGCAGGTCTGTGTCTGACCTCTGCGTGGTTGGGTGAGTGTGTGCTGGAACCATTTCTAGATCCGGCGAGAACATTTTCAGAGTCAAAGTCAAGTGCCCCGGCACTTGGGGTTCGGTTATCGACGACCAGGCGACGGGAATCTTTTACCGGCCTCCGCCAAAAAATGTCCATTTGCGTGTGTGCGACATTTGTGCGATCGTCCCGACGCTTCAGGTTCCAGCAAAAGACTGGTGTGCCTCTACAACAGCGTCTCAAACCAACGTCTGGGGTCGGCGGCTTTCGAGATCGCCGACATCGACCCGAACCTCTGCACCCACGTGATCTACAGTTTTGTCCGCGTCGATCTGGGTTTTAAAATTTCCCCTCGCTTTGACGACGTATTGAAATTTCCGTTCTTCAAGAATCTGAAGTACAGGTCAGGCCTCGATCTAATGGCCCCGCCTCCTTTTCATTCCCGCGAATTTTCTCCAATGATCACGTTTCGTCCCTCAGTAACCCGCATCTGAAAACCCTCTTGGAGGTCAACGTAATATCAGATCTGATGTAAGTCCCTGTGCACTTTCTGTGACCGAAGGACAACAGGGAAAGAACTCAGTTTGTGGATTTGTCTTCGGCAGATTCCGCCACCTGATAGCCCAGCGAGCAAATAGGGCCACCTTTATCCAATCGGCGCTCTCCATTTTGAGAAATCCAAGCTATATGTTTGACGGAATCAACATCGTGTGGCTGAATGCCGGCGAGGCATCCGATCAAAACAAGGAATATTTCACGATGCTCATCCAGGTATCCGCTCCATATTCTCCTTTGCTTCTTTTTCTTCTTCATTTTCCGGCCCTGTTTTGGTGGGCTAGTTTTCGCGCACATTAAAAAAACATTTGTAGATGTAAAGCCTACTGTCCATCTAGTCGCCGCCTGAAACCGACAGGGCCGTTTGGCTCAACTTGACAAAGTCTTTGCGCTTTTTCAGGAACTCCGAGAAGCCTTCGCGGCGGAGGCGGAATCGAGCGGATACGAAAAACTCCTGCTCACCGCCAGCGTCGCCGCCAACCCCTTGCTCGTTACTCGGAGTTATGAGGTCAAAAAGATCGCGGCGTAAGTACCCGGTTTGAAACGGCTCTCGCGCCGCGTCCTTTTGATGGTTGGCGGAGCGGTTGACCCCTCTGCCTTTTACCAGCGACATAGACTTCTTCAATGTGATGACGTCAGATATCGAAAGGATCTTTCTGAAAAGCCTTCCGTCTTTCTCTACTCCAGCCCAGTCCTTCAGTAATGCGGTGAGTTATAAATAACCAGCGCCAACTCCTCCACGTGCCCGCCCGCCCGCCCTAAGTGTTTCCCCCCTTCGTTAGACCTATGCAGTAAACTTCTGGAATAAGGAGGGAGTACCTACCCAGAAGATCAACATGGGAATCGGGGTGTTTGGAGAAGCTTATTATTCGGACAATCAGGGCAGCATTTACCCGGCGGGAAGCTATTTGGCCGATTTACCAGGAGGCTTCTTGGCCCGTTGGGAGGTCGGATATGAGCCCCGGCAGCTTCTTTCACAGCGGGTGAGGATTTGCCATTTGAAAACCCGCCCGGCTCTTCCTTCCAGGTGTGCTCGTTCCTGCAAGGACTCCGCGAGGGTTCCTCGACTACGCGGGTGACCTTTGACGACGTGGCGTCCGTCGACGTCAAGGTAATCCGATTCAGCCACGCGAAACCCCGGGAGGCCAACTCATTCCATCCCCAAAAGGTCTTTTTCCGATCGGTCTCCGGAGTCCAGGTATCCGACCCGGACGGATGGAACTCAAATGATCCATTAGTTTAGGTCGGAGCCCCCCAGGAAAGAGAAAGGTTCTCTTGCCCCCGCTCGACTATTCTCTATCAAAATTGCATAAGTATACCTAAATCTGTATCTTCTTTAACATTAACAAAAGAAAAAGCCCTATCAATCAACTTTCACCCACTGTCACAATAATAAGTTACTTTATGTAAGTAATCACCACTGTGAACGGATTAGGTTAGTAATGATGACTTACTTTAGCAAAAAAATGAACGACCTCAACTACAAAAGTACTCAATTACTTTAGGTACTACATGAATTGATTCGTTAAGTACTAAAGTAATGCTCTAGTACTTGTATTACCTAAAGTAAGTGACTACTTTGGTGCTTCATTCAATTTTCGACTCTTTAGCTAAACGCTTAGCCGAACAGAACACAAAGGAGCTGCTGTAATTGAGTGATCCGTTTATAGGATTGAATCACTTAATATTGGAACAAATTATTCGCATTTAGTTCTTTTTTTTTTTTCCCCTTTGGCCACAAAGGTCGACTACATAAAGCAACACGACTTTGGAGGAGCCTTTGTCTTTTCCCTGGACCTGGACGACTTCAATCGAAGGTGCTTCAGTCATGAGAACAGATATCCCGTCATCCAACATCTGCACGATCAGTTAGTTCTGGTTTTCGGAAATGCCTAGCCTAGCATGGGTATTACGATTCGCGTCTCGGGAAATGAACTGATTGAAATAATACGGCCTTACATATTTGCCCTGAAGAAAAATACACAATTATTTAGGTGTGTGTGTGTGCGGTAGGTTAATTTTTTAATAATAGCGCTCAAAATACATGATTCAACCTGAAGTTACAGTATGTTTACTTTTATGACAATGGAACTTCTATTTTTAACTCCTATGCTCATTTATTAAGGCAGCAGTCTTTTTTCATTTGATTTGTAATCAGCCACTTAGCGCATTGTAATTCAGGTGTTGCATAATAATCATAATAACGAATGCTAATTTGTGTGGCTTCGTGTCTCCGAAGATTACAACGGCCAGCATGTCTTTCATCAAAGAATCTTTCCAACAAATGAAAATAAATCACGCCATAAATAATTGGCTTGCATTGTTCCTCTTTCGGCGAAAAAAAGGAGTAATGGATTTCTTAGGTCGGTGTTTTTCAACCTTTAAAAAAAAAAGTCATTTTTCACCCAATTGATTGTGCTTTCTGTCCTTGGAACTATAATTGTCATATTTTGCGCGCATTGCATTTACGCCGTTCGAATGGGGCATCCGGTTTATTGGAACGTCGCCAGAAAAACGGTGGAAGTCCCGACGGGAGGTACGCAGCAGGCCAGTCGGTCACGTCTCAAGCGCAAAAACCTCCGCTTCCTCGCTCTGTTGGGAAAAAGAGGGAGAACGTGACCTTGGCGCGGTCCGATGGAAAGGCGGTCGGTAACTCAACCCTACGTGGGCGACGGAGGCCCCGGGACCATGCGGACGGGGGCCGAGGTGGAAACCGGAGCCCGAGGGTCCTTTTTGTAGCGCGCCAAGCCTGGGCGTAGGTGACCCTCCTTCCGTTGGGACGACGTCGTCCTCACGGAAGAGGAGAGGCGATAGGCCCAACTGCGAGGACCGTAGAGCAAATATCGCCGTACGATACGTATACGAACGGTCCAAAGCGGAACCCCGAGTGACGCCAACCTGCGCGTAAAAGTCACGTCCCCGTGGGGCGATCGTGCCGAGCGAGATCCGTCCGCCGCTCTCTCGCACTCTTGCGGCAATCTGGCGATGATGCAACGACTCCGCGATGTCTCCGTTCACCTCCAGCAGAACGTCGCCCTCTCGCATCCCGGCCCTCTCGGCGGGACCGCCGGCGTCCACCTTCCGCAGCACGTGAGCTGCGGCGGACGAGCCAACGATGAAGGGGCGGAGCGCGCCACCCGTGTCGAAGGCGCCGTTTGAGTCCCGACCCGTACGTCCCGAAGGGGCCTTCTCAAAGCGCAGGAGAAAACCGTAGCCCTCGGGCGCCAGATCCAAATGCAGTTTTCTCCATCCGTAGGGCAGATTGCGCGGAAGCGCCATCGCGGGGAGTATCGGCATCCTTAGTCGAGCGTACCTCTTCTCGCTCTCGCTGTCGATCACTAGGACGGTGATGGAATTGCCACATTTTTTCATCTACACAAAATTGTATAATAAGTTGCATTCCAATAAGCTGGCTCCCTTGAATCATTTTGCCTCGTACATGATCGCGACGCTTTTGAAATAGCGCAAGCGGGATGTCTGCCCCTCGTCAATTATGGCCTTCCATTTATCCTACGCAGCCTCGGGCGTTCAAAAGGATCGGCGCGAGGCCGCCGGGCTTAAAGGGACGCCGCGTAAGATTGAGAGCGTTTTTCATGACGCGCGGCGACCGTTGCCCGTAGCCTGAACAGACACGGCGGCCCCTCCATCTAAGGACACATTTATTTGCAGGTTTTTGACATTCATAATCATTACATTCATTCCTTTGACCGAAAAACCGTCTCCATCTTACGCATTGTCCCTTTCAAAAGAGCTCGCAATCAAATGGGTGCGCTTACGCCCGGCCCATGACTACCTTGTTTACTCAAAGGGAGGAGGCCGAAACGAATGCCCGGCAAAACATTCCCAAGAAGGAAACGCCGGTACTCGTAATCATTCCGTCGCGTTCAAATACGTCTGGACCTTGATGGTTAGGTATTAAGCGAGCTGTTTTTACCATTCTGCTGAGGGCAGAGCGCGTGAGATCCGAAACCGTCGCTCCGTTCATCCACACCAGGCGATCCCCTCCACGTACGCCGGCCTTTTGGGCCGGCCCCCCGGGCGCCACCTTGACGCAGAAGCAACCCTTTTCACCTGCGTGGCAAATGGGTAAACGTAACACATCCCGTACAAGCTTTCCTCTCAAACACTCAACGTGCGAGCGGCAAGAGCGGCGTTACCTCCAACGGGTGTGAAGTCGATGCCCAGACCCAAGACGGGATCCCTGGTTACGTGACACAGTCTGGGTGCTTTCAAGTCTTCGCCCTTAAATGCTTTGACGAGTTGGTAGAGGTCACGCCCTTTGGCGATCGCCTGCTCGTACGCCTCCCCGTCCAGGACCAATAAGCATAAGTGGTGCCCGCTCAGCCTTATTCTCCTTGCCACCTGATGGAAAGCAATCGCGGCAATTCGCCAGACGCCGGCACAAATGCACAAATACAGACGCTCGTGCCCGACAGTCGACTGAAGTTTTGAATCTGGGTTGTTAAAAATATGCTTTTAAAAAGCCATCCTCCTGCAATCTTGATGGGGCTAAAAAGTGAAGCTTCGCGATGCTCCATGAAGCACTCGTGCGGTTTTGATTCCTCGAGATGGAAGTCTGTGTTCAACGTTGGGCCGAAACCACTGAATTGCTTCGATGAAGCCCTCTAGTGCCACCTAGAGGGCTAAAAAATACAACCGCTTCACGAAGCTAGGCTGTAACAGCGGTCGACTTTCAACGACTGAATTTGGGCTGCAAAATAAACATCGCGAAGGACGGCGTCGGACTCAATTCGGGCCTGAAGCGCCACCCAGATTTCGTCAAATATTTCCAAACAAAACGCGGACCCCGTCGGACAAGCTAAACATCACCCTACGGTCGACCTAAATTTGGACCACAGCCGTGTCAATGGCTGTTTCTAGACGAGGTCAAGTCCGGATCTGGGCGGGAAGGACCTCGTCCCGGTTCCAAAAGAAAATAGGGACACTTTCACCTCCTGATGAGAAGCATCCTGTACGAAGACATTGTTAACTTCAAGTAGCCTGTCTCCATCTTGAAGTCCGCGGCGTTGCGCAATCCCCCCAGAAAGCACTTTTCTGACGATGTGACCTTGCTGCACGCATTCCACTCTCAGATGAAAGCCATAGGCCTCCCCGTCCTCTTTTTTAAGCACGCAGAGACGTGGCCTGGGCGTCGACTCTGGAAGTGAAGGGATAGAACCGTACTTTAAATGCGGCGGCGACGGCGGAGGGATCGAAGCTCCCGAGAGGGTACCTTCTGCGATGACCATCGACGGGTTGTCTATTCCCTCTTTAGGATTAAATGTAAATGTCCTTCACAGAAAAAAGACAACTTATAATTCGGTGTGTGTCTGAATATTTCATTTGGAATGATTTGCATTGTGTGACTTGGCCGGAGTTAAAATCAGCATTGAGTACAGAGCCAAGATAAGGATATTGCCGCAGTAAAACCGTTATCTAAGAACACGATGTATAGGCCCCGGCGTTTTAAAGATTGCAGTGTTCCAGGACTCGGAACGCTGCGCTTAGCGAAAGTTCAAAAAGAAAAACAAAAAACATCTAAAACTAACGTTTTCATGTCTAGCTTATTCATTGTATACTATACCGTGTTTCTTTGGTAGCGTGGATGCTCATGTTGCAGCAGCTCTCTGTTTACAGTGAAGTTGGTTTCGAGAAAATGGGAAGACAATGTAAAGAATTAGACCAAAAGTACCACAATGTCCCACAAAGTGTCAGGACGTCAATGTGCCGGGTTTCGGTAGCATGCATTTCGATGAATAGTGAAAACAATGTTTCTTATCTGCCCAAAAAACAGAAACTAACATTATGTATCAGTCACAGTATCATTTTAAACTTTGAGCTCAATAATAATGTCAGTTGGCTCCACCAAACTAAAGCATCACCATTGAAAAGGAGCTTTTGCCCACTTAAGTGGGAAACCATAAAACCTGACGTGTGTTATCTTAATCTTTGCTCTCTTTCAAAGAGGGTCGGCTTTCCAAGAACTATGCGAACCACTTGGAATCTACTGTCCAATAGAATCAAAGATTGCACTCCGCTGAAGTTCCCGCATTAAAAGCACACACAAGACTTGAAAAATCCTCCTAGTCCCGTTCTCCGTGTTTGGCAAGGGTTTTCGTCTTGAAAATATGGTCAAGTCCATGATTGTTTCATTATTGTGAATTCTGAGTATCAATCGATGTCTCCGGACTCATAAAGCGAAGTACAACGATCGTCGTCGTTTTCTGTCATAATATAGAACAGGTTCAATGTAAAACGTGTATTTTGTTGCGCCTGAATTTTAACTAACTCCAAGTTAATGTTCCAGGCTGTACAACGATGCTTCTTAAAAATACGGGAAGTAATGATTATCCATGTTCTCGAATGTCTCACAGATTTTAGTCCAACTCCCATAGTAACTTTCCTGTTAACACAGTAAATGGCACAATTTGCCGACGAGAAATTCTTTACGCATTGAATGTGGCTTGCAAGAGCAAAACGCACTTTGGTGCTGCTGCCGATGGATCATTGTTTGCTTTTCCCATCATCAAAGTTTTTTTTAATTGGTGTCTTCATCAGAGTAGAACTCGCTTTGCTAATCATTGTCCTATGAGGCCATGTTAAAACATCAGAATCTAGGTACAGTTTTGAGGTTCGACAGCATTAAGAGTCTCAATCTTGTTATCCATCCAAACAGACAAAGTATCAAGTTGTTAAACAATGAAAACATTTGCAAAATGAATGACTTGGTATATAAAAGACGACTTGTTGAAAAAGCATGGCAACGCGATAAAACCTTTTCAATGTAGTACCTGTACTCGACGCCATGCTGTGCCGCCTCAGAGAAAGATGTAACGGGGAGGAACCTGAACTGGAACATTTATCCCGATCGGTGTGGCTCCTCCCCCCTGGGCACCCGTCAGGGCCCGTGTCTAATCATTATGGAAATGTGTGCGCACGAGCTAGTGTAAAACCTTTATGACTTCCCGTATTAACTTATTGTGATAATCATTTTCAAACACAGTCATGCCACACAATCATCAAATGTAATGTCATGAATGAGAAAACACAGGCTTCGTATAAGGTCACTGAAAGGATCTATCTATCTATCTATCTATCTATCTATCTATCTATCTATCTATCTATCTATCTATCTATCTATCTATCTATCTATCTATCTATCTATCCATCCATCCATCCATCCATCCATCCATCCATCCATCCATCCATCCATCTATCTATCTATCTATCTATCTATCTATCTATCTATCTATCTATCTATCTATCTATCTATCTATCTATCTATCTATCTATCTATCTATCTATCTATCTACCTACCTACCTACCTACCTACCTACCTACCTACGGTTGTTTGTCCTTCTATCTCCTGCGATTGGCAGGCAACCAGTTCAAGGTGTCCCCCGCCTACTGCTCATAGTCACCTGGGATAGACACCAGCAAGCCTTCAACCCGAGTGAGGATAAGCAGCTTTAGAAAGGGATATACTGTATTCACGCTGGACTTTATAAAACCGCAATAGGTTGCTACTGTTTTAATTGACACTTAAAGCCACTAGATGGCGTCATGTTGCAAATCAAAATTACGGCATCTCAAAAGTGTTTCAACGCTTCTTCTAATTTCCTGGGTCTCTGCAAAATTCAATCGAGAATCCAAATGTGCAATTGTACATGTTTAATTTTCCAAATAATAATCCATTTAAAGTTAGAATCAATCAAAATGCCTAAAATGCGGTCCTTCCTTTTTTGGGGAGGGAGAAGAGCCGAAAAGGGAGGCAATGGAGAGGCTATAGCGCTACAGCTCAGCTTTCCGGATGCCAGTGGTATAGCGCTTCTCAGTCTCGGAGATGGATGGACCCAGCGGAAGACAGCGCTCCCATCTGTAGCACAATCCTCACCAAAGCACCGGAGTGCACACAGAATGTGTAAAGGAGACTTGACAGCTGCAAGTTATTTGCTTTGCATATGGCCACCCATGCAATAGCTGCTTTCTTATTTGCCTTGACATTAACACTATTTCTTCTTTCTTCTGATGCTGCAGATCACGTGCAACATTGAGTCAAAGTCAAACACGGAGGTGGGGGGGGGGGGGGCACTCAATTCATCTCTTGCAGACAACATAGTCCATTGTAGTTTTTTGTCAACTTACAAGCATGTTTGCAAAATGCGTGATCTTGGATTTTAGAATTTAGAGTTATGTGCTGAATCAGCAAAAAGAAAGGAAGAACAAATCTGCAGAAATTTTAATTTGCTTACCCAGCACTTTACATTGAGCAATGAAAGTTACATCCTCCGGTTAAAGAAATTGTGGATGTTAAAAGGGGAAATGAGGACTTGGGTACCCTCCGGGGTTGACAAGCTACACTCAACCAAACAACCCTAATGATTTATGTATGTCTTTCTTTCTTGAACTATTTATTTAGCCTCTCACCAATGACTAGTTCATATTAAACTTCTATTCCCCGTTATCTTGTGTTATTCTTAATCTTTAAGAAAACGTCTGTGTATTTGTTTTGCATGTAGTAACGCTAGAATGTATTTATTTCAAGTTATTCTAACCTGTATTTGTACATAACTAGGTTATGCAATCATCTAAGTTAGCGGTAGTCTCATAGTGCCAAATTGAGTCAGAGCTACCCAGTGGCCATCCCGTTAATGGTGATTTTCACACTAATAAAGGGCTTAGAAAAATAGAATCAATATTCTATTCTATTCTTTTTTATTCTATATAGTTGTGGGATTCCTGACACTTGTTATTGCAGTGACTAAAACAGTGCCGTTGTTATGAGCCAAAAGTCAATTGTTATTTGGGCCCTTGCCAACTCTTTCGCACTACTACAAGTTATCATTTGGAATCTTTTTTTTTTTTGCGGAAGTTGAAAAAAAACACACGGTTGTAAAGTGCGATCTAATTGGCCAGTAGGAACAAGTGTACTGGTGCTGCGCGTATGACTGACGTCCATCAGACGAATGATGTGGCAAAAATCAAGGCGCGAATAAAAAGAAGTAGTTCCGAGATTTACATGCGTTCCTCCTTGTCGTGGACGTTTAATTTTGACTTTGTGGTTAAAGAGCTTGATACGGTGTTAGATTACTGCCGTGGTTCCGATATAAGGGCGAAAGGAGGTTCCGAAAAGCATTTTGAAAAAAAAAAAAAAGTATAAATCTGTATTCATCCGCCACGGTTTGCGCTTCCATTTCCGGGATGTTTTCTGGGCTTGCTAACCTCCACCGCCATTGCGGATCCAGTGAGTCGGTGTAGTGGCAACCCGCCGTTAGCTAGGGGAAATTCGCCAGTCGAACGCCAAGAGACCACTCTCAACGTGTCATCGTACCGACGACACGTTCACTTGTGTTTTCGAAACTTTTGAGCCGAGGCTCCCTGGCTGTCCGGCTGGGGTCGGAGAGACGCCGTAGTTTGTTAGCGTTCGAAGAAACCGGAGCAGATTGAGAGGAACCGTCATGGCTCAGATCCTGCCCATTCGTTTTCAGGAGCACCTGCAGGTAAGAGGATGAATAATTATTGATTGTTTCTGTGTGGCTTTCTGTTTTTTTCCCCCCGCTCGGAATGAATTTTCTTCGCGGTCCATTGCAAATATTGTAAACTAGTAAAGTTAACCCGCCGAGCTATGCTAGCTAGCCGGGCTGGGTGGATGACGTTTATCTTAGTTAGCATCTAGCCTTTTTGCTAACTGTGAGGCGCCCTTGTTCGCTTTAATATGGCGTTGTGTTATTACTGGTGTTTACCCGTGAAAATGATATTATATAACTATAAACTGCTCACTTTTGAATATTTCTTACACTGGACTGTGTCCATAATTTACGCGCCGGTCTCATTCCAGTAATGTTACAACGCATGCAGCTATATTTGTATTCGTCGATAATTGAACTAGCGATCGTTTTACGTCTACCTGTTTAATTTCTATGAATTATTATTAATTGCGAAATTGTGTGACGACCCAGCAAATGCTAATCCGATTTCTGATCGGTGTAGCAATTGAACGCCCTAAAACATGCAAAGTTATAGTAGGATGAATTTACCGTTTTTGTCTTATGCGAGCTTTTTACACTTTGTGCTCAAGGAAGGAGACAATTATTTCCCCTTTGACGTGGCACCGATTTGACGATTTGCAGGTTTTTAAGACGAAAAATGATTTCAAATCCTGTCCTAGTTTAAATGGCACTGTAGTTTGACAATTCACGTTGGCGTTTACTATCTTGCTTGTTAAATTAACAGTGATATAAAAAAGCCATTAACAAAAGGTATTTTGAGTGGAATTTCAATATATATTGTTACAATTCTCGGGTAATCCATTACAGCTCAGCTTGTGAACGTCACATGACCAAACCCATTCAACAGGTGAATCATGATTGGTCAATATCTGAGCACTGACAACTTGTGATGCAAATTGCGACTTTAAAAGTAAAAATTTTACATGGAAAATAATGCATACCATATTAAAGTGTGTGTTGTTCCTCTGTGTTAAAGTAGCACTTTGAATGGTTATAATTCTATTTTTTTAATGCAAATTTCCCATAGTTCTGCTATAACAGAGATCGCCAACCGCCGCTTGGACCGCGCCAAAAATGCAGAACTATTTCTGTTTTATATATTATCCGTGTCTGAAAGATATTTTATTTTGGGGGATAAAAATATTTTGTAAACTGTCCGGATTCTCTTGGATTTGTTTTGGTCACTTGAGCGCCAAAATTTCACTTGCATAGAGGTAAAATGAGTAAGAAACAGACGTCTTTCGGAAGGGAAAAAGGCCAAGTCAAGAGACAGGAGATGAACTTTGAAGAAAAAGAAAGCTTTTAACCGGCATTACCAGGAGTCCTACTTAAAATCATGACTTTTCGTGGTAAGTACTTCGAGCACCATTTCTTAGCCAAAAAGGACCCACGGGGCTGTCAGTTATGGATTCTCTCCCTTTTTTTTTTTTTTACCAAATCATACGAGCTCACGAGTGGCAGTCCCATAAGTGTTGTCAATACTCCTCATCTACGTGAAGAGAGAAACTAGCTCTTAGTTTGGTAACATAGTGAAGCCGTCATTAAACTGTCTAAAAATTTAATGTGCGCTAGACACAGCTAACAGTGAACAGGCTGCCTGAGCAATATGGTGCTCACGGTGATCTGATACTAATGGCGTTCCCACTGTGTTGTTTGGAAATGAAGTGCAAACTGTCAATTCGGGGCACAAAATAAAACAAGAAAGCACTAACGTTCCTTTTTCTTTATTTGACAACTGTCGCTCTTTTTTTCCGTTGCCTTTTTTTTTTTTTTTTTTTTGTAGATTTTTTACCTTCCCCTTTAAGTAAAATGTCATGCGAGCTACCGACAGAGCTCGGCGATCGACCGGCAGACCGCGGGCGACGCATTGAGCACACCGGGGTTACAGCATATTATTATGAATTCCTTTTCAGTAGTTGTTGAGTGCTGCATCCGCTTCAGAATAACAGCTTTAATAAAGTATGAGATTTGAGTGGCTGCGATGTGGAAGCTCAATATGTCTGCTGAGCATTAGTACAATTTTTTTTCTTGGTTTATAATGGGGCCAAATAATTGACTAATTGAATCGTTATATTGAGGATGGGCAATCTTAAAAGCTAACATCCTAAATACAGTTCAGTATAGAGGCCGATTCAACAGATTTATAGTGAATTACCTCACAATCATCAGCATTATTCATTGGTGCATAGATTTTGCCCATTCATAGTTGGTATGTAAACAAAGTGTATGGCTTGAAATACTTCAGTCTTCAGCAGCTATACATCACTTGCAGAGAGCTGGTGAGAATCACATTTCCCTTTTCAACTTGCTAAGCTTGCAATTTCATACATCATCCATTTTATAGGATGGTGACGAGTTTTGTTAAGTCATCTTTCATTGCTTGTGTTTTTCTTCACACCTTGGTTTGGTAAACACTCTGTTTCATCATGTATGGCCATACACTCATGCCAATTTAAAATACAGAATCACCGTTTGCGGTAATATCGTATTGTCGTCTACTTCCTCATGGTTTGCGTTTGCCCTTTGAACTTTGCTTGTAACGGACCTGCTGATATCCCGTGACTGGCTGGAAAGGATGCAGATATGCTGAGGACTTCACATTAAGCAGCATTATCTGAGCGTGAGCGCGTAGCCACATCTTTTTCCTTCCAACTTGTTTAGAGGACTACAATTTACTCCCAAATTTGTCAGTTCACAGTCACCTTTTCTAGTTTTTATTAGTCAAGGCTGCGCTTGCTCCATGCTCTTGAGCCGATCACATGTCACCTACCGCTGTCACATGGTAGCGGAGGAGGCTGAACTTGGCATGCCTGTTATTTCAGTCTCGATGGACAATGGTCCCAAGTTTCCTGTTGTGGATATGGCTATGAAGTGGTGCAGGGCTCAGCACATTACATAGCGTATCCTTCCCTGCCCTTCCTTGAACTTTACATGTGATTAACATAGACAGGCCTTTTTGTGCTGAGTAAGATGACGCTTCCCTTTGAAGGAAATGGTAAGCGGGTTCTATCAGAAGACAGACCTTGACTGAAGGTGTCAGAATGCGGACTATTATCGTGAAGATGCAGACGCTTTGAAAACACGTCAACGGCCAAAGAAAGCCCATACGTCTTACTCCGTATCCGATTCATGTGGCAAAATCAAGATAGAACCCGCTAAGCAATTTCAATCGTGAGTTTTCCCACCGGACAAGAAATCTTGGAAAACCTCTCAAAATTATCATTGAATTTAGAGCATACAAAAAAGGAGGCAGTGACGATAGTTGTTTAGTCAATTTTTATCCGGACAAAGTCAAAAGGATTTGTCAGTGCGAGAATGTACTTTTTGTTGTGCCAAGGCTGTTTTGATTTTTGGATTCTTTATCGCGCTTCCTTTCGCCTCGTCAACCGGTCACATGCTCATTTGTCTTCCGGAGACCACGCGTGGTGACAAGTTGGGCCAAAACAATCTGACGTCGAATATGTCCGATTTTTAGGTCGGGGCGGCAGAAGCGTCCTTCCGAACAGTCGACGACCCGCGTCTACGTTTGCTCCTCGGTGGGATTGGGTTCTAAGATTGTCGAGAGAGATCGGGGCTCAAATTAAGCTAATTGTTTTACAGCGTGAACCCGGGTTCAAGTCTTGGATGGCCGTCTGGCTCCCCTCTGTCTGTAGTGTCTTGAACATTCAATCCTAACTATTTTAACTTAGACCTATGTTACCAGCACAATGTCCTTGCAAAGTAGAAATGACATAATTGTTAAAAATAAAACATGTCTTTTAAAAAAAAATTGTGCTAAAGAGCAAGCTGACAACTGCAATGGTGATGAACTCCCCGTTGTCAGTCAATTCAAATATTTATGATACTTAAGAACACTTATTGATTCTTCTTTTTCTTATGCTCAATTTCTGCATTTAGTGTCATTTTCTAAGGTGTGAACTTGACCTGAATGACATTTCAGTGATGTCACTGTAGTTTTAGCCCGCAGCAGTCTGTAGGAAACCACTCTTTGCTAAACCGAATTGCGGTGTGGTCATACTACCACAAGTGCAAGAGCCTCATTCCAACATTGCGAGTTGCTGAATTGTAGAAATCATATACTGTAACAGACCACATGGCAAAAGTCTTCTATAACTCAGGGATACCTACTACGTTGCATAACACAGTGTTCAGTGATTGTTTTTTTTTTTTAAGTTTGACTTATAATTGTACAAGAATTGGGTGGATCACCTATTGATTTTGTGTACAGTTCTTGTTGTTCAGCTGCTTCTCCAAATGTGCGATAGCGACAACTGCCATGGCTTATCATTGAAAACAGTTTTAGTTTGGAATTGGAAGGCTTCACACTGGGTAATCGCACTTCTGAAAGGAAGGCCACTGCGGTTGTAAATGTTATGGCGCAAGCTTTCCAACGCTGTTTCCTCTTCTTTCTCAATACGTGGTTGTAACACTGAATAACCGTGTCAATTAAGTGGAAGTAGTGACATTGTGGAAAAAAAAAAAGGCGACTTTCGCTTCTGACAGATTTTAGTTAACCTAAATTGCTTTGCTTTTCTCTGTCTTAGCTCCAAAATCTGGGAATCAATCCGTCCAACATCGGCTTCAGCACACTGACCATGGAGTCGGATAAATTCATCTGTATCCGGGAGAAAGTTGGCGAGCAGACTCAGGTGGTCATCATTGACATGGCTGATCCCAATACACCGATCCGCAGGCCCATCTCAGCTGACAGCGCCATCATGAATCCAGCAAGCAAGGTCATCGCACTCAAAGGTAAGCCCATCTATTTACAATGCGGCGGTTATCAGATGCTTAAACATGTGATCCATATTATTCATCCTTGACATACTTCCCAGCTGTATTTCAATACGGAACGTTAAAATGTTTTATTTTACACCCAGCTAATATAGCTTTCCATTGCGCCCTGTCAATCAGCGAGTATGTTAGATGAACATTTGTCCTGTAACTGTTTTAAATATGTTACAAAAAAATCATATTACGCATTCATGATTGCTTTGACTTTTTTTTGTTGTTGTTGTTTTTGTCTTCTGTGCTCTTTTTTTTTTTTTTTTTTTTTTTTTTACTGCTTTCTTATGTTTGCAGATGGTGAGTTAAACTTTAACTTTATATTATGGAAGTGAAATCCTGTTTTTTAAACAAAAAACAAAGACGTCTGAATGATTTATTCAGTTCATTCAATTAACCAGAAAGATGGGGGGAGGGGGGGGGTCCTTTTATCTATTAAGTCTATCAGTGTTATTTAACTAAACAGGATTTATCTTTCATGACTTCTGGCTTGCTGGCATTTCATCATTTCTTTAAGAACGATTGATTTAGAACTTCTCACGTATGCCAATATTATTTCAATTCATGTTTCTTAATTTCATTTTAAGTCCATCTTGTCATTCCAATATGTTGCTTTTTTCCTGATTGTCCGTGTTGCCCTTCTATGAAACTAATATTTTTTAACCGTTCAATTGGATTGTTAGATGTAAAGGTAGCCACAGAATTTCGGTAGATATGGCATCCTATTGGTTTGTGCAATTATTTGAATCAGACAACATAAACATTCCATGATTTAATACTATTTAGTGTACACTATGTAAAGAGATTTGACCAAGTGAAAAATTGACCAGAAATAATTTTTGCTTGTGTTCAAAACGGGAAGTTGTAAAAACAGAGTGATTAAAAGTATGAATCAGTTCAGTCCCAACATTTTTCATTGCCTTGATTAATGGCAAGATGTATTGTTTTTTTTTAATTGGGGTTGAATACTAAAGTATTTAATCGTTGCAACCCTTAATATCCCCTGTTTTATTTTCATACCTAAATTGTTTAATTAATTCTTTGCTAGAGGTCCCTGTGATTAATCTGCAAAAAAATTTCCCAAAAATTGAAAGTGCATTTCAACTAGTCATTGTACCGCAAAGAAGCTCGTCAAACAAAATGTCATTTTGAGCCTTTTTATCCAATATCTGTAGCCCTTCATTAAAGCGGAACGATTATCCATGTACTGAATCAAAATAAAACGTTTTTTTGTTGTTGTTTTTTTTTTAACTTTAGACAACCGCCTTTGCTCTTTTTCCACGCACCAGTTACTGCCGCAACCCCAGTAACTGGTGCGTGGCACCTTTTAAAGGTGGAACATAATTTATGTTAGCTACACATGTTGCACCTTTTAAAATGGTCCAGTACCACATTCATGAAATGCAATGGCTTCATGTAGAACTTCATATACAGCCTCGGGTTGCAGTCGGTACTGGTCTTTGAATCAAAAGTGAAGCACTTCCATCCACCTACTAGTTCCCGCTTTTGCGTCATTGATTCTTGACAACCGAACTTGTCATTTGACACCATAAAACTGGGAATAGTCACAATTCACACGCAACCCCCGTGATTCACTGCGCTTGCTCTTTGAAATTTGGCTGCTGCTGAGAATTTGTCTTGACTTGTGGCTTAGTGACGTCAAAGTGATCGTGACCGTTGTGCTGTTTCACCTTGGTCTTTCTTTTCTCTCACAGTTAATTCGAAGTAATAAATAATGATCAAACAAAGACGTCACATTGCTTCTTTAATAAAGCTGAAACTCACTAAATTAACACCCAACTAATTACATTCGATTGAGGTGAGTAAATCTAACCTATTGTCCCGTGGCCTGTAATTTACAAGTAATGAATCAAACAGATGAACTCCTTAAAGTCTAACTGTAAAATATCTTTATTCTGATATATATCTTTATATATCACTGTTCCAGTTGAGATGCAGATGCGCTAGTCTTTTTGTGAATTATTTGGTGTTTACACCGTTCCTTCTTTTGAAGGCTCTTCAACTGAGAAGCTGGCCTCAGTCGGACACAAAACCACCTGGGTGCCAATCAGTTTGTAAACAATGCACAAACTTTGATAAATTGGTGAAATCCGGTATTGTGTGTTTAATATACAAAACTTGAAATGCCCTCCATTGAATACTGTCACCCTACCAAGACTTCATGTTGATTGCAGTAATGCAAATAAGAGAAATATGTTCTTTGTAGGTTGCGGGCAGATGGATTTAAAATGACCGTAAATCCATCTGCCCTCGGGCAATTCGTAACTTGCTCCGTTAGTTTGATGCTGTTACGTTCCATTCATATTTGATGCCATTTCTCACTGCAACATGTATGGCCGTTTCCCGATCAAAAATGATTTCAACGTATTCCTTTCCAATCGAGTCTTTTGTCTGGGTTCAGATATAACTACTTTTGGATGTGGCTTTTGCCGTTTCTCCTACTAGCCGCCAAAACCCTTCAGATCTTCAACATTGAAATGAAGAGCAAAATGAAGGCACACACCATGACGGACGACGTCACCTTTTGGAAATGGATTTCCCTAAACACAGTGGCACTTGTGACTGACACCACTGTCTACCATTGGAGCATGGAGGGTGACTCGCAGCCCGTCAAAGTCTTTGACCGTCACTCCAGCCTGGCAGGCTGCCAGATTATCAACTATCGCACTGACGCCAAACAGAAGTGGCTTCTGCTCATTGGTATTTCAGCACAGGTAATTTATGTATAGGGCCCATATTTTATTTTCAACGTATACACACTTAAATATAGGCGTATAAATTGCATTTGGCACATTGACAATTTAATTTTAGATTTTTTTTTTTTTTTCTGCAAATGTTTGGAATTCTGACTGTGCAACAGGTAGCAATATGTTGCACACACACTTACTGCTAGTGTAAACCTACTGAGCAAATGTCTATGCGCTCCTGTTTCATCCCAACTAGCAAAATCGGGTGGTGGGAGCCATGCAGTTGTACTCTGTGGATAGAAAGGTTTCTCAGCCCATTGAAGGACATGCTGCCAGCTTTGCCCAGTTCAAGATGGAGGGGAATTCGGAGGAGTCTACCCTTTTCTGCTTTGCTGTTCGAAGTCAGGCTGGTGGAAAGGTAAGTGGAAAAAGATATCGATGCTTTTTGCATTTCAGCTGTTGTGAGTTTTTTTTTTTTTTTTCCTCCCCCCTGTGTAGTTGCACATCATTGAAGTCGGAACCCCACCAACTGGCAACCAGCCATTTCCAAAGAAAGCAGTGGACGTATTCTTCCCTCCAGAAGCCCAAGTTGACTTCCCTGTCGCAATGCAGGTGCATATGCTTGTAGAGTTGAATACATGGATTTATTAGGCAAATTAATTTGAATTATTTGCAGCTTGTTGATGCTGATAGCCTCACAATGCACCCTTTTAGCTCGATCCCAATATATTGCTTTACCATACCGCTTTAATGTTATGGAACATATCTGGAATTGACCCGAACTCGACCATTTACTTTCTGTCTACGCTAATATTGTCTTTTAATTTTTGCAGATAAGCTCAAAGCAGGATGTTGTTTTCCTCATTACTAAATACGGCTACATTCACCTATATGACTTGGAAACCGGCACCTGCATCTACATGAACCGAATCAGCGGGGAAACCATCTTTGTCACAGCTCCGCATGAGGCCACCTCGGGCATTATTGGGGTCAACAGGAAGGGACAGGTTAGTGTGCTATCAATACATTGAAAGCACTCACTCCCAATTTACAATACACATGAGCTTTTGCTTCTGGTCTCAACAACAGCATCATCTCTGAGCCTTTGCATGAAAGCAGTGTAAATTACCCAAGGAGTAGTCTTTCACACACGCGGGGAGACACGTGTTGTTTCTTACTGCTGGTGTAAAGCTGAACCTGAAGCTGAAAGGAGAACCGGATCTAGACGGCTGATGAAGACTATCCGAGCCAATTCATGCAGCACATGAATAATTGAGGGGCGAAAGGAAAACCGATCCGAAGGCAGAGATGGTTCTGCCTCCATGTTGAGGCGGTCAACTGCATATGTGTGTGTAGCCGCGATATGGAAAATAGTAGGCCGCTGTCTCTGCGCTTCCAGTTTTGGCACTACCTTGACGGTAGTATTGGCAAGCAGGTATCAAGAAGCCACTCGCAGGATGTAGATTGTTCTAGTATTGTTTAAATACCTTCTTTTTGGTCACCTTCAATTTGGTTCAACACAAACATTTCCCAATGAGAGAGCTCGCATAAACCTTAATGCTTTCATACTCTTTGTTTTGGCAATGCATTGGTTAAGTATAACCTGTTTAGTAGTAGTTCAAGCATTTGTTTTTGTCTTTGAGCTCTTGAAAGCAAATAAATACAACCATTCAAATCTGTTGATAGTTGGTTTTTGCAAACAAACCACTATGGCAGTCAGGATCCACTGCGCGGTTGCTTTGAAGAAGACACCACAAAACTAAACGGTGGTTACCCGCAGTCATCCTCTGATCTTAACTATCCAACACCAAGCAAGTTACGGCTTCATGCCATAGCTAATTGTTGAGGTTAAGAAATGTTTGGTACTAGAAGGTCATTGGAGGAAAGGCAAAAAACAATAGTAGGTTAAAGCTTCAGAGTGACTTTAACCACCTTTTGAAACAGGCAAGGAAAATAACTGGATCATGCCCCAATTTACACTTTCTCGACACATACCTGAATTATGCCACTTGAACTATATGTTCATCCTTCTGTTTATACCGGACATAAAAACTGAGATGATCATCTTGACTTATTATTTTGTGCAGGCGGTCAAGAGAAACTAATGATGATGATGATGATGACTCATTTTGCACGTGGTTATAAGAGCCTAGCGGGTCCGGTTGTTGCATACTCAGTCCCATTCAAAACAATTTGGGTATTTGAGTTGTGTTTTTGTCAAATGTTTGTTGTACAAGGAAAAAAGCAATGAAAGAAAGCGTTAAAAAAAATAAAAAAATTGGTGGACTCTTTCAGTTAATTTTACTTTTCAGTCACACTATATTAGTAGGAGAGCCTGCATTAGTTCTGAGATGAATGAGGCCTAATCAACTATGGTAATGGGTGGCGGTCTGACCTGCAGAGCTTGTCTGTTAAGGGAGCCAACACAGACTGCCTTTCTACTTAGCACCCCCTCTGCACCTCCCTTATACCGCTTCTTCTTTCAACTCCCCTTTCATTCGGAGGCCAGACTGCTCACAAAAGCCGCGCGTGACACTGACCCACTCTGAATACATTTGTATTCAGAAGCCATACCCCAAGGCCAGACGGAGATTTAATGCGACCCACTGTGAGATTCAGCCGGGTTTGCTTTAGAGCGTGATTAAGGTATTTGTCGTAGGCTTGTAAGGTTAGTTAAAAGGCCACCCAGTACAGATTGCACTATATGGAAAGCAGTTCTAAATGCATCGATTACATTTTTATAGATGCTTTTTTTTCGGCCCAATTGTATACTAAGAATTCTTATTGGAATGTTCCATCTATTTGAATGTAATTACAGGTGCTGTCAGTCTGTGTGGAGGAAGAAAACATCATACCATACATCACCAATGTGCTGCAGAATCCAGATCTGGCTCTACGCTTGGCTGTCCGTAACAACCTTGCCGGCGCCGAAGAGCTGTTTGCTCGCAAATTCAACAACCTGTTTGCAGCTGGCAACTACTCAGAGGCTGCTAAGGTGGCTGCCAATGCACCAAAGGTATTCTTCCTAATTCTTCCTCAGCCGAACACTAATATGCTGTATTATAATTAGCGAGTAGCGTCAAATTAAAAAAACAAAACCAAAAAAAAATCTAGCTTTTAAGTTACCGTTTATAGGACGCACCCATATTTTTGGCCTTCGTTTTCGGGGAAAAGGGTGTCTATTTGGGGATTTTTTTTTTTTTTTTTAATTAATTATTCCAACCCAGAAGTTTTTGGCCTGAAGTAATCAGGACAGCAACAAAAAGTGCAAGAAGATCAAGAGTAATACAGCATATTTGGGGGTCATAACAAAAAACTTTATTTTCTAAGATACTGAAGTTGAGCTAATATAGCCCTAACCATAGGCAGTTTACTCTCCAAATGAGAGTTTCTAGCATCTTTTTTTTTTTTCAATTGTCTTTTAATTTCTCTCAGGGTATTTTGCGAACCCCGGACACCATCCGTCGCTTCCAGGGCGTGCCTACCCAAGCGGGTCAGACTTCACCTCTGCTGCAGTACTTTGGGATCTTGTTGGACCAGGGCCAGCTCAACAAATTTGAATCTCTGGAGCTTTGCAGGCCTGTCCTCCAGCAAGGAAGAAAGCAGCTTTTGGAGAAGTGGCTCAAGGAAGACAAGGTAGCCAAAGACAAATTATTATTATAAATGTTGTTGTTTTTTTTTAATATTTATTATCCAACGCTGATGTTAACTTGTTGTTTTTAGTTGGAGTGCTCTGAGGAGCTTGGGGACCTTGTGAAGGCAGTGGATCCCACCTTGGCACTTAGTGTCTATCTTCGGGCCAATGTCCCCAACAAGGTCATTCAATGTTTTGCAGAGACTGGCCAGTTCCCCAAGATTGTCCTTTATGCCAAAAAGGTATGTCTGTCTGGCCAGTTCCTTCAACTAGAAATAGCTCTTCTGAAATGATTATAAACTTTCTAAAATGTCTGGTCTTTTTTTCAGGTGGGCTACACTCCAGACTGGATCTTTCTTCTTAGGAATGTAATGCGGATCAACCCAGAACAAGGCTTACAGTTTGCCCAGATGCTGGTACAGGATGAAGAGCCTCTGGCTGACATCACACAGGTTAGATAAGATTGCATCATTCATTTTGGAATTCTTCCTTAACTGTGTTCGCTTTGTGACGAAGTCGCAAATTCACCCTTGCCAGACAATTCAATTCATCTCCATTTCTGGTTTTGCAGATTGTGGACGTATTCATGGAATACAACCTGATCCCGCAGTGCACTTCATTCCTGCTGGATGCTCTCAAAAACAACAGACCATCAGAGGGACCTCTACAGACCCGTTTGCTGGAGATGAACCTCATGCATGCCCCACAGGTAGATACTTGCTTTGCAAAGAATAACATAAATCCATCTTGTATCTTCAATAAGTACAGCTTTTTTTTTTTTTTTTTTTTTTTTTGTCATGACTCTAGGTTGCTGATGCCATCCTGGGCAACCAAATGTTCACCAACTATGACAGAGCGCACATCGCCCAACTTTGTGAGAAGGCTGGACTGCTGCAAAGAGCATTGGAGCACTACACTGACCTATATGACATCAAACGCGCTGTGGTGCACACGCATCTTCTCAACCCTGAGGTATCCCTAATCATTTGATTTGAAATTCCCCACGAAGCAGTATTTAAGTCCATGTGAATGAGGCAAAACTGTTATACCCTCTTCAAATTCCAGTGGCTGGTGAACTTCTTTGGCTCGCTGTCTGTGGAGGATTCTTTGGAATGCCTCAGGGCCATGCTGTCAGCCAACATTCGCCAGAACCTGCAAATATGCGTGCAGGTGGCCTCCAAGTACCACGAGCAGCTTACCACACAGTCTCTCACTGAGCTGTTTGAATCCTTCAAAAGCTTTGAAGGTGAGATAAGACGCTTTTTTTTTTTTTGACTGTCCTTAATGATTGATTGGTCTTTTATTAGGTTGCTAATATAATTTGGGTTGGTTGTGAGACCTGCATTGTTGACCTAGTAGTCGTTTACTATTGCTGCAGTTTTTCTGACGTGATAGGAACTGTTTTTGTATTGTGAAGTGAGTCGAAGTTATTAAAAGCATTGAACTCATCCCAGAGCTTTAGTGACATGTACTTGGATTCATGTCCCCAAACTATCAATTCAGCAATTAGGCCAGGGCAAATGCAGGACAATCAATAAACAGTGGCAAATGTTCCACAGGGGATTTGAAAGGTGGATACGCTTCTACAACATTGTAACGCCTTATTGACTTGATTTCAGACATTTATCAGAAAAATGTCACGTTTTTATGTTAGCAATTATGATGTTTTCGCGTTTAGTAAATGAATGTCCGTTGTTTCACTCTATACTTGCCTAATACTTGGCTCTCCGGAACTTATTTCAACTGTTTTTCCCTTGCAGGTCTCTTCTACTTCTTGGGCTCCATCGTCAACTTTAGCCAAGATCCTGAGGTTCACTTCAAGTACATCCAGGCTGCTTGCAAGACAGGCCAGATCAAGGAGGTGGAGCGCATCTGTCGAGAGAGCAACTGTTATGATCCAGAGCGCGTCAAGAATTTCCTGAAGGTTCATGCACTCTTGTCTCAAAGTTCAGTCAAATAACTTTTTCTCTTCAAAAAAGAGGCTATGCAATCGTGTCGTTATTTTTTGCCACCTTTTTTTTTGTAAACTTCCAAACAAAACACAGAATAATTACATGTTTATTTGATACGACTATGCTACAATTAGTTGTAAGGAAAGTTTGAAAATGCACTTTAAGCAATTAATGTTTGAACAAAAATGGTGCAGCTCTGCAGGTTGACAAACATGAGAACATTATCCACAGCCAAAGTGGCTTTGTCGTCTGTAACAAAGTGTGTGTTTTATACTGTCCAGAGACTCCCACACCAAAAGGGAACGGTTAATTCTTCAAATTTGAGAACTTTTCAATTCTTTGACGAAAGATACAATACTTTAGAGCGCTGTTTTACGAAGTGAAATCCCTGGAACGCAGGATTGAAAATTTGAGGTTACATACAAACTCAGGTCGTGACTCACAAAGTCTTTAAACAGCACTATCGGCGTGTTTTCACGCAACTATTGACCAACTATCATTAAACCAGTCAATTATTGTTTTGTGCGTTTCCTCTTGTCATTGGAATGGCAGGACATGTATCAGGTAAATCCTTTTTTTTTTTTTTTTTTCCCCTCTCAAAGGATATTGCCTTTTTTGTAGTCATCCCTGCTCTTTTTCATTCAAACAAATTGTCGAAACTGGGATTTGTATGTCCATGTATGGTCTCATACATCACAAATCCATTTTACGCACATAAAAGCAACAGATGCTGGCATATCTAGTCTGTCTGAGCCCTTCGCACTTTACCAAAAAAGTAGTCATTGGTGAACTTTTTAGTTCCTTGTACTCGTTATGTGAGTTAAGATTGGTGGTGTTAGTATTTGTACAGTGCGTAGCCCTTCAGTAGCGCCTCTAGTCTGTGCAGCATGTTATTGGATTATACAAATGGCACAATCCCACTTTGTTAATCCCATGTGGATTGGTGAAGGTGTCAGCATACATCAGTGCATTGCGGTTCAGACCACCAGTATTGGCCTCTTTCATAGGGGGACAACTCCCACCGGGATGCAAGCCCTGCATCACATGAGCAGGTTTGAGATGGTTTTCGAACGTATCGGCCTCTGAGGACGGGTCTTCCTGGGTTGTTGATTACAGTCGCACTAGAGCATTTTTGTCTTCTCTCTCTTGCTTTGTTTCATGGACAGGAAGCGAAATTGACCGACCAGCTGCCTCTCATCATCGTTTGCGACCGATTCGACTTTGTCCACGACTTGGTCTTGTACTTGTACCGCAACAACCTCCAGAAGTACATCGAGATCTATGTTCAGAAGGTAAGATAAAAGATATATCAGACTGTGCTTAGCACCCTTACAATGCAAACTTAGGCCTTGTCTGTGTTTTAGGTGAACCCAAGTCGTCTGCCTGTGGTGGTCGGGGGTCTCTTGGATGTCGACTGCTCAGAAGATGTCATCAAGAGTCTGATTCTTGTCGTCAGAGGGCAGTTTTCAACTGATGAACTGGTGGCCGAGGTGGAAAAGAGGAACAGGTGCGACGATTGGTGCTAAACCTCTTAGTTTATCGGTGAATAATAATGGGTTGAGTTTTTGTTGTTTTTTTAAGACTGAAGCTGCTGCTTCCGTGGTTGGAGTCTCGCATACACGAAGGCTGCGAGGAGCCAGCTACCCACAATGCCCTTGCCAAGATCTACATTGACAGCAACAATAACCCCGAGCGCTTCTTGAGGGAAAACCCATTCTATGACAGCCGTGTGGTGGGCAAGTACTGTGAGAAGAGAGACCCCCACCTGGCCTGTGTGGCCTACGAGAGGGGGCAGTGTGACCAGGAGCTGATCAATGTAAGGATTCTTTTCTTTACTTGCTTGGCGCCTCGCAGGGCTGAACTGAATGAATTGAATTCAACATTCAAAATGCAAATCTGTTATTCGGAAACTGCTCCGGTTAGTCGAAAGGCATCATACTTCTTACGTGTTAGTTTTTTGCCACGGGACAATTTTTCTTAATTTTTCCCCGCCTATTTTTCCTGATATTTTTTTAATTGAACTGGTGCTGTTCACGCAGGTTTGCAACGAGAACTCACTTTTCAAGAGCTTGTCCCGTTACCTGGTCCGTCGCAAAGATCCTGAGCTATGGGCCAGCGTGCTGCTGGAAACCAACCCTTACAGACGACCCCTTATCGACCAGGTATTCAAATAGGGACCGCGACTCGACGTTCAGTGTCTCAGCGACGTCGCTAAGCTTTGGATGTCTTTCAGGTGGTGCAGACAGCTCTGTCCGAGACCCAGGATCCAGAAGAGGTGTCTGTCACCGTCAAGGCCTTCATGACCGCTGACTTGCCCAACGAGCTCATTGAGCTACTGGAGAAGATTGTGTTGGATAACTCGGTCTTCAGTGAGCACAGGTGTTTACTTGCAGCCATATTTCAAATGTCAAATACCAAAAATCAATTGCGCTGAAAGGGTGTACATACGGCTGCCGCCTGCAGAAACCTGCAGAATCTTTTGATCCTGACGGCCATCAAAGCTGACCGCACACGCGTGATGGAGTACATCAACAGACTCGACAACTACGACGCCCCCGATATAGCCAACATCGCCATCAGCAATGAGCTGTTTGAGGAGGCCTTTGCCATCTTTAAAAAGTTTGATGTCAACACATCGGCTGTGCAGGTAAGTGGTTGTTGGCGTTTTGGCGGTGGCTGGATAGCTAAAGCATTTTTCAAACCTTCCTACATGCCATGCCCTTGGTTTTTAGGTGCTGATTGAGCACATTAGCAACCTGGACCGGGCTTATGAGTTTGCCGAGCGCTGCAATGAACCCGCGGTGTGGAGCCAGCTGGCCAAGGCTCAACTCCAAAAAGGTCTGGTCAAAGAGGCCATAGACTCCTACATCAAAGCTGATGACCCCTCTGCATACATGGAGGTCGTGCAGGCTGCCGATAAGAGCGGTAAGGAGGAAGGTCCGCCAGTTTTTGGCAGACCTCACAGGTTGTGTCAAAATAATCCCTTAGCATCATGCCATCTGGTGGACATAAATGAAATAAGTGATTTTTAAGACATCCCACCCAGAGAGAGGATAGGGTTCAACTGTTTAAAAATGAAAAATCACCCTTTAGAGATCATTACTAAATTGGGATTATAGACTTTAAATATCAAAGTCGTCCATAGTCGGGGGTTTGATAGATGAACCTTTTTGAGCCCAATCATATTAACAGCAGAGAGCTTGTGAAGAGAAAACGTCCGTCTGTCCAATATATTTACTGAACAAGCTTTAGTTGTTCAAATACTAATTTGCCATTAAGGCTTGTAAGTCAATAGTCAGGGCGTCAAATACAAAAATAGAATGTCGAGTTATGTTGCGGACATCGCAAGGATGTTTTGCAAAGAACAAGTGAGTCTTTGAAATGCACACCCGATTAACGTTGTGCTTTAGGTAACTGGGAGGACTTGGTCAAATTCCTCCAAATGGCCCGTAAGAAGGCCCGCGAGTCCTATGTGGAGACCGAGCTGATCTTTGCTTTGGCAAAGACCAATCGCCTAGCTGAACTGGAAGAGTTCATCAACGGACCCAACAACGCTCACATTCAGCAAGTAAGATTTGCTCATAGCGCAATATGCCGTCGTGCCGCCCACTCGAAATGCAAAAACTTCCTTTTTTTTTTTTTTTTTTGGTCTTTAACCATATAGGTCGGAGACCGCTGCTACGACGAGAAGATGTACGAGGCCGCAAAGCTGCTATACAACAACGTTTCCAACTTCGGCCGACTGGCATCAACCCTCGTGCACCTCGGGGAATACCAGGCCGCCGTGGACGGCGCCCGTAAGGCCAACAGTACACGCACCTGGAAGGAAGTCTGCTTCGCCTGCGTCGACGGACAAGAATTCCGACTGGCTCAAATGTGCGGACTGCACATCGTGGTGCATGCCGACGAACTGGAAGAGCTGATCAATTATTACCAAGTAAGAATGATTTCCCTCAGTCTCGGTTACTAAAGTTTCCTCATTCTTCCTCAGATTTGTAAAGCAATGAGAGGTTACTGAAATTGGAAGAATTGGCAGGTCGTGACTCGAGATAGACGGACTGATAAATAAGATGGCATTTTGAAATGTGTCACCGAAGCGCGACCGACCCACGTCAACCTCCCACCTTCCCCTTTAGGACCGCGGTTACTTTGAGGAGCTGATCACCATGCTGGAGGCGGCTCTGGGCCTGGAACGTGCACACATGGGCATGTTCACAGAGCTGGCCATCCTCTACTCCAAGTTCAAGCCCCAGAAGATGAGGGAGCATCTGGAGCTGTTCTGGTCAAGAGTCAACATCCCCAAGGTCCTGAGAGCAGCGGAACAAGCGCACCTGTGGGCCGAACTGGTTTTCCTCTACGACAAGTACGAAGAGTACGACAACGCCATCATCACCATGATGAACCACCCGACAGACGCCTGGAAGGAAGGACAGTTCAAAGACATAGTCACTAAGGTACGGCGTTTCTCCGGTTGCTCGAGGGCATCTGTTCCTTCCGCGTCGTCCGGCCGTTCCGGTTGCCGCCATTTAGAAATGAACTGGCTGCCATCGATCACCACAGATGCCAAAGATTGATTTTATGTAGGCGATCAGCGGTGATTGTGCCTTACGTGTCCTCCCAATGACAGAAGTCTCTTTCAAATGTTCTCTGCCCGTCGACCTGCAGGTGGCCAATGTTGAACTGTACTACAAAGCCATCCAGTTCTACTTGGAGTTCAAGCCCTTGTTATTGAACGATCTGCTCATAGTGCTCTCTCCCAGGCTGGACCACTCTCGTGCAGTCAACTTCTTCAGCAAGGTACTTTTTCAGCGTCTTACAGCATGTTAGGCAAGGTCAACGCAAACCGATTTTGCGGGCGCCCTACGGAAGCGTCGCCTCAATTGTTCAGTATGTGGTACTTGAGGACTCCTTTCAGACCTAGACACGATGCGTCGTTTCCACAGGTGAAACAGCTGCCGCTGGTTAAGCCTTACTTGCGCTCCGTGCAAAACCACAATAACAAGTCAGTCAACGAAGCATTAAACAACCTCTTCATCACAGAGGAGGACTATCAAGTAAGCGAGCCGCTTTGTCGCTTGTTTTTTGTTTTTTACTCCCCCGCCGCAAATGTCGTGTTTCACGGATATTGATTATCTCCCAGGCTTTGAGGACTTCAATAGACGCCTACGACAACTTTGACAACATCTCACTCGCGCAGCGTTTGGAGAAGCACGAGCTCATCGAATTCCGAAGAATCGCCGCGTATCTTTTCAAGGGCAACAACCGCTGGAAACAGAGCGTGGAACTCTGCAAGAAAGACAGGCTTTACAAGGTGCTTTTCCACATACGCCACGCATTGCAAATTTTTGCAGACTGAGGCTTTTCCTGAGCCCGCGTGTGCCGCGCGCCCCCCTCAGGACGCCATGCAGTACGCCGCGGAGTCCAAGGACACCGAGCTCGCCGAGGAGCTGCTGTCCTGGTTTCTGCAGCAGAACAAGAAAGAGTGTTTTGCCGCGTGCCTGTTCTCCTGCTATGACCTGCTGCGGCCCGACGTGGTGCTGGAGACTGCCTGGAGGCACAACATCATGGACTTTTCCATGCCGTACTTCATTCAGGTCATGAGGGAACACCTCACTAAGGTAAGTGCTTTGGCTTGTGCTTTGGGAAATATTCGGCGTAAGTACGGCGGAAACGCGTCCTCTTTGAATTATTTTTCCATAGCCGTCGCAACATAATAATGCCGTATTAGTGTTGTCTCTTTCATACGGGGCGCTCCGCAAGGTAATAACATCTCAAACAGGAAGAACCATAGCAAGTAACTGCTTCATACTTCTGACCCGGAGGTTCTCGTGAAAATACACCTTAACGTCATGACTGGGAGCTATCAACTGTGCTCTTTTTTTCCAGAAAATGTAAGACATTACATGGAGCATTTGACTGGAATTTCAACTACTCTTTGATCATGAGCGCCAAAACATAAACATCGCAGGCTTCCAAATATCCTATATGCTTCCAGCCCAACAAGGCTGTGACCTTTCCCTTATCGAGTGAATCGAATGTACTCGGTATTCACATCCTACCCGCAATTCTTTTGTGTACAGCCAACGTGAGGATTGTAAGCTCCTCGTCGCTATTTTTGAGGGAAGAATTCAAACTATTTTTTTCTATGCCGCACGTCTTCTCTTGCAGGTTGATGCAATTAAGGAGCAGGTGAATGTTCGACGCGCATTGATTTTTCACAAAATAGCTATGACGACCGCAGCCTTTGTCATGCATGTTTAGTGTGTCAAACAGATTGCTCGCCTTTGCGGACATGACTTAGGAAAACCGCAATGGCGGCTGCAGCCTTTATCGCATGCTTTTAGTTCCTGGATCAAAACGCGTCACCATTGCAGACAGTGAAATCATCCGCATCATCTCTTTCTGCTAATGCGTTTTTGTTTTGTTTTTTGACTGTCTTGGCTGCTGGAAAATACTTTTGGTACAATGACCACCACCCTCTAGCCAGCGGCGGCAATGCACACAAAACGCTGCCAATACAGGGATTTTGGGCTGCCAGTGGAAGCTCTGATTTTAATTCATACAAAGTCATATCTGAGTGTAAGTTGCGGGACCGTTCATGTTATGAAAAAAGGGCGCCACACAATACAGTAATTACGACTACCACGTATTAGAGACTGCAGTGCTTTGCAATGTTCATACAAATTAGGCTTGTAGCCTAAATCAAGGACCCTCTAATGGCTGTAGGCGGCATGAATGCTGGATGCGGCTCCTCCGAATGTGGTTTGGATTGTTGGCTGGCATGAGCATGTGACGTGGATGCTCATACATTGCGACACTTTTTTTTGGTGGGGGGGTGCATGAGGAAAACCCCCTGAAGGAGCAAATTTTATGGCGAATATGTAATTGCCTTGGCTGCACGTAGTTATCAGAATTGTGTTTTCTTGCACCGTTTTCCACTTAAAGATGAATTCAGTTTATTGGTGAAGAAAATGGCCTAATTTACATGGATACTGCATTCAACGTTTTGGTAGCAACTAGATACTCGGTGTGTTTAACAAGTTTGTGTAGTTAGCGTGTGTAAGTAAGTGAGTAAATGTAAGTACTAAGGTTTTTTGTTTTTTTTTCCTTTGCGTTGACAGGTGGACAAGCTTGAAACCTCAGAGTCACTAAGGAAAGAAGAGGAACAAGCTACTGAGACGCAACCCATCGTCTACGGTAACAGTCTTAATCATCATCCATCCTCATTTGGGCCCAAGCAGACATGCTGAAATAACATGCTACGTGCAATTCCAAATCCACCCGCAGGAGGGCAGCAACACTGTCTGTTCCTCGCTTCTCAAAACTTTGAACGTGACCCGGAAGTTGTTATTACGCCCCCCCTTAAGCGTGTCATCTGCCTTAAAAGTGCATCGAGGTGCAAGGATCGCATCGAGGAGCGATCTTAAATCCATTTTTCCATCACCGCTAAAATGTGAAAATATGCAAGGCGGGCTAAAACTTTGTTTGTCTGACGGAAGGACTCCCTTGTTCTGCAGGCACACCCCAGCTGATGCTGACAGCGGGTCCCAGCGTGGCCGTACCCCCCCAGCAGGCGTACGGCTACGGCTATCAGGCGCCCGCCGCCGCCGCCGCCGCCGCCGCGTACGCTCAGCCGGCCACCGCGCCAGGATTCGGCTACGGCATGTAAAGACCCCCTCCGCCCGAGGCCCGCGCGCCTGTTTTTTGTCCGTCTCGCGGCCCTCGACGTGGAGCAAATTAGGGATCATACAAAGAACCCCTTTGAGCACCCCCCCCTGTTTTTTTTTTTGTACTTTTCCCCCTTACAAGCTTTCATGAAGGACTCTTCTTTTATTTGTCAAAGATTTAATCACAAAAGGTTAATTTTTTCCTCACATTCCTCATTGACTAGATTAATTTTGTGTATTTTATTGAATGGTATGTGGTTTGTGTACAATAGGGCGGGCGAGTCGGGAGAAGAGCTCCTTCTTTCACTTGTGAAGCTTCTGATTTGCACTCGGTAGTGAGACAAAATTCATGTAGACCTTCTCCCTAATTGCTTTGTGCGTGCCCGAGCGCCTTTCTGACCGCGACCTGCATTTACTATTGTATGTTTCGTCACCAAAACCGCCTGGCGCTTTCCCTTTGATTGCGCCACAGTCCAGAAACACTACAACGTCTTCACAAAAAAAAAAAAAACACACTTTGGGGCCCAAGAGTTGAGATCCTCCCCCCTCCCTCCCCCCGTCTATGCAGGACTTTGTACATCTCAATGACATGCCGTTGTGCTTTAAATGCCATTTTGACGTTGGGACTGGTCCAACTCAGGAGGGAAGCTGCACCCTCCACACGCTGCAGCTTTTTAGTCTGGATCGCTGCGGAAATTCTCTATCTCGTGGTTCAGATTTGTCACAGGACCTGTGGTGATTGAAGTATATATAAATACATATAAATATATATATCAAAAAGTTTTGCATCTATACAGAAAATGATTAACTCCTTTTGAATTTATACTCCTGCCTAAATTATCCTCATTGAAATTGTGCACTTACGATACTTGATTGTGCATATTCGGGATCGTGATGAGCGAAACGGCGGTTTTGTTTTTCACTAAAAAAAATAAAGGCTTCTGGTTGGTCAAAAATCTTGTCTTAAATGTAATGTCTTCATTGCGTCGCGATCCATTTGAACGAGGCACGTTTTACGCTGAAAAAAAATCATTGCTCACCACCGTCATTGTATGTTTGCTATTCGGGGCTATTTCGCTTTCCAAATGTTCAAATTTGGGGCAAAATTTGCCCACCAAAAGTTATATTGACTATGAAAATCACTCATTAAATTCACTGTTGATAGCTCAGAAAATTGTAAAAATGATTTTCTTCCAAAATGTGTTTTTGGTCTCCAACTTTTTACCTTACACATAGCACTTTTCTTTTCTTTTCAGATTTACCACTTAATACAAGAGAGACATACACGAGAAAGACATCTTTTTGGATTATGCAGTCAAAAAAAAGAAAAGCATTTATTTGTGGCGACTAAACAATTTCCTAAGACGGTAGGCGCACACGGGCCGTCCCCCCGACGAAAGGGAGCTTCAGTAAAGCTTCAAATCTCCACAGACGCTGTCGATGAGCTCGGCCGGGCCGGGCCCGATGCCGAGGACCGTGCGGGAGCCGGCGGCGATTTGAGTCCTGCCCGCATCCTGGATCAGGCTGACGGGCAGTCTCAGATCCTTGGCGAGGCCCAGGAGCTGAACCAGCGTGTCCTCGTCCGGGGCCTTCACCACCACTTTGGGCTGGCCGCAGTACTCCCACATCTTGAGCAGGTCGGGGTTCCTGCGCTGGACCTGCTTGTAGGCCGCCACGGCCGCGTGGGCGCACTGGGCCGCCACCTTCCCCTTTCCCATCTTGAGGTCGTTGCGGACCACCAGGATCATCTTGAACTCGCCCCCTTCCCCCATCTCCATGGCTTCGGTGGAGTTGCATCCTATCATGTCCATCAGGCTTCTGGGGCCCAGATAGGAGCGCAGCTGCCAACCCAGGAGGAGGCCGCAGCCGACTCCGGCGGCGACACCCATGCCCAGCGGACTCCTGATCATGTCCAATGGACCCTTGAGAGCGTCCATGCTAAACCTGGGGGGGGGGGGGAGAGAATCATTACGCTCACAGTTGCTTCCTTGCTATTTTTAAAATACTTTTATCTTTAATATGCAATTTGAAACGTCTGACGCGACCCTTATGAAAGTCGAGATTTATTTATTTTATTTTGTGTGTGTGTGTGTGTGTGTGTGTTGCCCTTTCACCCCTAATTCGCCACACAATGGTACCGGAAACGCACACATCATCTACTTACAGTTGATTCCAGTTAATCATCTTGTATTTCTTAATGGAATCTCGCGCCTATATTGTCATTGTAGAGTGCTTGCTTTCAAACGGTCTCGCCTTTGAGACAACCACACCACATTTGTCGATTTCAGATAACAGTATTGTGTCAGTTCAGGTCCAGGGCGATCAACTCGGCGAGCTAACGTTAGCTTCTTTTAGCGATTACGAACATTTCGTCAGAAGCAAATGGGTCCTTGTGACAATGGCGCTGACGTTAACGAGCTCGTTTGGCTCAATGCGTCAACGCCTATTGTCAACACGAATTCACAGAACGTTCGAAAAGCTACTCACTCGAATCTGATCTACGTACGGAACAAGCATGCGCCGGAACTTCTTGCTCCCTTTTTTGTGTCGTAGAAAAGTGCGATGGCGCCCCCTCGCGTATCGGACACGACCCTCTTCTTCTTTCGTCTCGATCGTTAAAAAAAGCGCTATAGCGCCATCGAGCGTATTGGATCGAATCTAGTTACCTTTATTTATAAACGTGTTCGTTTTAAGAATTCAAGAGCAAAGTATATCCCAAATCTCTGCAAAGCGGTACAAAAAATATTATTAAATGTCATAGACCGCAGGCCTGTTCAAGTGTTCATACGGTACCTTTTCCCCGCAAACAATATGCAATGTATTTTCAGTTCTGTTAAGAGCTGCGTAATGTTTTCAATTTGGGGGGTTTGAATCTAATCTCTGGCCTTCTTGCGCAATGTCGTTAGCACATTCTGCTGTTTTTTTTTTTTCCCTAATGCACAATGTTTACTCACTCGGGTTGACACTTTGTGGAATTCAGATCAACACCGCAGTATAATGCAAATTTTAAATCTGCAGTCACAGATATTTAGCCGCTTCTCCCTACGGCAAGCAATTGGCCGTAGAATGCTGCGTTTCTATTTTGGGACTGCAAACTTGGATGCCATATCCGACAGGTAAGTTGCGCTTAGAAGTAAACGAGTATTTATCATCTTGTTGTGGTATTTGAAACGGAATGTTTTTGGTTGTTTTTATTCAATCTTAAATTGACCGAACCTTCATAATTATAATGAGTAATGATGCACACGCCGTGTGGCGAACGCCCGATACTGACTAACCGAACCCAAATTTGGAAACCCCGTCCTAACTTGGCGATGACAAATATTTTCAAAAAACGTTTGACGCAATTAATTAGCTTTTTGCCCCGGCCACAAATGTGATGCTCGATTTATTGGATGTAAATACAACAAAAGCTACAACAAATTCCCTCAATTTAGCTGAAGCGACATGGTCACTCTCCACACTGAAAGCCGGTTCAAAATGATTGAGAGTTAAGATGAGCTAAACTTGGGTTTATAATGCTTACAATCCGTCAAAGGCTAACTTTGGAAAATACAGTTTGTCATTCCTTTTTATTTAAAATGGCATCCACCTGAAGGCAAAACGCAGCCAAATCTTCATGCATTTGCTGTTTTAATGACTGGAAACCAATTCAGGCATCAAAGCGGATAGCCATGATTTTCTTTGCATGTATTATGTGATGACATGGACACACGCATTGTTTTTAAAGACCAAAAGTTCTTTCGATGATATTTTTCTTCTTGCTGCTCGAACTCGTCAAGCGTGTCTCAGATTTTGTTTTGTCAAATGTGTTTTTGTTATGTGAAACCTACCGAGGATTGACAAATCTCGGAACAGGCTCCGGGGCAAGTTATCTGCTTGTTTATAATTAGCCCACGCCTCTTGTGGTGTGTGCCAGCCTAATGTGGACATTTTGTCTTTTATTTGATGCCTTCTTGAAGCTTCTTCCACAACCCCCCCCCCCCCCCCCCCACCACCCCTTTTTTGTTTTGCGCCCTATCTGCAACATCGCCACACCCTGAACTCTTGAGACGTAGCCCACTGCTCCCAATTCGTAGTTAGCCTATTTTGCCACTGCAGAGCCACAACAAATCTGTACAACAGGAAATCCCACTCCTTGATCTAATGCCCGTAAGCATATCGCTTATGTTTTAGGGCTGTGAAAGCTTTCCGTCAGCCATTCAGTAATGGGCTCGTCCTGAGGTTTATGTGCCGCGCATCAGCTCGCTCGCTCGCTCGCTCTCTTCTCGGTTACTCAACAGGTCTGAGTTGTTTTGGTAGAAAGGAGTTGCGCAATCGAGAAGCGGAGCCATGCTTTGCCTCCCATTTGACACGGCTCCGTTCTCTACGCGCGGACAAGAGGAAAGTGACAAACACGCCGGAGTATGAAGCACATAACCACATTTCTTTTTCACGTGTTGTGCGCAAACGGACCGGATGAATAAGTACTTTCTTGTTGACGGTTCAAGTAAGTACTTTCTTGTTGACAATGCCAGGAGCCTGCTTGAAAAGCATGCCGTTGCAACAACGCAGGCCATTCCAGATAAATACCCTACTCATTTTTCATCATTACAAACGTTTTTGTAACGACGGCGTAAGCCTGCATAGCCCTGACGGCGTAACCCCGCAGTTATTTTGTCGAGACTTGCGTACGTGTTGAATGTCGTTTTTGCGTACAACGCTTCCGCTCGGTTCGGGAATCATCAACGTCTATCGACTCTTTTAGTGCCAAGCGTACCGGAAAAGGTAACCTCTGGAGGGCCGGTATTTTTAGCATTTTCACTCATCGTTCGACGGGATATCGTGCGCTACGTGTAAGTAAATATGGGCCTATGGTGAAAGATTCGACTTCCGTTCCTCACTTTGAAATGACCTTGGCGGTCTCGAGCCTGTCCGCTGATGACCTTCTTCCTCATTGTTTAGTCTCCCTCAAGAAATACATGGTTCTGAACGGGGGAGGATCGCGAGGACGCCCGTGTTTTCCTGTCGTCTGTCGGCCTTCGGCTCGCCCGCCGATAGAACTTGTCTTTTTGCCTTCCGGGGTTAGCGGGCTCGCGAAATTGCCCGGGCCGCGCAATTGAAGGGGAAGGCGGGCGCCCGGGGAAAGCGCGCCACGACAACGTGCTTGTTTTGTCGACGGCGAGAGGAAGCGGCGAGCCCTAAGAGGAGCCGCTCTTCAACAAGATCCGAAAGCTCGCCCCAAGGATACGCCAGAACGTTATTCAAGCGCATCGGCGGCGTATTTACCGCGGCCTCGCAATTGATAGCGCGTGTGCGCCACACGCCGAAGGTTGCGCTTTTGCTTCAGACGCGAATGAGAAGAGGGCGCTTCGGTGGAATCCGAAGTGGGCGTTTGTTGAAAAGTGGGAACGTTCCTTCCGCGTGGGTCGCACCGGCCCGCAAGGAGCACTCTAGCGCCGCTAGCCAGTGAACGCAAATTCTCCAATTACCGGAGGGCTTGTTTCCAGCCCTGAAGAAAACCTTCCCGCCTTCTCGCTCGCCCGGGTTTTTTTGTCGTTATGGCCACGAGCCGTCGCCCTTTGAAACCTGCTTCTGTAATTGATCCGCCCCGCCTCCCTCCCTCCCTCCCTCCCTTCTCCTTGGACCCGAGTGTGCGACGGCACGGCACGGCCCAGTAATGGCCCGGCGGGGTCCGGGCGCATTCTTTTGGTTTGTCCGGCTTTCCGGGGAAAGGGAGCTTCTCCCGTCGGAGCCCCTTTGCGGTCCCAACTGGATTTGGGAAGGAAAAGGGATTGCGCTTCCGTGGCTGGATTTTGGCGATTTGTGTAATATCATGTGGTAGCGGACGGAATAGCGCAGCTGTTCTGGCGTCTGCGCCGGTACCCTACGACCCTGCGGCCCGGCGGCCCGGCGGCCCGGCCTCCAAGCCGGACAACAACAAGGGCTCCGGCTCCCCCTCCCCCTCCCTCACTTGCCCTCTCCCACCCTCGAAAGTGCCGTCCGGCACCCTTTCGCTCCCCTACCTTCTCGAGCTCCTCCGTCTCCGTCCCTCCCTTTCCACCCCCCCTCTCTTGTCTTCCTTGTTTTGCTCACTCTGATAGCGCGTCCCTGCCATGCGGTCGGTTGACCGTCCCTCTCTCTGGCCTTCGCAGTACGCCGAGAGGAAGGCGGCGTTGGCTCGGCCTCCGCATGCCCTGCTCTGGGGCTTTTTGGCACCCCCCCATCCCAGCTTCGGTAAGACAACATTTTTCTTGACTCTCCCCAGCGCGTTGCGCACGGCTTGTGTAATGTTGTCCACTTGCCTCTGCGTGTTGTGTGTGCGATGTTGCTGCTGTGACGCAGTTCTTTACAAAAAGTGTCGGCGGTGCTGTTAGTGGAATCTTTTTGAGGGTTGCGTGCGCCTTTGCGCGGGGGGGGGGGGTCGTTGGCACGGCTTGGTGCGTTCGAGGGTGGGGGCACACGTGAGTAGGGGCTGCTGTTTTGACAGGCAGCCCTAGAACAATCGCACTCGCTGACCCCTCCGACTGAATGCGCACGAGGATAAAATGACTCTCGCACCCGCCTCCCACAACCCCCCCCCCCCCCCTGTCACTCACTCACCCTCCTCTTTCCGAGGCTCTCCATCTCCTGAGTTTTTTTTTTTTTTTTTTAACCAAAGAGGTCTGCGCTCTAGATGAAACCGACGAGCAGACGTCTGCTCGCGTTTGCCGCCTCGGCCCCATCCGTCATGAAAGCTGTCACACTCTTGTCGGCTGGACGCGCGCCCCTCGCCCCTCGCCCCTCGCCCCTCCTCCCTCGCCCCTCGCCCCTCGCCCCTCGCCCGTCTAACCCCCTCCCGCACGGCTCACTTGTGAGCTTGCAAAGTAAAATGTCGCCATCTAGCGGGGGCGGTCGCTACTGCGGCATTTGGTGTCATCGGGTTCACCATCAAACTCCGTGCTCCTTGCCGGGGCCGCTCTCATGCATTTTTTATGAATTGGATTGTTTTTAAAGGAAGACTTTCTTGTTCGATCCTTCAAGCTCACGGGTTTTTGCGGTTGCCTTTTCAGAAACGTTCGCGCATCTTTGAAATCGATTGTACATGTAAAGATATTTCGGAGTTTTCCAGTTTGTTTCTTTCCGGCACTCCCCCCCCCACATTTTAGCCACATTTTAGCCTTTAGATAAGCAAAATTCCACTCACTAGCTTCAAGACCTTATTACGGTTGGACTCATCCACAACGGCGTTGCAGCAACTTATTTCTGCGGTCACAAATTCATCTAAGGCGATGACAAATGCGCGCTGCTCTCACGATGCCATTGCACGATCGATATTAGCAAACCAAAAGCTGCCGTTGTAGGAATTTAGAGGATGACGGATAATTATGCTATTGGCATGCAAAAATACCAGAATTGCAGTTTTTTCCCCTCCGCCCCGTAGCCTCCAGAAAAGCAAAATTCTGCTCTCAAAGTGGATGTATGTCAATCGACAAAGTAGCCGGCCCATAAAAAACAACCCATAATATAAGACGAAAACAATGTTTTGCAATTATATTTAGGATTACAACTGATTCGGTTTGTCTGTATACGTGTAGCATATGGTAGGAGCTTGTGAAGGAATTTGTTTTGGGGCGCGTCAGTGCTGTTTTGCCAAGTGACCAGTAGAGGCTACCGGAGATCTTTAAAAGCTTGCTGAAAGCCAACCAAGCGGGGC